>NC_092136.1:82195606-82498106 GCF_043159975.1 Macaca nemestrina
AACTAGGACCCTTCTTCCCGAAAGCCAGTCATGAAGCCTAGAAATATTAAATTTAACCTTCCCCTTCCTTTCTGTGTAGGAGCTGGCTAAAAAGAAATTATCTGACCTACCTTGTCTCATAGTTGATCTTAAGACCTTCATTCCAAAAGGGGTCTGACACTACATCCAGGGAGAAAGAATGCCACACAGAGAGACCAAGAAGAATCAGAACAGATAGACCTTGCTGAGTTTCCCCATTCAGACTATTACCACTAGGATCATTCCCTTTTTGTTCCATCACATTTCTACAGGACTGTCCATTCTTCATCAAACGTAAGCCTAAAAATGAAGATTTTTCCCTGAGTTTTTTGGGTCTTCATTTCTGAAGACTCCCATGTCACATAAAATTGTGCTTAAATAAACTTGTTATGCTTTTCTCTTGTTAACCTGTATTTTATTATAGGAATGTTGACCATGACCCTTATGATGGGTGAGAAAAAGTATTGCACCTTTCTGCCCATACATATCATACAACCAAATTGCAGGGCTGCTCAGAGAAAGCTTCCAAGGAAATCTGCCTTTAACAAATCTGTTTTTTCCTAACCCATATGGGCAATCTGCACAACATGAGCAGCAGGGAAGATAGCATCGTGGGCTTGACAGAGACACAGCTGCTGCTTCTCTCCAGCCGCAGCACCACAGGGCAACTTGAACTAACATGTATGCCATAAAAGTAAGGATTTACAAATATACACAGTTAAGTGGCTTCCATTTGCAAATGAAAAACCGAAATCATAAAAAGCTTACTGTAACACTCTAATAATAAATACAGGTGGTACACAATTACCACAAAAGTGGCCTGTAAGGAACATTTTTCTCATTGTGTTCATTCTTCATCCCAGCCCTCACCCATATACAAAACAAAGAAAAAGCAAGATAGGCAGCATTCCCTCCCTTAATCCTGTCTCTGTATATATGTTGGAAGAAGGAAAAGCACAAACTTCTAGCCACAGCTTCCAAACCACCAAAATAAGAAAAGTAAAACAGGTAGGTCTGTCTTTATCTGACATTCTATCGTGCTCTCCAAAGGATGTGAGACAGCTAGGATTCAAGTTTCCTTACCCTTCCCCTCCTCCATATACACATACTTTCCTTACCTCAGTGCGTAGAAAAGTGGGAGAGAAGGAGGGGGAAAGATAGAGATTCATCAGATTTGTGAAAACAATACTCTAGGAAAAACAATGTCGCATGTGCTATGGAGAAGTATGGATGTTTACAAGACAGGATTCCTGCTTTAAATGTAGAATAAGAGAGGAGTATAAAAGATTATATATAACACAAGGCTAGAATAAGACCTGTGCCATAAAAGTATAAAAAAAGATTTGACCGGCCGGGCGCGGTGGCTCAAGCCTGTAATCCCAGCACTTTGGGAGGCCGAGACGGGCGGATCACGAGGTCAGGAGATCGAGAGACGATCCCGGCTAACACGGTGAAACCCCGTCTCTACTAAAAAATACAAAAAAAATAGCCGGGCGAGGTGGCGGGCGCCTGTAGTCCCAGCTACTCGGGAGGCTGAGGCAGGAGAATGGCGTAAACCCGGGAGGCGGAGCTTGCAGTGAGCTGAGATCCGGCCACTGCACTCCAGCCTGGGTGACAGAGCAAGGCTCCGTCTCAAAAAAAAAAAAAAAAGATTTGACCAATCACACACTGTCCAGGAGATTTAAAAACGGGCTGGATGCAGTGGCTCCCACCTGTAATCCCAACACTTTGTGAGGTAGAGATGGAAAGATCACTTGAGGCCGGAAGTTCAAGACCAGCCTGGGCAACATAGCAAGACCCCATTTCTTTAAAAAAAAAAAAAAAATAGCCAGGCATGGTGGCACACGCCTTTAGTCTCAGCTACTCAAGAGCCTGAGGCAGAAGGTTCACCTGAGCCCAGGAGTTTCAGGCCAAGTCTGCAATGAGCTATGATCACACCACTGCACTGCAGCCTGGGTGACAGAGCAAGACTCTGTCTCAAAAAAAAAAAAAAAGAGGAAGAAGAGGGAGGAGGAGGGGGGAAGGAGGAAGGACGGGGAGGAAGAGAAAGAAAGAAGAGGAAGTGAGAAGTAGAAGAAGGAGGAGGAGGAGGATAAGGAGAAGGAGAATGACGCCAGCTCCTGGAGGAGGCAGAAGCAGAAGCAGAGGCAGAAGCAGCAGAAGAAGCTGCAGAAGCAGCCAAAGACAACGCAGCAGCAGGAGCAGCAGAAGCAGAAGAAAAAAAAAAAAACAGCTCCTGAAGGAGGCAGTGTTAGAGGCAGGGGTTAAAAAATGGAATGGGGTTGATAAAAGAGGTAAGACCCATGGGAGAGAGAGAGATTCCAGGCAAAGGGAACAATGTGGATTAACTCATAGAAAGGAAAGAAATGGGCATATGTGGTGAATAGATTAGCAACATGGAAAGGCAGTTAGGGCCATAGATTGAAAGGCCTTAAATGCTACAGGATTTTGTTCTTAATAAAGCAAACAATAAAAAGTTGTTGCAGTTTCTGAACAGAACAGTGATTCAACTGGAGGAGAGGTGATTTATGTGACAACCCATGGGAGCTGTACTGGAGGGGGAACTGCAGGAAGCTAGGAGGACCAACTGTTTTACTCTTCTAGCTGTCAGGGGAGGCAGTAACAGGGGCTACAACAAGGGGCTTTAATCACTCCCTTGCATGCAATTCTCACTATCCAGGCCTCTCTCACCTTGTTCTCCACTTGGCAAAAAGTGAAATTCACCAACTCCACAACCATACCCAAGAAACTGAATGTAGCTAGAGAAACATACAGCCACATCAAATGGCTTTACTAACTTACATGACAGTTACATCAAATGGCCTTACAAAGTTACAAAAGCTGCCCTGCAATCAAACCGTATGTCCCTAGTGCATTTACTTTCCTTCTCTGCTAGAGGAGCATTTTTGTTCTCTCCCTTTCTCATTCTCGGCTGATGACCTTCCATCTTATTTCACTGGGAAAAGAGAAGCATTCTGAAAAACAGCACACAAGCTCTCACTACCATACCACTTTCTTACCTTCATCTGTGCATATATGATGTGCCTAACCCAGTTTGACTATGGTCAAACTGTTCATGCTCTTGTTTTTTCAACTAGATCCCATTTCCTCTTGCCTAAGATCTCCCACTAGCAATTCTATTTCTTTCTTGTTCCATCACTTTCTCACTCTCTCGGCTCATTTCCCTTAGCATACATTCCATTATTTCTCCTGTCTTAAAAATGGGAACCCTCTTCCCCTCCATCTACCACACCATATTTCTGCTCCCCTTCGCAGCAAAATTCCTCAAAAGATTACCACACCCGTGGTCTCAATACAGCTTCTCCCACTCTCTCTTGCATGCACTCCAATGAGGCTTTCGCCTCCACCCACCCTCCAAGGAAATTGCTGTCAAGGTCACCATAACCTCCACATTGCTAAATCAAGTGGCCAATTCCCAGTCATTTATTTAGGCACTATTGGTTACCTTCTTATTGAAATGCTTTCTTCATTAAGTAATCAGGGTATCATAGCCTCCTGGTTTTCCTCCTCCAACTGTTCCTTCTCAGTCTCCTTAACTGGTTCCCCATTTCCCTGACTTCTAAATATGCAGTGTTGAGAAGATCACCTTTAAAAGAAAAGACCATCTTCATTAACTCCTTTGTTGCTCTCTTCAATCTCATGGTTTTACATATCATCTGTATACTGACAGCTTCAAATTTATATTACTTGCCCCACCTTTTTTCTAAATTCTTCATTCAATATCATTTCTGAAACCAAGTTCCTCTTCTCCTTGCTTCCCCAAACCTACTCCTTCTGCAGCCTTCCCCATCTTAGTAAATGACAACTCCAACCTTCTAACTGCTCAGGACAAAAACCTTGGAGTCATCTTCGACTCTTTATCTCATACCCTACATCTACTTCATCAACTACACCTCAGCTACACCTTCAAAAATATCCAGAATCTGAGCACTTCTCAGCCTCCACCGCTACCACACTAATCCAAACCACCATCGTCTCTAATCTGAACTTTTCCAACAACCTGGTCTGTTTTCCCCCTTTCTCCTCCATAGTCTATTCTCAACACAATAGCCAAAGTGTTTCTTAAGACTTATTAATCAGAGTATGTCATTCTTCTGCCCCTAAAGCTCCAAAGGCTTCTCATCTCATTCTGATTTGTGGCCAAATTCCTTACAATGGCCCAGATGTCCTCGCATTATCTGGCTCCCTGAACCTCCTTTCTGTGCTCCTCTATTACTTTCTCCCTTGGGCATGTCCCTCCAGACATACCGTCCTCCCTACAGTTCCTCCCACTGGGCGCACACCTACCTCAGGGTTTTTGCACTTGATCTTCCCTGCCTAGACATTTACTGTGCCTAGAATGTTTTTCCCCATGCCTAGAATGCTCTTTCCCCAATGCCTCGAATATAGTAGGCACCTAATAAAAAATTTGGTAAATGAATTTAGACACACATTGAACATTCATTTTCTATTTTGCTTTTTTCATTTATTATTAATGCATAAACATTTTGTCACATTGTCAAAATACTTTAAGACCATAATTTTTTGGGCTAACAATATTCCATTTTACAGACATACCACAAGTTATTTACAGTTTGGGACTGAAAAACCAGGATATTTACAAATGGGTATTTTTGGATGTTTCTTCCTTTGATATTTCTGTAAGAATATACACCTCACAGGATTGCTGTAAAGGCTGAATATGAACTAATAAGTGGACACAGAGACATCAGTTTTGTTACTACTGCTTACATTACAGACGCATCATGATGTCAATGAAGATCATAGATCTTGAAAGAAACAGATAAAAACGTGACTCACAATATTGTTGTTTAATAGCTTAATTAAGACACCTAACCTCTATGAGCTTCAATTAAACCATCTATTTCAAAAAGCAATTATATTAATCATAATTTTAAAACGATGTAAAAGAGTTTAGCATAATATTGAGCTCAGAGTAGATAATCAATAAATGCTCATTCATTCGCTTCTCATAAACAATACCTAGGATTTTTTAAATTATGAACCAGAAAGAAAAAATATTTTTACAAAATTATAATTATAAATTATCCAATTACATACATATTTTAAAACAGATTTTAAATACATAATAAAAATTTTCAACATTGAATTATTCTTTTTAATTAAAAATTACGCAACCCTTACCAAAATTTTCAGTGCTAGATATAAGTTTCAGTATACGCAATTGGAATGGTCAACAAGTACAATTTGAGCTCCTTCAGGATATAGTCATCTCTGCCTGGCCAGGACCTAGCCCAGTGCCTGATATATAAAAGATGCTGGATTGGCACACTTACCAAAGCACACTTAAGATTACAAAAATCTCTAAATCAATTTTGTTTCTTTTATTATAATAAAGATAGGCAAAATAATTATTTTTAATTACTGAATGATGGAATTAATAAATAAGTTCCTTTTTATCATGTGCTTTAATGTATATACACAACAGGTCAGTAAACTATTATAATGATGACAAGTTAAGCAAGAAAACATTTTAAAAATTCACCTCACTTCAGGGCTATTTCTTGAAGCAATCTGTGTGTTGGAGTCAGATGAATGCCAAGACATTACAAAATCTTCAGTGCTAGATATAAGTTGGAGTATATGCAATTGGAATGGTCAACAGGTACAATTTGAGCTCCTTCAGGATATAGTCATCTCTGCCTGGCCAGGACCTAGCCCAGTGCCTGACATATAAAAGATACCGGATCAGCACTGAGTAGGTAGGTGGGTGGGTGGGTAGGTGGGTGGGTAAGTGACTGATTGAGTATGGTAGTCATTAGTCCTGTCTGTCTAGGCACTACAAAGCCAAGACTTTTTTTCTCCTTATCCTGTGATTGGGTACAGTCATTTAACCAGTTCTAGCCAAGGAATTGTGAGAAGTGACATAAGTAATTTAATTTCCATTTTGGAGCATTTATATGAGATCTTCCATGTTCTTTTTCCACTGTTAAATGTTCATGAAAGCATCTGATAAAAAGGAAACCCCGCACAACCACTTAGTCCCTGAGTGAAAGCAGGAGCACAGCCCCCCTGCTCATTCAATTGGAAGTTTATGACAGTAAGGGTCATATACTTTGTTAGGTTAAGTGACCAAAATTCATACATTTTACTATAGCAGCAAAACCTAACCTATCCTGGATAATGCAAACAAGGTAATGACATTCATTTCAGAACTAGAAATTCATCAGAGTTTAATTTCAGAAAAACAAAATGGTACAGATAAGCAGTATAGCTCAGTAAAATAATTTAACCTCTCTATATGATAGTTCTCTTGCTCACTGAGTTTGATGGCACATGCCTGTAATCCTAGCACTTTGGGACACCAAGCTAGGAGGACAGCTTGAGAACAAGAGTTCAAGACCAGCCTGGGCAATATAATGAGATCCCATCTCTACAAAAAGATTCAAAAATTAGCCAGGCATTGCGGTGTACACCTGTAGTCCCAGCTACCCAGGATGCTGAAGTGGAAGGATCACTTGAGCCCAGAGGTTCAAGGCTGTAGTGAGCTATGATCGCATGGCTGCACTCCATCCTGAGTGACAGAGCAAGATCCTGTCTAAAAACAAATGAACAAAAAGGATAGTTCTCTTGCTTACAAAATGGAATAATAGCATCTACCTCACAGAACAGTAATAGGGATTAAATAAGTGAATGTCTATTAGGTACTTAGGATAATATTTAGGTTATTTGAAGCTTTCAATAAATTGTAGTAAATTATTATCATTAATAATGCATTAGACACATTTACACTACATATGTCATTTTACTTTCATCTCTTACTCCTTATTCATTTTAATTTACAGTCAATTTTTTCAATTCATAATATCTTTATTAAGAAGTACCATATTCTGTCAGAACCACATAAAAAAAAGTAAAAAGAAGTACCATCCAAGGCACTAGAAACGAAGACAAACAATATCTACCATCAAGGTATTCTCCTTACCTATGATGCTCCTTTCTTCTCCAATAGACCCACAACCAAGCAAACTTCAAAATCATAAACACAATGTTCTGTTATATTATAAAATAGATCAACTATGCAGTGTTATAAATATTGTAGCAATTTAAGAGGTGACTACTTTTTAATTTAAAAATACTTTATATGTTATGGGTCTGTGTCCTATTCAAAGTCAAGACAGTAAAGTTGTTTAGGTCCAATTCACCAAAGACAATTAATGTTCTGGCAAAAAACAAAACTTGTACCCGCATTGCCACTGCTCCTAATGCAGTGTCCAATAAACAGGAGGCACTCAGTGAACAGAATACTAGGTATATCAGAGATTAGCAGATCCAATCCATTTATCTTACAAATTAGTACAATGAGATCTAGAGGGTTAAGCAACTTGCCCAAGAGTATGATGTGAATTACTGGCAGGGCTGATCCTAGAACCCAAACTTTGAAAATGTTTTAAAAGTCTAAATTCTCTAAAGCACAAAGTCCTTGCAATGTGCTGACAGAGGAATATAAACAAGACAGTGAAAAACTTAAAGTTAATTTTTACTGAACTTAGATTTTAGCATTAGTTAGTAAGAAATTTAAAACTCAGCTATCAGAAAGACAGTGTTAGATTTACTATTATTATCAAGAGAAGAAGCTACTTCCAAAAACCTGAAAGGGTAAATTCATTACCACATTTCCCCCCAACACTTTATCAACACTTAAAATAGCATAGAAAGAAAGATAGAAATAGTTTCATATCCTTCTTTTTATGTACAGAATTTTGTGTGAAAAGAATGATTTCAAGCAAGAAAAAAGGTTAATTCCTAGGCCACAAGTGTGTTAAAGTATTGATTATTTTAATCCTATTGATTTAAAAAAAGTGAAGGGGTTAATTAAAACCATGTACATTAGGAAACGGCAAGATAAAAATGTTTACCATTTATAGTTTACTAAGTGTTATGCACTGTGCTAAATAAGCACTTTACACATACCACCTCTTTTTACAACAAACTTATGGGATAGGTAATATAATTATCTCCATTTTGCTGATTATGAAAATAGGAGCTGCCTCTGAGTAACTTACTCAGGTAGTGGCAGAAACAGAACTTGTTCTCAAACCTGTTTGCCTCTAAGTGATATGCTTTGGATTTTGTTGTTGTTGTTTATTTTTTTGTAGAGATAGGGTCTCACTATGTTGCCCAACCTGGTCGCTAGCTCCTGGCCTCATGTGATCCTTCCAGCCTCTCAAAATGCTAGGATTTCAGGGGTGAGCCACCACACCCAACACTAAAAGCTGTGCTTTGAACCACTCTCCTATTCAAGCTCTATCAAGTTTCTGATGCTTTATAATTTAGATCAAGGTCAATCCATCATATCTAAGGGGGAGGCTACATGATCACCAAGGCCCCTTCTAAAAATGATTCTGTATCACCAAACACATAAATCGGTTCTGAATTCACATAATATTTCTGACAGGATACTCCAGGCCTAAGGGGAAGGCCATCAGTAGATGAACAGATACGAAGAGGAGAAACGGGAAGAAAAATTTAAAGAAGGAGAACAAGATCTTTATCAACATGGCCTTCCAAGGTGCCTAACATAGCTAGACATAACATTTTACTAGACATCAGGATCACTGTGACAAAAGTGGGAAAGGGGAACCTAGAACAGGAATTGAAAGCAGAACTATAAAGGACGTATGTAAATTTAAATAGCTTAGCCCACTGATGTGATTCCCTCACAGCAGATGAGGAAGGAGCTGCAAGAGCCAGTGACCATGAGCTCAATGCTGGGCCAAAACACAGACTTCTAACAGAAACAATGATCAGCAGTTAAATAGGAATGGTGGGGTACTAAGTTTTCAGAAGAGCCTTTACCACTATCGCCATGCATTTGGATGAGAGTGAATTTTCAGGACAGAGTTGTAAAGGAACTAGCATTTGTTCCATTAAGTTGTTTAAATTCCTACCATGTTCTATGCACCATCCATGTGGCTTTCATGTGTTATCACACTGAACTCTGACAACAACCTTGGTGGATGTGATGATTAATTTTACATGCCAACTTTATAGGCCATGGTGCCCGGCTATTTGGTCAACCATCATTCTAGATGTTTTAGTGAAGGTATTTTTTGGATGAGATTAACATTTAAATCAGCGGACTTTAAATCAATGGACTTTACCCTCCATAATTTGAGTGGGCCTTATCTAATCAGTTTAAGGCTTTAATAGAACAAAGTTTGACTTCCCCTGACTTTGGGAGGCCGAGGCAGGTGGATCACTTGAGGTCAGGGGGTCAAGACCAGCCTGGCCAACATGGTAAAACCCTGTCTGTATTTTTAAAACTGCAAAAATTAGCCAGCCGTGGTGGCAAGCACCTGTAATCCTAGCTACTCGGGACGCTAAGGCAGGAGAATTGCTTGAACCCGGGAGGCAGAGGCTGCAGTGAGCCGAGATCTCGCCACTGCACCCCAGCCTGGGCAACAGAGCGAAACTCCAACTCAAAAAAAAAAAAAAAAGACTGACTTCTCCTAAGCAAGAAGAAATTCTGCCAGCAGAATGCCTGTGCATCCAAACTGCAAACTCTCTCCTAGGTTTCCAGCCTACCAACCTTCCCTGAAGATTTTGGACTTACTAAGCCTCCACAACTGCATGAGCCAATTCCTTAATAAAAATCTCTCTTGTAGAGAGAGAAACACACAGACACACACCCTGACAATATAATAGATATTGCTCCCAATTTTACCACTGAGAAAAATGATGGCCTGACAAGGACCCATTCTCCCTCTTGACTATATCACACACTAAAATGTGTGATTCGGGACTCACATTCTAGCCTGAGGGGCTCAGGTGGGAGGTACACGGTAATAAGCATGCAACACTGTAACCACAAGCCACACATTCCAGAGAGCCCTTTATGACACTGATACCACACATACTACACATGTACCCAGAGCCTTGATGTGCCCAAGTGATGTACTATCCTTTCTCTGGTCTCCTAATTCAGTTATTTCAGGTAAAAGAAATCAAATATTCCTACCTAAATCAATATTTGAAGGCTTTGAAAAAGGAGGAAAAAATAATTAATAAAGAACTAAAGTAAAAGATAAAAAGAAAAATAAAAAATGATTTGTGACAATTAAATGATGGTAGCCTTTGTTTAGGTTCTTTTTGGATAATCATGCATTCACTCTCTCAACAGCTATTTTGTGCTTTATACTTTTTTATAGGCTCTTCTAGGTATTGTAGAGTACTAACTAGCTAGAGGGACACGTACAATATAGAAATGAGCAGGATGAAAAAAGACCAACTAAATTGCCTTAAAAAAGTCAGATTCACAGAAGAGGTGACATTTCTGCAGGAATAGAAGTATGAGTTTAAATAGTGGAGAAGAGGGATGTTATTCCAGGCAGAATTTCTGACACAGTAAAAGTCATCTGAGTCTGTTAGGTTGCTAAAAGTAGGAGCTGGGATGGAGGATTATGGCAGAATGTAAAGTTGGAATGACCAGCTAGGGTTTCATAGTAAGGAACAATGGATTCCCATGCCAAGGTGTTTGAATTGTATTTCTAAGGAGTGTAGTGGCCAAGAAAGGAATCTACAATAAAGGAACATAAAGTAGGAACTAAGGTACTAACAAATAATTTGTTCCCTTCCACTCTTTCACTCTTTCACTCTCTCCTTTTCTGCTGATAGTTCTCTTTTTCATCGATCCCAATGGGATTTTAGAGATCTTCCATTCCAATAGTCCTCTCCCCATTTTACTTTAGCAGTTGAGCTCTGCAAATAGTTGTATATAAAATCCCAGCATATAAAACAGATAAAAGCTGAAAGAGATCCAAGAGAGGGGTATTGGAGCACCTAATTTGGCCTCCACTTCAGGCTTCATCCACTTTCCCTCTGAAACAGCTCCCCAAAGAGCCCTTAATTTTCCTCAGTAAAGTGTGAAACACATTGGTCTTTGTCCCAACCCTCCCAATTTACAAATGAGGGAATTATGCCTAGAGAATTAATTTAAGGGAGTTGCCTGAGAAAAAAGACTATTTCCTGGTATCCCTGGTAAAATTAAAATGTTTTATCTTCCTCATAAACTTGAACTCAAATGTCTGAGTTAAAAATTGTTTCTTGGCTGCACACAGTGGCACACGCCTGCAATCCCAGCCCTTTGGGACATTGCTTGAGCCCAGGAGTTCAAGACCAGCCTAGGCAACATGGCAAAACCCCATCTCTATTTTTAAAAATAAAAAAAAAAATTTAAATTATTTCTAAGTTATTCTGGAAGTCTATGACATCCCTCTACCACAAATTCCCATTCAAAATTCATATAAGGGCTGGGCTCAGTGGCTCAAGCCTGTAATCCCAACACTTTGGGAGGCTGATGCAGAAGGATTATTGAGTCCACAAGTTTAAGACTAGCCTGGGCAACATAGTGAGCCTTGTCTCTATACAATCAACAACAACAAAATTTCACGTAGGTCTATAACCACATATTATATGAGTGCCTACTTGAGGCCAGATACTCTGCTAGGAACACGTTATCTGCTCTCACTTAACCATCACCACAAACCCCAAGAGATCAAGGAACTAGGCTCAGAGAAGTACTGTAACCTGCCCAAGGTCATAGAGCTAGCAGGGTAGAATCTGGTTCTACCTGACTCCTAAAGCCAAGCTTCAGACCCTTGCACTCTTTCTAATCCCAACCCTTTCCAAATCTTTTCCTATTTTTACCAGGCTTTCAGAAATGCTGAACTGTAAGGAATCCTCGTCATTTCACAAAGGATGTACTTTTCCATCAAGACCTGTGGGGGAATGCCTCATGCTGCAGCCAAGCACAAAGGCATCAAGCCTAAAAAGCTCTAAAATCATGTTACAAACCATAGAAAGGCTAATCCCCAACCCCACCACAAGCTCCTACAACTCCTTTTACAACCATAGGCTACACACGTTCAGTCTTATGGGGAATAGGGATTTCAACAATTCTTAATAATAGGGCTACAAAATCAGCTCTGAGCTGACCCCTTATAAGAGGCTGGTTTTTAGGATGGATAACTATCCAATATTATCTAATAGGTAAAGATACTAGAATTTGTATTTAGGGCTGCCTTGGGGCAAAGGATGACTATCACCGCAGACTAGGTAGCAGAGCTGGTATTTAATAATTTGAATTTGAGGGAAGGTCAAGGGAGTTCGGATTGGGGCACCCTATGGGAGCAGGCGGAGTTGAAGTGACTGCCGTGTCCAATTGCAGAACAGCCTGAATCAAGAGTACGGAGCCAGAAGTACTACCAAATTATTGGTAATGGGAGGAGAAAAATTCAACAAAACTGGGATTTGAGACCACCTTCTGGAAGACATGAGCCAAAGACCGAAGAGATCCCAGGCATCAAGGGGTGTGAATTTCGAGGTGGGCTCCGTTGCCCGGGCTCTGAGGGTTCCCGGCGGTTGGGCCGGGGACGGCGAAGCCCCCACTCCCCCTTACCTTCTGTTGGAAGTAGAGAACCGAATAGTTCTTGGCTACAGCTGGGAGGGATGTGGGGTTTGTTGGCAAGTGTAGGCTGCCGAGGGCCCTTAAGGCCGGCCGGAGGGCCTTGGTGGCCCAGGGCGCCAGAAAAGACAGAAGCAGGAGCAGGAGGGCTCGGCGGCCCATGGCTCAGGCTGGCGGCTGCAGTGCGGGTGGGAGGGCGAAAAGGAGGCCAGCAGCAGCGCACGGGCTAAGCCCTGCCCAGTCTGCAGCTCCGCCCGCCGCAAAACGGCTCCTCCCGGGGGAAACCCAAAGCCAGCCAGCTCCTCAGACACCGCCCAAACCAGGTCACCACAGCCACTCCGCCCCCATCCCCGAGGGCACCGCCTCCACTCCACTTTACTCTCGTGCCGTCTGCTTCTTAGCACTCACCTTCATTGCGGTCACATCCCAAGTTTGCCTTTATCATGCTAGGGCCTCTTCCTACCTCATCGCTGTAGCCCATGCTTTATCTATAGCGCCCCCGAAGCCCACCTGTCCTTCAGGTCATCCTATATCCCCACCATTATAATCACCGCCAAACTCTGCCCTGGCTGCCTCAATTCCATTGCTACACCTCCTGCCCTCCGCAAATCCCACATAAAGGCAGTAACAGCTTCCATGACAATTTATTGAAGGTTCACTACAGGCCAGTGTATCAGGAGGCAGGGAGGCACAGGCATCATCTCCTCTAACTCAATCGTCACAGCAATCTTGTGCGTCGTATTCGATTGTTATTCCCATCTACAGATGTGGAAACGGAGGCTCAGAGAGGTGCGGGAACTTGCACTAGATCACTCAGCAGTAAGCGGAGCACGTCGTCGCAGACCGCTGGGTCCAGCTCCAAAGACTGTGCTCCTTGCACCCACCTCCATCATGGAGCCTAAACACTCCCTATGATACTCCGTTCTTTGGTAACCCCAAAACTGTGTTGCTTGCACAACCCATCCATTACAGAGGTCGCCCCGGGTCCACATCGTCCCTAAATCCCGCCAGGTCCCGGTCCCTTCTTTCAAGTAACGCCCCCTTTCTTCTTCGGCACCCGAAAACCCACTCCGCGCTCCACCTCCCTCCTGCCTCCTGCCAAAGCCCCCTTCCCCCCTCCGCCCCTGGGTAGTGCTAGCCCCTAGGACAGCGCCGGGTCTGGCTTCCAAAGCTCCCTCAACCCTCTTCATCCGGCTTCCATTCCCTCTTTCAGTCACCCCGCCAGACCCCAGGACGCCCAGGCTTGCTCCACACTTTCCGGGGATCCCTACGCCCAGGAGGCTTAGCGCAGCCAAAACCAACTTTACTGACTGTACTACTGATCCACCGACTCTACCCGCAGTTTGACGAAAATGGTCGTTCCCACAAGCTTGTAGGATTTCTTGGCTAAGCGCCACCCTCTGCGGCGCTTTCTTCTGATTGGCTCTGAGTGAACGCAGCCAAAGCGTTACTTCCGGCGGAAAAGGACGCGGGAGATTCGATTGGAAGGCTCCCGGCGAACTACTGATCCGGCCGGTCTGAGTCACTGTGTGTCGCCTGGGCCCGCTACTGGTCTTCTCCCTCAGGTGAGCTGGGTAAAGGGGTTCTCGGGAAGCCTAAGGGCCGGAGACTCCCAAGGAGGCTCTTAACTTCATTATGAATGAGACCCACCCAGAGCCCGGCACTTGTTTTTTCACGAGTTATTCTCTGTAAACGGGCGGACATGAGGGTAAAAGATATAAACGTCAGTTATTTTATTTTAGACTCAGTGCAGTTGCAATCACCTAACGAACGTTTATTGAACGCTTTCAGTGGCATCGAGCTAGACTCCGAGTGAGCTTTTAGAATCGGAGATAGAGTGGAAAAGGCGCGACTCTTGCTTCTGTGATGTGCAAATACGTATTCAGCGGGCCACTGTGCAGAGTAGTACGTGCTAAAAGGGAATCTGCCAAACTGGTATCATGGCTTAGAGGGAACATACTTTAACTGAGCCAGGTGCTTAAACCAGAACTTGAAAGTTTTCTTCCTTTTCGCATCCAGCCAGTCCCTAACAGCCTCTTGAATATCTCAGATCTGTTCACGTCTCTCCGTTTTTTACTGACATTATTTTGGTTCGACCCTATGACTGCTACATAGCTGTGGCAGTACCCCCACCTGGCCCAGCTGGTTCTCCTGCTTTCAATCTTGCCACATTCCAGTCCAGTCTCCACATTGCTGGGCTGATAAAGATAATTGCCCGAGGCACTCCCCATTGAAAACCTTTCAGTCCCTCCTATTTGCCCTCAGGTTTAAGCCCAAACTCTTTAACATGACTTACAGGCTCTTTCCTGTCTGACTTTTGCCTGCCTCTTCAGCCCCAGTGGTTTTCCACCGCTCCAGCCATATAGAATGTCTTCTGTGTTCCTGAAGTGTACTATCCTCTTTCTCACCCCAAACCGTCTTCTGACCCTGTCCGTGACCTGGCTAATTCTTACCCAGTTTGCAAAGCCTTTTAAATCAGAAACCCTTTCCTGACCCCACAAGACTGGATCACAGAGCAACAAGTAATTATTTGTTTATTCTGCAGATAGTTAAGTGCTTCTTTGGTCTCTGCCAAGAACTGCTAGGTACTGAGATCCGATGATGAACAAGGTAGATTCCTGTTCTAATGGAACTTACCTTGTATGGATAGAATTAAGGAGAATTTACAAGGAAACTATGTGAATTAGACTGGTCTAAGAAGACCTTTCCGAGGAGTTGATATTGATGCCTAAAAGATGAGCATGATCCAACTGTGCAAGAGAGGAAAAGAACAACATTCTAAACAGAGTGAACAGGTTGTGCAAAGGTCCTGAGGCAGGAAAGAGCTTGACATGTTAATGTTCAAGAATCTAAGGAAAGACCAGTATTGCTGGAATATATTCAGAAAGGACAGTTGTATGAGATGAATCTGGAAAGATGGGCAGAGACCGAATCATGATAAGGAGGTTAATCCAGCACCATAAACAGGAGATAATGGTGGTTTGGATTAAGATGATGGCAGAATATATAAGGGAAAGGTGAATGATGGTTTCTAAGTATGGAAGTAAATTCAAGTACCTTCTGATGAGTGTGATGTGGGATGTGAAAGAAAGGGAGGAATGACAAATGACTCCCAGGTACTGGCCTGAGTTACTGGTTAGTGAGTGGTACCATTTACTTAGATGGAGCAAAATTGCAAAAAAAGAGGTTTGAGAGGAAACTAAGAATTCAGGTTTTTTAAATATTAAACCGTGAGATCCCTATGAGACATCGAATACAGTTGGCTCTCAGGTAAGCAGTTAAGGTATAGAAGTCTGGAGCTTGCATATATTATTTCATTGATAGTTATATATTGCCTGTCTTAGCCAATAGATTATAAATTCCTTGAACACAAGAGCCTGTTTTTTCTCTCTTTAACCCTATTACCTTCTCCATCCCTGTAATAAATATCCCATAAATGACAGTCAACAGAAAAACCGTATTGTACTAAAATTTTCCTGGTTCATGTTTTTAAAGTATTTTTCATCAGTATTTCTCCTTTCACTGGGTTTTGTCTCTTTGTTTTTTTGCTTACTTAATTTTCACTGTCCTGCCTGCCTCTCTTACTTTTCTAGAGTTTTCGTGTTAATGTCACTAAATTATGTTTTAGAGACTAATTATGACTGCCTTTAGAAAAATTAAACAAGTATGTGCCCTTGGAGGAAACCATTAGATAGTGTTAAGAAGACAGTTCAAAATAGCCACCCTTCCCATAACTGAGGCCTCTTGGCCTGTAAATTATGAAATAGAAAATTGGATAATTACAAGGTGACAAAGATTTTCATGCAAGGCAAGAACAGTTTGGAGAGGAATGAAGAAAGGGAGAAAAGTTAGTCATACTTTCTTTTCTTTATGCCATTAGAACTAAGACTAGTTTTTTAAAGGAGTAATTTCATCCTTTGGGCACAGTCTTGAAGCAAATACACATAGTTTCTTTCAAGTGTGAAGCTTGAACAAAGAGAGTGATGTACTAGAAAGACTAGTAAGCTACTCATCAGAAGGCATGAGTTCCAGACCTGATTTCTCCTAATTCCTATTCTTTAATTAGTTATTTAACTTCTCTAAGTGGATCAGATAATGATGCAAAAGCACTTTGCAAACTGTAAAGCAGTCAAATGAACTCAAACTGGATTATGAACTTTAAGATAGGATTCATATCTTATACTTTTATGTTCTCTTCAGCCCCATCCCCAGATGCCAATTTACACTAAATACTTCACTGAACTTTTTCTCTAGGATCTAACATAGAATAAGAATTAGTTTAGATTTTCTAATCCAACCCAGTTATTCTAGATCTTCTAGTCTAGCCCGAAGAAGAAAAAAAGTTGTGTTGGTATGTGCATGTATGGGCACAGTTTTCCATAAATGATTAAGATGCCTTCTGAGAACTTGATTATGAAGTAGTTAAGCTGAAAGGTCACCAAATAATGGATTAGAGCAAAGAACTGCAAAATAATTTAAATGAGACTGAGATGCTGTCAGGCCTTGGGAATTTAACTATAACCATATTTATCACAAGTGTTATTCACCATGAGATAGTCTCAATGACTAAGCTACTGGTTTTCCAGTGTGGACAATTTGGCCATTACCTGGGAACTTATGAAAATGCAGATTCTCAGACACTTATCCCAGACTTACTGAATCAAACTCTGGAGTTGGAGTCCAGCAATCTGTTTTATCAAGCCTTCTGGGTGATTTTGATGTATGATAAAGGTTGAGAAATACTTGTCTAGTATGAAAATGGGATGCAGAGGTTGTAATCAGTGAGTTTATATATCTGGTACCACTGAAAAAATCATCTCTAGAATGAAAGATGCATCAGGCATTAGCTTGATTCCATTAAATAGTCGATTCACCACACAGCTCTTCTTCAAGCAACTTTCTGTTTGTAATTTGAGTATAATATATAGTTATACCAAATATTTAAATACAGGCTTCTGATATATCCCTTCCCTGTGATGGTAATTTTTCATGGTAAATTAGTAAAACATCTTTGGATTACGGTTCAGCTCCCCATAATGGCTTGTCTAAAAGGAGAGAAAGCATTCCAGAATATTCCATGGTAAATTAGATATGTACTATAGTGTGTCCACATGGACCCCACATATTTTAATAAGCATAAGTCTATCAGAGCCTTCATTCCTGGACATTGACCTGGGTTATCCCTGGGCTTTCAAAACAAAGGCCAACTGAGGCCTTAATTAGTTCTGCCCCAACACTTATACTTTTATCCCTTTCTACCCTCCTTATTTCTACTTTTATGTGTGAGAGATTTAAAGAAAGCAAGCTTTTCTTTGTATATTATTGCTAATGTCCCTCTCCAGTATTTTTATTGTATTTATTGATTTTTTCTGATTATGAAAGCCATACACTTAGAAAATATCTTAAATATATAAAGGAAATAAAAATTGCTCTTAACACTACTACCCTGAGAAAATACTTTTTAAAAATAAGATTATGTATTTTCCTAAGTATCCTCTTCTCTTTCCCCATTCCTTCCATCAAAAACTAAATTAGTCCCCCTGTTATATCTTCTCATGGCACTATGCATTTCCGAAATAGAATTTGCCAGATTGCAGGTAAATTTTTTGTGTGATTATTTAATGTCTGTGTCTTACACTAGACAGTAAGTCTACTGACTAGGTAGGGACCTTGTCTGTTTGTCCATCAATCACGCTCTTCCCCCCAGCATTTAGCAGCCGCACAATTAATAACTGATGAATAAATAAATATGTTAGCATATTAAATTGGGATATGGTTTGCTGTGATGGAGCTGAAAGAAATGTAATACGATATCACCATCCTTCCCAATAAATATTAGAAGAAAGATAAACTCCAAAAGATACCACATATGAAATTGTTCCCAAGTGTGTCATCCTGTCTTCCTAATTTTAGTGTTTACTTATTCCTGGTGTTTCATTCAATTATTCATCAGACATGCATCCACTATACTGCAAGTCATGCAGTAGAGAGAGACAGAAAAATAAAACAAACTCTAAAAACACCCCAGAGCCTAGGCAAATAAATAAATAAATAAATACAATAATAAACTAGGTGGCAAGTATGAAGGAAATACTATGAAAACAGCAAAGGAAATTAATTAATATTAACTGTCTGAAAGCATCTTATTCTGTTATTGTCCAACAAACAATAAATGGGAAGCCTTTTCGCCAATTTCTGGGGTTTACCAGGTGAAATACAAATAGTAAAAATACTAATGACCCCTTTCATTACAGTTCTCAAATTTGCTGTTTTTATAGATTTTTAGACTTACTCATTTGATCCACTAGAGGGCAATAAACCCTTAAATAAAAACAATGTAACCAACCTTCCTTTAAAAGTATAGTAATAAGTGCTGGCACAATTAATTTAGAAATGAATCCAAAATTTCCTGCTTATTTAAGTTTTTCACTTATTGATGAGTTGTCTGCCCAATTAACAAATTTTTTTAGGACAGACAGTATGTTATTTTCACTTAGCCCAGTGTACGAGTCATATTACAAGTTTATTCCATTTCCTAAAGTTTGAATAGCAATTGTGTAAAGAATATGATTTGATGAATGCCCATATTGTTGTGGTACAATATAAAATTCTGTTTTAGAGCCCTAAAGAAAATAGTCTCTGCTCACAATATGAACACAAGTAAAAATATTAGAAGTGAGGAGAAGACATAAGTAATGATTAAAATAAGTATTAAATAAGGTACTATATATGAAACTAGTCTGTGTACTTCGTATACAAATATAAGATAATTTTATGATTTGGTAAAATTGTGTTTTTAACGCTAAGTGACAAAATTGTGGCTTAGGAAGAGGAACTGCAACTCATGAAGAAGATTAATATCTGAAGTTCAGATTAACAATTTCTGAGCTTGGCACTGAAGATATAAACAGATAGTCCTTCTAAGATCTTACTCTAGGTCCAGGAAAAACAAACCATATTTAACAGATAATTTTAATATAATGTGGCATGTGATGAATTAAAGAGTAATTTAACTTCTGGGAAAATGTTCTAGAAAAGAAGACTTCTAAGAAGGATCTTAAAGAAGAATAAGCATTACCAGGAGAATGAAAGAGCATTTTAAAGAGAAGAATGGAAAAAAACAAAGGCATAGAAATGTGAAACATACTGTGGGAGTGGGGAAGCAAGGAACACAACTCAGATTGTTTCCCTTGGCATAAATTACTAGCACATAAAGAGCAAAAAGAAAGTTAAGAGAATAGGCATTAGGGAGAATAAAACCAAATAGACAATACACTACAATAGACAAAACAAATGGTAGGACTACAGAGGTACAATAGTATATGGTGTAGAAAAAAAGAAAAGCCATTCTCTTTGTTAATAAAGAAAGATTTTTTAGGGGAACTTCAAATGAAATAGGAAGAAAATTATGGTATCATATGGCATATGCCTACTCTGTTATAAAAATTTTCTTGAATTGCAAAATTCTGCTTATAGTTCTTCATTCATGCAATAAATTTTGTTTTGAGACTAGTCTCTGTTGCTCAGGCTGGAGTGCAGTGGCACAATCACTGTGCACTGCAGCCTCAATCTCCCAGGCTCAAGTGACCCTCCCACCTCCGCCTCCTGAGTAGCTGGAATACAAGAGTGCACCACCATGCCCAGCTAATATTTTTTATTACTTGCAGAGTTCTTACCGTGTTGCCCAGGCTGGTCTCAAACTGGTGGGCTCAAGCAATCCTCCCAGCTTGGCCTCCCAAAGTGCTGGGATTATAGGCCTGATCCACCACACCTGGCCCTATTCAATAAATATTTATTGTGAACTTACTGTGTGCTGAGCACTGTTCTAAGCACTGGGGTTACAGTAGAGAACAGGGTAGACTAGGCTAGTGATGGGTAGAACGAACAAAAATAAGTAAGCAAAGACATATACAAGATGACTATCCAGCACGATTAGTACCATGAAGGATAAAACAGGTGATGCCATAGAAACTAAGAGGAAGGAGGATTCTACTTGAGCTAAAGTGGGGCTCTCTGAGGGGATAACAGAGTTACAGATTGAAGGATGATAAAGAACCGACTGTTGCAAGACCTAAGGGAAGAATATCCTAGCCAAAGAGAACAGTAAGCACAAAAGCCTGAGAAGGGAATTGTTTGGTATGCTTGAGGAGCAGAAAGAAGGCCAGCATGGCTTGAAATACAGTGATTAAGAAGGAGAGTGGTATTAAGTGAGGTCAGGGATTGGCAAGATCTAGCTAACCCAGGGCTGCACAGACCATTGTGAGATATTGAGGCTTCATTCTAAATAACAGGATTTTAAGCAGGTAAGAGACAGCATGTTCAGGAGTGAGCTTTATGCTATTTTAGCTCCTCTAACTCACAGGTAGGTATACCTCTATACTAAACCCTACGCTAAATTGGATTTTAGAATGTGGAGGGATGATGCCCTTGTTGACATTACACCATTGTTGTGTTAACTAAAAGTTATAGGAGGCCTTTGTTTTGGACTAAGCTCGTGCACTAGGCCCCAGTAGACCTGACTAAAAATCAAAATAGAGACATTTATACTTAAAGTTCCACCTCACCAAATCAAAACTGCATTGTTATCTGATCTTCCTAGAACTCAGTAGAGAGAAATAACCAAATTTCCCACACATGCCAGTTTCAGTTGTCATGACAATGAAGTTTGCTCTGCCTTTGATGCTTACAACAAAAAGTAGGCTTATATCAACCAATTATTCCTGTATTTTTCTGTCCCTCTGTTCCCACTTTAGGAGGAAAGTACCTCTGAAATGACTAAGCTGCTTTTTGTTCTTTGTTTCTACTTTCTTCAGCCCTTCTCTGTCTATAAAACCAAACTTCTCTGTTCTGCCCCTTGGAACACTTACTGTATTTTATGGAATAAAGTATTTCCCGATTCTAGAACTGTTACAGGAAAGAGGTCCCAATCCAGACCCCCAGAGAGGGTTCTTCAATCTCGCGCAAGAAAGAATTCAGGGCGAGTCCATAAAGTGAAAGCAAGTTTACTAGGAAAGTAAAGGAATAAAAGACATAGAACAGTCCCGAGGGCTGCTGGCTGCCCATTTTTATGGTTATTTCTTGATGGTATGCTAAACAAGATGGGATTATTTGTGTCTCCTCCTTTTAGACCATATATGGTAACTTCCTGATGTTGCCATGGTGTTTGTGAACTGTCATGGCGCTGGTGGCTGCGTAGCAATGAGGACAACCAGAGGTCACCTTCGTCACCATCTTGGTTTTGGTGGGTTTTAGCTGTCTTCTTTACTGCAACCTGTTTTATCGGCAAGGTCTTTATAATCTGTATTTTGTGTCGACCTCATATCTCATCCTATGACTTAGAATGCCTTAAGCATCTGGGAATTCAGCCCAGTATGTCTCAGCTTCATTGTACCCGCCCTCTAGACAAGATGGAGTTGCTTTTGTTCAAACACCTCTGACAGAATCATAAATAAAGCCAATTAAGATCTTTCGCAAAATTGTTGTAATTTTGTCTTTTGACAGTTGCAATGGCAAGGAATTTGAGATTTTAGCATTCATAATGGCACTTTTCTTTGACCTTTCTTTCTGCCTTTCATTTGTATCCTATATTCCCTACCCTACCGTGTCCTTTGAGATTGCCATGTAGCCTAAGGTGATAACCAAATCTAGGAATACATAATCGGCTTTTGGCAGAACCTTACTAATGTATACATAAGAATCCCAACAAGGATAGCAAAAAATTAGGATTAGCCTTCTCTTTTCTATGCTCGCTTTAATTTATACGGATCAGTGACTTATGTAAATTATTATCTTTCATCTTTGCAAATTTCCATCTTATTAACTTAGGTGGCAAGATTTTATTTTTATAGACATGTTATTTTGATTGACTAACAGGATTAGTATCACTTTAACATCTCCCTTACATAGTCACCACATTTCTATGTTTGTGATCATCTTTATGGAGTACTATACCAAAAAGATTCTACTCTTTTAAAACGAGTGACCTCCACTTTGTCAGTTTGCTGATGCCAGTGTCAAAAACAGTATCACCCATTTCAGAATTGAAAGCTTTTGCCATGTGCTTAAAAATGAAAGTTTCTTAATACAGCTTTATCTCAAACAGTTACAAAGACCTTTGTTGTGAGGTGTGTATTTTATGTTATAAATAAGCTAATCCATTTAAAAAATTAGTAAACCAACCAACCTTTTTTTTTTTTTTTGAGACAGAGCCTCAAAGAGATCTATCGCCCAAGCTGGAGTGCAGTGGCATGATCTTGGCTCACTACAACCTCTGCCTCCCAGGTTCAAGCAATTCTGCCTCAGCCTCCTGAGTAGCTGGGATTACAGGTGCACACCACCACACCGGGCTAATTTTTTATATTTTTGGTAGAGACAGGGTTTCACCATTTTGGCGAGGCTGGCTCAAACTCTTGACCTCAGTTGATGTGCCCACCTTGGCCTCCCAAAGTGCTGGGATTATAAGCGTGAGCCACCACACTCTGCCACATATCAACCTTTTAATTTTTTTTTTTCTTTTTTTCTTTTTCTTTTTTTTTGAGGAAAAGTCTCACTATGTCACCCAGACTGGAGTGCAATGCCATGAATACAGCTCACTGCAGTCTTCACCTCCTGGGCTCAAGCGATCCTCCCAGCTCAGCCTCCCAAGTAGCAGGGACCACAAGCTCATACCACCATGCCCGACTAACCTTTTTTTTGTTTTTTGGAGAGATGAGGTCTCATCATGTTGCCCAGGCTGAATTTTTAAAAAGAAAGTATAAAGAGAACATCGCTACAGGCATACCTCGGAGATATTGTGGGTTGGGTTTCTGACCCCTGCAATAAAGTAAATATTGCAGTAAAGTGAGTCACAAATTTTTTGGTTTCCCAGTGTATATATTAATAAAAGTTATGTTTACACTATACTATAGTCTAAGTATGCGATAGCATTATGTCTAAAAAATACATATCTTAATTTAAAAACACTTTATTATTGAAAAATGTTAATGATCATCTGAGCCTTCAATGAGTCATAATTTTTTGTAGTGGAGGGTCTTGCCTCAGTGTTGATGGTTGCTGACTGCTTGGGGTGGTGGTTGCTGAAAGTTGGGGTTACAGAGGCAATTTCTTAAAATAAGACAACATTGAAGTTTGCTGCATTGACTCTTCCTTTCACAAAAGATTTTTCTATACCATGTAGTGCTGTTTGATAGCGTTTTACCCACAGTAGAACTTCTTTCAGAATTGGAGTCAGTCTTCTCAAACCCTGCCACTGCTTATCAACTAAGCTTATGGAATATTCTAAATCCTTTGTTGTCATTTCAACAATGTTCACAGCACCCTCACCAGGAGTAGGTTCCATCTCAAGAAACTACTCTCTTGTTTATCCATAAAAAGCAACTCCTCATAAGTTCATGCCTTATCATGAGATTGCAGCAATTAAGTCACATCTTCAGGCTCCACTTTTTAATTCTAGATTTCTTGCTGTTCCACCACATCTGCAGTCACTTCCTCCATTGAAAGCTTGAACCCCTCAAAGTCATCCATGAGGACTGGAATCAGCTTCTTCCAAACTCCAATTAGTGTTGATATTTTGACTTCCTCCCATAAATCATGAATGTTCTTATTAGCGTCTAGCGTAGTGAAACCTTTCCAGAAGATTTTCAACTTACTTTGCCCAGATCCATCAGAAGAAGCATTATCTATGGCAGCTATGGCCTTAGGAAATGTGTTTCTGAAATAATAAGACTTGAAAGTCAAAATGACTCCTTGATCCATGGGTAGAGAATGGATGTGTTAATAGGCAAGAAAATAATATCAGTCTCCTTGTGCATCTCCATCAGAGCTCTTGGGTGACCAGGTGCGTTGTCAATGATCATTAATATTTTGAAAGAAATCTTTTTTTCTGAGCAATAGGTCTCAACAGTGGGCTTAAAATATTCAGTAAATCATGCTATAAACAGATGTGCTGTCATCCAGGCTTTATTCTTCCATTTCTAGAGCACAAGCAGAGTAGATTCAGCATAATCCTTAAGGCCTGCAGGATTTTTGGAATGGCAAATGAGCACTGGCATCAATATCAGGTCACCAGCTGCATTTGCCCCTAACAAGAGAGTTAGCTTGTTCTTTGAAGCCTTGCAGCCAGGTGCTGACAAGCCGTGAAGCCAGGCGCTGACTTCTCTAGCTATGAAAGTCCTAGGTGTCATTTTCTTCCCATATAAGCCTGTTGTGTCTACATTTAAAATCTGTTGTTTAGTGTAGCCACCATCATCAACTAGTTAAGATCTAGTTATCTTAGCTAGATCTTTTGGATAAATTTCCGCAGCTTCTACATCAGCGCTTGCTGCTTTACCTTGCAGCAAGTTATGTTTTATGTTTTGGAGATGGCTTCTTTTCCTAAACTTCAAGAGCCAGCCTTTGCTAGCTTCAAGCATTTTTTTCCTGCAGCTTCCTCACCTCTCTCAGCCTTCATAGAATTGAAGAGCATTAGAGTATTACTCTGGATTAGGCTTTCATTTAAGGGAATGTTGTGGCTCGTTTGATCTTCTATCCAGACCACTAAAATTTTCTCCATATCAAAAAAAGGCTGTTTTACATTCTTACTTATGTGTTCACTGGAGTAGCACTTTTAATTTCCTTCAGTAACATTTCCTTTGCATTCCCACCTTAGCTGTTTGGCACGAGAAACCTAACTTTTGGTCTATCTCGGCTATCAACATGCTTTCCTCACTAACCTTAATTTTTATTTCTGTCTTTTGTTTTAAAGTGAGAGATGTGTGACTCTTCCTTTCACCTGAACACTTAGAGGTCATTGTAGGGTTAATAACTGGCCTTATTTCAATATTGTTGTATCTCAGAATAGGGAGACCCAACAAGAGGGAGAGAGATGGTGGGGCAGTCAAATACACATTTATAGATTAAATTCGTCTTATACAGGTGCAGTTTGTGGTGCCCCAAAACAATTACAATAGTAGCATCAAAGATCACTGATCACAAGTCACCATCAGATATAATAAAAATGAAAACTTTTGAAATATTGTGAGAATTACCAAAATGTGACAGGTGGAAAGTGAGCACATGCCGCTGGAAAAATTGACTTGCTTGAGACAGGGTTACCATAAACCTTCAATTTGTAAAAAAAAAAAAAAAAAAAAAAAGAAAGAAAGAAATGCAATATCTGTGAAGCTTAATAAAGTGAAGCATAATAAAATGAGGTATGTCTGTATTTTATTATTTTACTCCTCTGATTTCTTTGTTTATTTGGAGATAGGGTCTTGCTCTATCACCCAGGCTGGAGTGCCATGGCATCATCATAGCTTACTATGGCCTTGATCCTCTTGCCTTAGCCTCCCAAGCAGCTGGTACTACAGGTACGTGCCACCACACTCAGCTAATTCTCTTATATTTTTTGTAGAGACAGTGTCTCCCTATATTTCCCAGGCTGATCTCAAACTCCTGGGCTCAAGTGATCGCCCCCCACCTCAGTCTTCCAAAGTGCTGAGATTGCAGACATGAGCCACCACCCTTGGCCTTCCTGGTGTGTTTTATACAAGGATATTAAAACACTTTGAGCTATCGTTTGACATGTAACATTTTGCTTTTTCTGTTTACAAAATCTGAAGTCTTATTTTCTCTTCAAGATGTATAAAATGAGCACACTGGAATCTAATAAAACGATATTTCAGCTAAAAAAGTACCATTTCCACCAATTTAGGTTCTTTAAAAGATTCATGTAAGTTCGTGTACAGATTGAATATACCTTATCTGAAATGTTTGGGTCCAGAAGTCTTGTGAATTTTGCATTTTTTAATATTTGCATACAATTAATGAGATACAGGAATGAGACCCAAATCTAAACATAAAAGTTGTTTATGTTTTATATACATCTTTTACACATAGCCTGAAGGTAATTTTATACAATACTTTTTTTTTTTTTTTTTTTTAGATGGAGTTTTGCTCTTGTCGCACAGGCTGGAGTGCCATGGTGCAATCTCGGCTCACTGCAACCTCCGCCTCCTAGGTTCAAGCAATTCTCCTGCTGCAACCTCCTAAGTAGCTGGGATTACAGGCACTCACCACCATGCCCGGCTAATTTTTGTATTTTTCTTTTTCTTTTTTTTTTTTTTTTTTTGAGACGGAGTCTCGCTCTGTCGCCCAGGCTGGAGTGCAGTGGCGCGATCTCGGCTCACTGCAAGCTCCGCCTCCCGGGTTCACGCCATTCTCCTGCCTCAGCCTCCCGAGTAGCTGGGACTACAGGCGCCCACAACCGCGCCCGGCTAATCTTTTGTATTTTTAGTAGAGACGGGGTTTCACCGTGGTCTCGATCTCCTGACCTTGTGATCCGCCTGCCTCGGCCTCCCAAAGTGCTGGGATTACAGGCGTGAGCCACCGCGCCCGGCTAATTTTTGTATTTTTCGTAGAGAAAACATGTTGGCCAGGCTGGTCTCGAACTCCTGACCTCAGGTGATCCACCCGCCTCGGCCTCCCAAAGTGCTGGGATTATAGGCATGAGCCACTGCGCCCAGTCACAATTATTTTAATAATTTAGTGCATGAAACAAAGTTTGTGTTAAGTACTTACGTGTGGAATTTTTATTTGTGCCATCATGGTGGCACTCAAAACATTTCAGATTTTGGGTTTTGGACTTTCAGATTCAAGATGCTCAACCTGTAGTTTCCTTTGTATTGATGGCAGACACAAGTTTTGTATCTTCTTGTAAAGGTGTGAAGAAGCTAAATGACATCTTTCCTGAATTACTGGGATAGAGCATTTATTAAGAAACAGGATACAAGAATTTGCTTAAACCACACTGTTTTAAATCTGATTTTCTTCCTGTTAATATTTTAAGTAGAAAAAGAATTAATTTTCCAATACATTGACACCACCTTCACTTTGAAAGTGAAACACATGACATCTATTAGCTTTGCAGTAGAGGTTGTGATTTTCCTAAGAAATGAATATGCGCTGTAATGAAAGATTTGCCAGTCATCCCAATGACTATTTTGTTTTGCAGGCCACGGTGTGAACACATGAATAGAAGAAGAAAATTTCTTCTAGCCTCAGTACTTGCTCTCCAGAATTCAAGTTTTATATATCCATCATGTCAGAAGTGCTTCTCTAGGATAATCCTGGTCTCCAAAAGGTAAAAGTAAAGTCTGTACGGGTGAGAGAGGAAATACAAGTGCACACTGTAGATTTCCTATGGCTCAAGGGCAAGGACCAGATTTACCAAACCAGGACAACTCTCAGGAGTTGGTTCTTCTGTAAATCCCAGAACAGATTTCACTGCTAATCATCTATTACTAGAGAAAAGTTTTAAGTTACTGTCAAGTCCTTTGCTAAATGCTTGCCTCATTGAAGAAAAATAACTTCTCAGTAAGTCCCAATACTGGGTACAAAACTTAACCCATTTCTGGGATATCCCTGGGAATAATACAGCAGGCTTTTGTTTATTGTTTGTTTATTTTTGCATGATCCTTAGAATACTTTTTAATGTAAATAAATAAACTCCTTGAGACCAGGGACTATGTTATAGTAATTTCTATCCTTTAGCAACTAGAAAGGTATTTGGCATATAATTCTTTATTATGGTGCTCAGATGCAAGCCAACTATACCTGAGAGCCTAAGGTATTCCTCTTATCTTTATAGAGTAGAAATGAGAGGTTAGGTTTGAAGTTTCTCCAGAACACTGTCTCTCTGCATGGAAGAGAGGATAAGAATAACTAGTAAGTAGCTAGAACTATGTAAGAAAGAGTAGTGTGCCAGCAATATTCTTAACTAGTCTTTTTGTCTAGTTAGCATTGAATGGGGAGGCACAAAGGGAGATGGGCAGTTCTAACTCATATCTAGACTCTAAGTAATCCTTGAAGTAGTTATCACACTGTTCCTTTATTAAGCCAGTCTCTCAAGTACTCATTTGTAAGCTCTGAGAGAAAGACCCTGTTTGTGTTATTCATCATTAAATCCTTGGCATCCATCTTCAGGCTTAGTTCATAGAAAATGTTCAACAAGTGTTCGTTAGACGAATGAATAAGTGATAGCATGATAGTGTTTAGATTGTCTTAGGTTCACCCATTTTCAGGTTCCTGCCTGTCATTTGAAACAACTAAAACCCATGGGCTATTTGCCTTTCATCAGAATCTATACTTAGAAGCAGTGTGGTATACAGTCCTTACTTAATGTTGTCGGATTCTAAGACACCGCAACTTTAAGCAAAATGATGTATAGTGAAACAAATTTTTTTCTCATCAACGTTATAGTGATGTTATTTGAGAACCGCTATAAGTAGTTTTGCTTAAAGTCACAGTATCCAAGAACCTATCACTAATGTTAAATGAGGACTTACTGTAATGGAACAATTTCAAGCTTCAGAGAACACAACAGAGTTGCATGTAGGCTCTGGCTCTCATTAACTTTGTGACCTAGGGCAAGATATTTAACTTCTGTGAGTCTAATTACTCATTTGTAAGGTGGGATCATGGTACCCACAATATGGGATCATTGTAAATTAGAGATAATGCACAGAAATGTTCTAGTAGAATACATAATATATATTAGAATTTCCAAAGTGGCAGCTATTATTATTATAATCTATTATAAGTATACTTTACCTTATTGCAGTATGTTATCATGATTAAAAGCATAATTCTCTGGAGCTGACTGCCTGGATTCAAATCATAACCCTGCCATTACAGCTGTGTGGCCTTGGGCAAGTCACTGTAATTATCTGAGCCTCAAAATGGGGAAAGTGATATCTGCCTCATAAGGTTCTTGTAAGGATCAAATAGGTTAATATGCATAACATGCCTAGAACATTGTGTGATACATTATCAGTAATATATAGATATAAAATATTTTTAAAACTCTTTCCGGTCATTTATTTTAAAGATAATCTGCAACAAAAATTTAGGTTGAACAATAATGCCATTGTTGCTTATTTAGACTGGTAATACCAATAGATAACATTAGTGAGTGTTTACTGTACAGTAGGCACTGTGCTAGGAGCTTTGTGGGCATTATATCTTTTAATACAACAGCCCTATAAAGTGAATGCTGTTGTTAATGCCAGCCTTTAAAGGAGACAACTGAAGCTTGGAAAAGTTAAGTAACTTACTGCAAATCATCACACAGCCAGCTAGTTAGGGGCAGAAACATATTCAAGCCTACACAATCTGAATTCTGTCTACCTTCATAATCACCATACTACTTCCAAATTGGCAGTGAAATTTGTATTCAGAATGATTCCTCTCTCTTTCTTAGAGCTTAAAATGCCCTGGGAAAGGACTTGTGACGGGACTCTTTTGGAATATAAAACCCATGGCACATAGTCCTTGCCTGTGGAAACATAGTCCATGGAAATATAACCTGTTTTCTGCACATACTATATTGACACAAAAATTTTTTTAAACTATATCCGTAATTTCTGGTGCTTATCTTTTTTTCCCCATAGGTTATTGGGGTACAGGTGGTATTTGGCTACATGAGTAAGTTCTTCAGTGGTGCTTTGTGAGATTTTGGTGCACCCATCACCCGAGCAGTATACACTGCACCCTATTTGTAGTCTTTTATCCCTCACCCCCTCCCACCCTTCCCCCCAAGTCGCCAAAGTCCATTGTATCATTCTTATGCCTTTGTGTCCTCATAGCGTAGCTCCCACACATCAGTGAGAACATATGGTGTTTGGTTTTCCATTCCTGAGTTACTTCATTTAGAATAATAGTCTCTAGTCTCATCCAGGTCACTGCAAATGCCATTAATTCATTCCTTTTTATGACTGAGTAGTAGTTCATCATATACACACACACACACACACACACACACACCACAGTTTCTTTATCCACTCATTGATTGATGGACATTTGGGTTGGTTCCACGATTTTGCAATTCTGAACTGTGCTGCTATAAACATGCGTGTGCAAGTATCTTCTTCACATAATGACTTATTTTCCTGTGGGTAGATACCCAGTAGTGGGATTGCTGGATCAAATGGTAGTTCTACTTTTAGTTCTTTAAGGAGTCTCCACAGTGTTTTCCGTAGTGGCTGTACTAGTTTACATTTCTGCCAGCAATGTAGAAGTGTTCCCTGATCGCTGTATCCACACCAGCATCTACTGTTTTTTGATTTTTTGATTATGGCCATTCTTGCAGGAATAGGCGGTATTGCATTGTGATTTTGATTTGCATTTCCCTGGTCATTAGTGATGTTGAGCATTTTTTCATATGTTTTGTTGGCCATTTGAGAATTGTCTATTTATGTCCTTAGCCTACTGTTTGATGGGATTGTTTGTTTTTTTCTTACTGATTTGTTTGGGTTCATTGTAGATTCTGGATATTAGTCCTTTGTCAGACGTATAGGTTGTGAAGATTTTCTCTCACTCTGTGGGTTGTCTGTTTACTCTGCTGACTGTTCTTTGGCCATGCAAAAGCTCTTTGGTTTAATTAAGTCCCAGCTATTTATCTTTGTTTTTATTGCGTTTGCTTTTGGGTATGCCAGTGTCTAGAAGAGTTTTTACAATGTTATCTTCTGGAATTTTTATAGTTTCAGGTCTTAGATTTTTAATCCATTTTGAGTTGCTTTTGTATAAGGTTCATTCTCCTACATGTGGCTAACCAATGATCCCAGCACCGTTTGTTGAAAAGGGTGTCCTTTCCCCACTATTGTTTGCTTTGTCAAAGATCAGTTGGCTGTAAGTATTTGAGTTTATTTCTGGGTTCTCTATTCTGTTCCATTGGCCTGTGTGCCTATTTTTATACCAGTACCATGGTGTTTTGGTGACTATGGCCTTATAGTATAGTTTGAAATCAGGTAATGTGATGCCTCCAGGTTTGTTCTTTTTGCTTAGTCTTTCTTTGGCTATGCCAGCTATGTCTTGGTTCCATATGCATTTTAAAATTGTTTTTTTCTAATTCTTTGAAGAATAGTGGTAGTAGGGATTGCATTGAATTTGCAGATTGCTTTTGGCAGCATGGTCATTTTCACAATATTGATTCTACCTATCCACGAGCATGGGATGTGTTTCCATTCGTTTGTGCTGTCCATGATTTCTTTCAGCAGTGTTTTGGGGTTTTTCTTGTAGAGGTCTTTTGCCTCCTTGGTTAGGTATATTCCTAAATTTATTTGTCTGGTTTTTTGTCTTTGGTTTTGTTTTTTTGCAGCTATTGTAAAAGGAGTTAAATTCTTGATTTGACTCTCTGCTTAGTCACTGTTGGTGTATAGAAGAGCTGCTGATTTGTGTACATTAATCTTGTATCCAGAAACTTTGCTGAATTCTTTTATCAGTTCTAGCAGCTTTCTGGAGGAGTCTTCAGGGTTTCCAAGGTAAACAATCATATCGTCAGCAAACAGTGACAGTTTGACTTCCTCTTTACTGATTTAGATGCCCTTTCTTTCTTTCTCTTGTCTGATTGCATTGGCTAGGACTTCCAGTAGTATGTTGAAGAAGAATAGTGAGAGTGGGCATCCTTGTCTTGTTCCAGTTCTCAGAGGGAATGCTTTCAATTTTTCCCCATTCATTGTTATGTTGGCTGTGGGTTTGTTATAGATGGCTTTTATTACATTGAGGTATGTCCCTTGTATGCCACTTTTGCTGAGAGTTTTAATCATAAAGGGATGCTGGCTTTTGTTGAATGCTTTTTCTGCATCTATTGAGATGATCATGTGATTTTTGTTTTTAAAATTCTGTTTATGTGGTATATCACATTTATTGACTTATGTATGCTAAACTGTCCCTGCATCCCTGGTATGAAACCCATTTAATCATGGTGGATTATCTTTTTGATATGTTGTTTGATTCAGTTAACTAGTATTTTGTTAAGGATTTTAGCGTCTGTGTTCATCAAGGATATCGGGCAGTAATTTTCTTTTTTGCTTATGTCCTTTCCTGATTTGGGTATTAGGGTGATGCTGCCTTCATAGAATGAATTAGAGAGGATTCCCTCTTTATCTCGTGGAATAGCGTCAAAAGGATTGGTACCAAATCTTCTTTGAATGTCTGGTAGAATTCTGCTGTGAATCCATGTGGTCCTGGACTTTTTTTTGTTGGTAATTTTTTTTTTTTTCTTTTTTTTTTTGAGACGAAGTCTCACTCTGTCGCCCAGGTTGGAGTGCAGTGGCATGATCTCGGCTCACTGCAAGCTCCACCTCCCTTGCCATTCTCCCACCTCAACCTCCTGAGTAGCTGGTACTACAGGCGCCCGCCACCATGCCCGGCTAATTTTGTTTTTGTATTTTTAGTAGAGACAGGATTTCACGGTGTCAGCCAGGATGGTCTCGATCTCCTGACCTCGTGATCCGCCCGTCTCGGCCTCCCAAAGTGCTGGGATTACAGGCTTGAGCCACCGCGCCCAGCCCTATCTCATTTCTTAAGTCTATTAGTAATTGTTTTATAAATTTGGGAGCTCCAGTGTTAGGTGCATAAATGTTTAGGATTGTGATATTTTTCTGTTGCACGATGCCTTTTATCATTATATAATGTCCTTTATCTCTTTTAACTGCTGTTGCTTTAAAGTTTGTTTTTGTCTGATATAAAAATAGCTACCCCTGCTTGCTTTTGGTGTCCATTTGCATGAACTGCCTTTTTCCACTCCTTTACTTGAAGTTTATGTGAGTCCTTATATGTTAGGTGAGTCTTCTGAAGGCAGCAGATAGTTGGTTGGTGAGTTCTTATCCATTCTGCTATTCTTTATCTTTTAAGTGGAACATTTATGCCATTTACATTCCATGTTAGTATTAAGATTTGAGGTACCATTGCATTCATCGTGGTATTTGTTGCCTGTGTATCTTGGGTTTTTTTGTTTTTGCTTTTTAAATTGTATTTTTGTTTTATAGGCCCTTCATGATTTATGCTTTAAAGAGATTCTGTTTTTGATGTGTTTCCAGGACTTGTTTCAAGATTTAGAGCTCCTTTTCACAGTTTTTCTTTTTCTTTTTTTTTTTTTTTTTTTTTTTTTTGAGACACAGTTTCGCTCTTTCGCCTAGACTGGAATGAAGTGGCGCAATCTCGGCTCATTGCACCCTCCGTCCCCCGGGTTCAGGCAATTCTCCTATCTCAGCCTTCCGAGTAGCTGGGATTACAGGCACCCGCCATAACGTCTGGCTAATTTTTATATTTGTAGTAGAGATGGGGTTTTGCCATGTTGGCCAGGCTGGTCTCAAACTCCTGACCTCAGATGATCCACCCACCTCGGCCTCCCAAAGGGCTAGGATTACAGGTGTGAGCCACTGTGTCCAGCCTAGCAGTTCTCGTGATGGTGGCTTGGTAGTAGCAAATTCTCTCAGCATTTGTTTGTCTGAGAAAGACTGTTATGTTTCCTTCGCATATGATGTTTAGTTTCGCTGGGTACAAAATTCTTGGCTGATAATTGCTTTGTTTGAGGAGGCTTAAGATAGGACCCTAATCCCTTCTAGCTTGCAGGGTTTCTGCTGAGAATCTGCTGTTAATCTGATGGGTTTTCCTTTACAGATTACCTGGTGCTTCTGTCTCACAACTCCTAAAGATTCTTTCCTTTGTCTTTACTTTAGTGTGCCTAGGTGATGATCTTTTTTTGATGAATTTCCCAGATGCTCTTGTGCTTCTTATATTTAGATGCCTAGATCTCTAGCAAAGCCAGGGAAGTTTTCCTCAATTATTCACCCAAATATGTTTTCCAGACTTTTAGATTTCTCTCCTTCCTCAGGAACACTGATTATTCTTAGGTTTGGCTGTTTAACATAATCCCAGACTTCTTGGAGGCTTAGTTTGTAATTTCTTATTCCTTTGTCTTTGTGTTTGTTGGATTGGGTTAATTCAAAGACCTCGTCTTCAAGCTCTGAATTTCTTTCTTCTGCTTGTTCAATTCTATTGCTGAGATTTTCCAGAGCATTTTGCATTTCTGTAAGTGTGTCCAATGTTTCCTCAGGTTTTTATTGTTTTTCTTTATGCTCTCTATTTCCTTGAATGTTTCTCCCTTCAATTCTTGTATTGTTTTTTGGATTTCCTTCCATTGGGCTTCACTTTTCTCTGGTGCCTCACTGAATTCTTTTTCAGGTAAATCACGGATTTCTTATTGGTTTGGATCCATTGCTGGTGAGCTAGTGTGATTTTTTTTGAAGGTGTTAAAGAGCCTTATTTTGTCATATCACCAGAGTTGGTTTTCTGGTTCCCTCTCATTTGGGTAGGCTCTGTCAGAGGCAAGGTCTAGAGCTGAAGGCTGTTGTTCAGATTCTTTTGTCCCACAGGATGTTTCCTTGATGTAATACTCTCCCCCTTTTCCTATGGATGTGGCTTCCTGTGAGCCGAGCTGCAGTGATTATCTCTCTTCTGGGTCTAGCCATCCAGCAAGTCTATCTGGCTCCAGGGTGGTACTCAGGGTCTGTCTGCACAGAGTCCTGTGATGTGAATTGTCTTTGGGTCTCTCAGCCATGAATACCACACAGTATTTGGGGTATCTCCCAGGTCCTGCAGGAGCAGTCTACTTCCTTCAGAGGGTCTGTGGGTCCTCTTGGGATTCCTGTTTGTTCTTGCAGTTGTTCTGGAGCTAAAATTCATGACGCGAGCCCCTACATGCTGCTCTGTCCATCCAAGTTGGAGCTGCAATCTAATCCTGCCTCCCATTCGCCATGATGATCTAAATCCTGGTACTTATCTTTTCTACTGTTGTTTTTGCTTCCCTCTTTTCTTACTTGAAATCAGTTGTATGCCAACATAGGAAACAGAAATTCTTTATGTTCATTTCCCCATTGCTGTAGCACAGCAAGTTTATGACAGAGGAGTTCCATGCTCTTGCCTTTGCAGAAGATCTTAGAGATGCTGAAGAACAGAGAGACCTCCGTAAATATTTTCTTTGAACCTGAAATTTTTAGTGACTGTAATCATAATAAGTATTTTGTGCTTTATGGAATTAACTTTTTTCTTTTCTTAACCTCCAAGATAAGATCAGTAGATTGAAAGTAGTTTTCAATCTATAGGTATTCTGCAGAGCCTTGGCGCTCCATGGAAGTGCTTCTGGAGAGAGATGGGATTAGAGTAGTAATAGTGCATAGTGCTGAGTAGTAGGAAGGACTCCAGGGCCCCCAGGTTAGTTTCAGCAAGATCTCTATTCTCATCCTTATATTAGTGTTCCAAGTTACATTTCATTCGAAAGGGGGTGTCATTATATAAATATACAAACATAGACATACATCTATAAAACAAAGTGTACAAAGTTAGTTCAGTCCTTCATGAGAAGCAGTAACTACACATATACACACAATAGTGTATGTCTGTACTCTCCCCAAAATTATAAGCTGGAGAAGGAATTTATTTATCCAGACAAGCTATCCATCTAGCCCAAACAGATAGAAATTGCCCTTCTGGGTGACTAATGGGACCCATAATCCCTTTTAGCCTAGAAATCCGTCTCTAACACTAATAACTTTCTTTTCCTGTCTTAAAATAGGACTCATCGCTCAGAGACTACCTATCCTCTCCCCCATTCCCAAGTACCCAAAGAGCTTATATCATTTACTTAAGCAAGTCAAATTTAATTTCACACATATAGATCATAGTTTTCTTATTTTGTGGGGGAAGTGATATGTGGAAGCATTAAGAGATATGTTTTTTAAAATATGTCTCATTACTTTGTGTATATTTAATCTGGGTCTATAAACTCGGAAAGGGATATTATATAATCATATAGTCAGGATATTCTTAAACTGGAATCTGTGGATACATTATAGGTGTGTATGACTCCTCCAGTCCCTAAAATATGTAGAATATTGTGTTCATATATGTTTTTTGAGGGGAGAGAGTGAGTCCATTGCTTTCATCTGATTTTTTAATCAAAACTAAGAAAACATTAATCCAGTTCTTCTACATCTGGGCTAAATATCAGGACACTAGAAAAATAAATCAGGCTGGGCGTAGTAGCTCATGCCTGTAATCCCAGCATTTGGGAGGCCAAGGTGGGAGCATTGCTTGAGTCCAGGAGTTTGAGACCAGTCTGGGCAATGTAGTGAGACCCCGTCTCTACAAAAAAAAAAAAAAAAATTAAAATTAGGCTGGGCTCAGTGTCTCACACCTGTAATCCCAGCACTTTGGGATGCCAAGATAGGCTTGAGTCCAGGATTTTGAGACCAGCCTAGGCAACATAGTGAGACCTATCCTCTACCAAAAATAAACAAAATTAGCCAGGCATCATGGCATGTGCCTGTAGTTCCAGCTGCTCAGGATTCTGAGGTGGGAGGATCACTTGAGCCTGAGGGGTCAAGGCTTCAGTGAGCTGAGATCATACCATTGCACTCCAGCCTGGGCAACAAAGCAAGACCCTGTCTCAAAAAAAAAATGAATAAAAATAAAAAATAAACAAATGAAACTCGGTGTTTTAACTGGGATCAAACAAAAAAGATAGCAAATTATAGCCATTATTTCAGATAGATCCTTTCAGAGGCTCCTTGAACTCAAATCTGTTTTCATAATTCTAAGGCATTATTTGCCTTTTCACTCTCAGTCTCTCATGAGTGCATAATGGAGTTTCCCACAGGCTACACAACATGTACTATCACAACAGATTGAGCAGAGAAGCAGATATGAGAATCCAGCTGTCTTTTTATGAAACCAGACATTAAAGAGATTTGCAAAATGTGAAACAATGCTGGTCTCTTCTTACTAATTTTTAAAATTTGAAAAATGTAACTTTTTCATAAAAGTGTGTTTTTGTGTTAACCATGTAATGGGTCTGTTTTTAATGAATTAATATTTTTTTGATTTCTCAGTTTTAATTTCTCACTTTCATTTAATTTCTCATTTCATGAGAAATATAGATAGAGGCCAGGTGTGATGGCTCACGCCTATAATCCCAACACTCTGGGAGGCTGAGACAAGAGAATCACTTAAGCCTAGGAGTTCAAGAGTAGTCTGGGCAACACAGTGAGACCCCCCCATCTCTAAAAAAAATTTTTAATTAGCCACACATGGTGGCATGTGCCTGTGGTCCCAGCTACTCAGAAGGCTGAGGCAGGAGGATCTCTTGAGCCCAGAAGTTTGAGGTTACAGTAAGCCATGATAGTACCACTGCACTCCAGCCTGGGCAGCAGAGTGAGACCCTGTCTCAAAACAAACCAAAAAAGAAATATAGACAGATACAAGAAAAACAAGTTCTGTGGATCTAGTGTACAGTGTGAGTGGTAATGCATGATGTGTTAAATAATTTGACTATAGTAGCCGGGTGCGGTGGCTCACGCCTGTAATCCCAGCACTTTGGGAGGCTGAGGCAGGCGGATCATGAGGTCAGGAGAGTGAGACCATCCTGGCTAACACGGTGAAACCCTGTCTCTACTAAAAATACAAAAAAATTAGCTGGGTGTGCTGGCGGGCGCCTCTAGTCTCAGCTACTCGGGAGGCTGAGGCAGGAGAATCACTTGAACCCAAGAGGCAGAGGCTGCAGTGAGCTGAGATCGCACCACTGCACTCCAGCCTGACCAATAGCAAGACTCTGTCTCAAAAAAAAAAAAATTGACTATGGTAATCATTACACAGTGTATACGTATTTCAAATCATAATGTATACCTTGAATATATTCAATCTTTGGCAAGTAAATTATTTTATTTTATTTTATTTTATTTTTTTGAGACAAGGTCTGACTCTGTCACCTCCAGACTGGAGTTAAGTGGCACAATCTCAGCTCACCACAACCTCTGCCTCCTGAGCTCAAGCAATTCTCCCACCCCAGCTTCCCAAGTAGCTGGGGCTACAGGCGCATGCCACCACGCTCGTTAATTTTTGTGTTTTTTGTAGAGATGCAGTTTTGCCATGTTTCCCAGACTGGACTCGAGCTCCTGAGCTTGAGCGGTCTGCCCGCCACAGCCTCCCAAAGTGCTGGGATTACAGGTGTGAGCCATCACACCTGGCCCAAGTAAATATTTTTGAATAAAAAAAGATAGATACTATTCACATAAACAAAAGCTCTTTGATATTCTCAATAATGTTTTAAGAGTATAAAGGAGTGTGAAATCAAAAAGTTTGAAAACTGCTATTCTGTATCAAATGACATTTTAGAAATAGGGGTGCCTCTGGAAGTTAAATTAGGGGACAGTGATGTGAATATGTTGTCTATGTCCTTGTTTCTCGAAGTATGGCCTAAGGTACATCTGCATCAGCATCACCTGGGAGCTTATTAAAAATGCAGGATCTTGGGCCTCATCCCAGACTTCCTGAATCAGAATCTTCATTTTAACAGGATCTCTGGATGATTTGTATACATATTAATGTTTGAGAAACTCTGATCTATATTACACCACACTAACATTTATTTCAATCCAGCATCGTTCCTAAAAGGATTAAAGCAAACTATATAAATAAATATCTTCATTATACATATGTACTTTATAAAAACATATATAGTTTAATATGTAAATGCATTAACACTAACAGACATAGTTTTTTGAGGCTATTATTGATATTGTCATTGCAAGCGATTCTTTATTTTAACCATTTGGTCCCACTGTTACCATATCATAATATCAGAACTTCATGATACGAGTTCGCAGCCTTGGGTTTGGGTCATATATTTACCAACTTTGTCATCTTAGATAAAAATTCAAACTAATTTCTCCACTTGTAAATTTTACCTATAAAAATGAAATAATGCATGTTGAAAACATTTGTAAACTTAATGCTAATGCATATTAATTAGTCTAAGTTTTGCTAGGAATTTTACATTAGACATGTATGTGTTATTATTGCATAGCCTTTAAAGAAATTCCAATAAATATTTTAAACAGTTCATTTCACTAGAGTTTGGTACTAATGGAGTTTTATCCCCTAGTGAGTCAATTACCTTTAATTCATTCTATGGCTAACCTACAGCACAAACTCCAGCAGATTTGTGTAGGATTATATGAATGGGTTGGTATAGATCCATCCTCAGTATGGCAGAAGAATCATAGCACAGATCTAATAAAGGTGAGTCACTTTGAGAGCTACAGATTTTAGACTCCCCCTAGTGGCTATCTGGCAACAATCAAATTTATACAACCATCTTTCACCTTGCTTTCTGTTTGCCTTTTGCCACTCTTTTTTAAGATCTTTAGCAACCTGAAGAAAAAACAAAATTCTAGTATTAGCCATTACCAGAAAATGTTTTTAGGTGCTTGTTGTATTTCAAAAAATTTTTTAGACTATTCTGTCTATTAAATAAAGTTAACATAACTGAGGGGGTGGAAATTAACATGAAAGATAGAAATCAGAGTTATAATACATTGCAAACTAGAAAAGAAGGAAACAGTATAAGTGACAGTAATTATCACAATACTTAATATAATTATGAGGGCAAAGCAGACTAACACTAATTTCACAGTATTTGCACTAGACCCTTTATTTGTCTATTTTAATCCTTCTTCAGCCCTGGACTTTATAGATGAGGAACACAAGAATTTTGTAACTGTCAGACAATGAGTACATGGAAATAGAGTTACACTGCCATGTAGATGTACACTTTTTCTACTAGAAAGCCTTTAGCCACCATTACATATTGTCTTAAAAAAACAAGTTAAATTGCATGGTTTTCATATCCAGTTTTATAATCTGGTAAGTTATCAACATATTCTAATGAATTAAAGAAAGTAATTTTCATTATGGTGAGAAAAACGCAATTAAGTGCTTTGTGTATAAATAGGTATTAAATATTTTGAGATTATTTATTGTTTGTCCTCTCTCTCTCTTTTTTTTTTTTTTTTTTTTTTTTTTTTTGAGATGGAGTGTAACTCTGTCCCCCAGGCTGGAGTGCAGTGGTGCGATCTTGGCTCACTGCAAGATCCGCCTCCCGGGTTCACATCATTCTTCTGCCTCAGCCTCCTGAGTAGCTGGGATTACAGGCGCCCACCACCATGCCTGGCTAATTTTTTTGTATTTTTAGTAGAGACGGGGTTTTACCGTGTTAGCCAGGATGGTCTAAATCTCCTGACCTCATGATCCACCCACCTCGGCCTCCCAAAGTGCTGGAATTACAGGCATGAGCCACCGCGCCCGGCCTTTTTGTCCTCTCTTTCACGTACAGTTCTCCTTTAGTTTTCTATCAATTTGGTATGTATTTCTATCAACTTGGGGCTATTTAATTTAAATCAGTAAAGCTGACTATTCTGAATAGAGAAATTTAAAAGAAGTTGATCTGAAAGAGTTTAAGAAGAATTTGAGTTGTGTAGGAGCGTTTATACACAAAATGTTATTTTAAATTTTTACTCTTCTGGAGTTTTCATCATATGAAAAACATTTAATGAACATCTCCACACTTTTTTCCACCACTTTTCTAGGTCTAATTGTCCGAAATGTGGCTGTACTGGTGAATCTGGAAATGCCAATTACAGATACAAACTTTCCTTAAAAGTTGCAGAATCAAACAAATTGTTTGTTATTACTGTATTTGGAAGTTGCTTAGATACATTTTTTGGTCTTACTGCCACTGGTTTGCACAGGTAAGAATACTTAAAACATCGTTTTTTTCCTGACTGCCCTTAGAATTTGAAGATACAAGTTTATAAGGCAATATGCATTTTTGTAAAAAGATGTTCATTCAACCCCAGATCGTCAATTCCTTTAAAGGACAAGCAAGTTAGAAAGATGTTTATTTCCTGAATACATATTATGATGATGTTAAAACAGTCTCCTTTTATTTAGGGTAATTAATGTGTAATTAGAATATTAAATTATAAATCTCTAATCCAAGTTACAGAAATAGAGGCTAAGAAAGTAACATAATTTCAAATTGAAGAATTATCCAAATTGAGGTTAGCATTCAAACAGTTAAGTTCCCCCTAAGGCAGGAGAATCTATTTGAGGGAATATTTGCATATCAGAAATTGAAGTTTTGTTATTTTTTTATCTGTATTGCAACTTTATTTGCATAGTTTGACCTTTTATGACATTGTCCTGAGAATATAAGGATAAACAATTAAAGCTTTTCTTCTCCTTCAATCTTCTGCCCTCCTCCCCTAATCACTTACAAGAAATCTATGTCCATGTTTTTGTGCTTGAGACAATAAAGGGACCACAACCAGGATTATCAGAGAAAAGGGAAGACTTTTTCCTGCTTTGAAGTGAAGGACTAGAGATCCCACCACTATTTGCACTGCCACTTTTATTTTTCCCTATAATTATTGCCGGGCCTGATGGTTAGTCAGGTAACTACTTTACTCACACTTGATCAATTGGTTTTGTTGGTTTTTCTGTGCTGTGAGAAACTAGAGAGAACAAACTGCCTGGCTCTTAAAGTCACTTTTTTTCCCTCTATAAAAGATTCATGCTGCATTTTCAAATTAATTGTGTCTCTGACTTTATGGCAAGTTAAAATTTCAAAGTTTATTTCTTCACATTTTTTTTTTTTCCCAATCAAGGTACATTCAGGATCCTAATAAAATTCCAGAAACACTCGACAATGATACAACTCAGAATCTATTAACTAAAGCAGTTGAAACTTGCTTTGTTGGACAAAGCTTTATTTTTGGAGTGACGGTAATTGAGACTAACTTTCTTTTTAATAATCTGTTAACATTTCCATTATAATGAATTATGTGAATTTTCTAAATAGTTGTTAGGAGTTCTATAAATGTGAAGGCCTGTGGAAACACTTTAAACTACTTAAAAATAGCCTATAGGTGGTCTGTTAAAACACCATGTGTAACAACTTCCTCTTTCAAAAGTCAGGGGAGCCTACTTCAAATGCTTTCAGAGCTTAAAAATATATATTTATTATATATTTAGAAATTATATATTTAGAAATTATATATTTAGATATTTGTTTTTGGTTGTTAGTATTTATTTTGCCCTCCAGATTTTGTTCAAATTATATAGTAAAACTTCCATCAATTCTCTAGCTTTTTAATTCTGTCATCTATAAAAAGAGAATAATGGAACACTGAAGGCAAAGTATCTGAGTATTGATAAGAATACTAAAACTAGATTAAGAAATATGGTCTTAAATAATTATAAAAGTGACTGTAGAAGAAGTTAAAAAATGTATTGACTTTGAAGGAGTAATAGTTTTCTGTCTCATCTATGCTAAAGGGAACAAAGAGACATTTTTTTCCACACTGAAATCAGGGTTTTAAAAGAGGAAATAGAGCACTCCACAACAGAAGAGTGAGAAAAATCCAAAGGGAAAGTAGAATCAGCAGCTACAGAGCTTTACTTTGTTAAAATCATAGACAATCCTTTTCTCTCCTCTCTTCTTTTTCCCCCTCCCCTTTTTTCCCCTCCTCTCCCTTCCTCTCTTTCCTTATTTAATGAGAACTATGATAGTTGCCATTTATTTAACCACTACTATTTTCTAGGCACTGTGCGGTTTTCCATTTTATTACTAAACAGTACTCTGCATTTTTATTTTTATTTTATAAATGAGAAAACTAAGACCCCGAGAGGTTAAATAAATTGTCCAGTCTCAACACTATTAGTAAATGCTGGAACTAGGATTTCTTCAAATCAGTTTAAACAAGCTCTTTACTCTAAGGTTTATATTCTCTTACATATGCTACTTTGCCTATAACTCTAACAGAATCGAAATTGGAATTAGGGGGTGGGGGTAATAGTTGTGTCTGTTTTAACCTTTTAAATCTGTTTATTTATTTTATTTTTGAGACAGGGTCGTACTCTGTCACCCAGGGTGGAGTGCAGTAGCAAGATCATGGCTCACTGCAGCCTTGACCTCCCTAGGCTCTGGAGATCCTCCCACCTCCGCCTCCTGAGTAGCATGGCATACACCCACCATGCCCAGCTAATTTTTGTGGGGGTATTTTTTTGCAGAGACGGGGTCTTACCATGTTGCCCAGTCTGGTCTTAAATTCCTAAGGCTCAAGTGATCTGCCTGCCTCGGCCTCTCAAAGTGCTGGGATTACAGGCATGAGCCACTGTGCCTGGCTAAATCTCTGTTTCATGTTTTAAGTAAAAGGAAGACAATTTTATTCTTACTTAAATTTCTTCTTTCACAGAATTTTGAAAGCCACTCTGGAAAAGGTGCAGATGCCAGTAACTTCTTACAGCAATGCTCTGACCACAAAAGAAAAGCCAGAGCACTAGTGGCTTGCCAGATTGTTCTACCGGACCCAGGTGTTGCAGGCTTTACTGTCATTGACTACTTCTGTCAACTTTTGCAGACTTTTAATTTCAGGAAACTTCAGTGTGACTCTAACGCACCTAACAATCACTTACTTTCTTTAGATCACTCAAATAGTGATCTCAGCAGCATATATACTTCTGACAGCACTTCTTATTTTTTCAAGTCCTGCAGCAAGGATACTTTTTCAAAATTCTGGCAGCCATCACTTGAGTTCACTTCCATTGTTTCAAAACTAACAGATAATGATGATTTTTCAGCTTCAGAACAAAGTAAGGCCTTTGGTACTCTTCAGCAGAACAGAAATTCCATCTCCATTGCAGAGGCCACTGGTTCCAGTAGCTGCCATGATCCCATTCAGGATTCATGGAGCCTTGTTTCATATATGGATAAAAAGATTACAGCAGAAAAGTTGGGTAAAGAACTTGGCTTACAAGCTAAGGAGCTGAGTGCAGTTCACAGCAGTCATCATGAAATTGGAGTTAATGACTCTAATTTATTCTCTTTGGAAATGCGAGAGCCCCTTGAGTCAAGTAATACAAAATCCTTCCACAGTGCAGTGGAAATTAAAAATAGGTCCCAGCATGAGCCACCATGTTTCCAGCATCATGGTATAGATACCCCCACTAGCCTTCAAAAGAGGTCTACATGTTGCCCACCTTCGTTAGTCAGACTTGAAGAGACAGCCAGCAATTCCCAGGATGGCAACCCTCAAATTTGGGATGATCTACCATTCTCTGAAAGCTTGAACAAATTTCTGGCAGTTCTTGAAAGTGAGATTGCTATAACCCAGGCAGATGTCAGTAGTAGGAAGCATCATGTAGATAATGACATTGATATATTTCATGCAGACCACAGCAGGTTATCTGTGACTCCCCAGAGAACTACTGGAGCCCTGCATATACCACCTATAGCTTTAAGATCATCACAAGCAATAGTCAAAGCAAACTGTAGCAAAGATGACTTCCTTTTCAACTGTAAAGTAAATCTAAGTCCTAGTGTTGAAAAGGAGTCACAACCAGATAACAAAGTAGAGGCTGTCTCTGTAAATCATAATGGAAGAGGTATGTCAGAGTATTTTCTACCAAATCCTTACCTGTCAGCTCTGTTTTCATCTTCAAAAGATTCAGAAACAATAGTTACTCTTAAGAAGACTATCAGAATCTCACCACCCAGGGATGAAATTCTATTTAGGCCCAGTACTTCAGAGAGTGACCATTTTAGTCCAAATAACAAATATTTGAATGGATGTGGAGAAAAATCACTTTCAGAAATGAATGAAAAGTTGACAACTCTATGTTCTAGGAAGTATAATGATGTCTCTGATCTTTGCAAATTAGAAAATAAACAATATTATAGGTGGTCCAAGAACCAAGATGACAGTTTTACAATTTGCAGGAAACTTACATATCCTTTAGAAACTCTTTGCAATAGTCCAAATAGAAGTACAAATGCATTGAAAGAAATGCCTTGGGGACATATCAATAACAACTTAACGCAGAGCTATTCTATTGGTTATGAAGGTAGCTATGATGCCTCTGCTGATCTCTTTGATGATATTGCTAAAGAAATGGACATTGCAACAGAGATTACCAAAAAATCACAGGAAATTTTGTTACAACGGGGAACGTCTTTGGCAGAAAGTCATCCTTCAGAGTCTGATTTTTCACTGAGATCACTTTCTGAAGACTTCATGCAGCCTTCACAAAAATTATCCTTGCAAAGCATTTCTGGCTCTAGGCGTTCAAGAACCTGCTCTCCAACACCTCAATTTCAATCAGATTCAGAATATAATGTTGAAAATAGTCAAGACTTTGTTCCGTGTTCACAGTCAACTCCAATTTCAGGATTCCACCAAACAAGAATTCATGGGATAAACAGAGCTTTTAAAAAACCTGTATTTTATTCAGATCTTGATGCTAACTATGAAAAAATAAGGATTTTCCCGGAAAATGACAAACAGCAAGCCAGCCCAAGCTGTCCAAAAAATATAAAAACACCTAGCCAGAAAATCAGAAGCCCTGTTGTATCTGGTATTTCACAACCAGAAGTTTTCAATCCCTCTCCTTTTGCTGAGTGCCATGAAACTGATAGTGATGAATGGGTCCCTCCTACCGCACAAAAAATATTTCCTTCAGATATGCTTGGATTCCAAGTCATAGGTCTAGGGAAATGCCTTGCTGCCCATCATTTCCCTGATCAAGAGTTACCAAGAAAGAAACTGAAACATATTAGACAAGGAACCAATAAAGGTTTAATTAAGAAGAAATTAAAGAATATGCTTACAGCAGTTGTTATGAAAGAGAAAACTCCTAAATATAACTGTAAAAGTTCAGGCTGGATTTCCAAATGTCCAGACATTCAAGTCTTAGCAGCACCTCAGCTGCACCCTATTCTTAGACCTGATTCTTGTTTAGAATGTTGCCTTCCATTTTCAGAAAAAGGCCCACCTTCAGTGTGTGATACTCAAAGTGCTTGGTCACCTGAATTGTTTTAACAAAAAGTCACCTGAACCCAATTCCTGAACTTTTAAATCTGTTTGGAAATGTTTGCCTTCAGGGGTATGGAAAGCATTCCTTACATTTTGAACACTTGGAGAGAAGCAAATTGAAAAAGAGGACTGTGCTGGGTGCTACTGGGCCTTTTAAAATATAAAGCCATTGTTTTCCCCAGGTTTTATCTAGAATACTATGATTAGGTAATTGAGCACTTTATCCTATACTGTTTATTTTACTTTAATAATATTGTTAAGATTGTTTTTGAAAGTATTATTTGTTAAAATCACCTATACATCCAGAAATAAAGCCTTTGCAAACCAAAACTTAATCTTTTTTAATTGTTCAGCTCAGACCAGAAAATGCCTGTTATATTATAGGCCAATAAGTGTGCTGAGTTTGGGATAGAAAGCTACAAGATCACTGATCTCAAGTACAGACAGATAAACAGGTAATTTCATACAGTGCAGAAAATGCAATGATATGGGTTTGTAATGGGCATGACAAACATTTATGTTGCTGCGGGAGCATGGAAGAAAAGCAGCTAACCCATCAGTGAGCTGAGGGTAAGAAGAAACGTTAAAAAAAAAAAAAAAAAAACTATTTACAAGTTATGTGTGAAACTGTTGCTATTTTATTTAATACGTATACACTGAATGCCTACTCTACATGTCAAGGGCTGTGCTTAGTGCTGGAAACTGAAGATAAAAATCAAGCTCCTTCCCTCAAACTCATGATCTATTGGAATAATCAGGCAATTAGAATCTGGTGGGTTCTATGATAGGAGCTAAGCTTGGGATGCTAATAGGAACAAAAATGAGAAGCAATTTTCAGACACTCAAGTCTTAGCAGCAGCTCTGCTGCACCCTGTGAAATCTTTCACATATCCCTGGTCAGCTTCCTTTGCCATTCCCCACAGCAACCATTCCAAAACAACTTTCTTCATGCCACAAAGCAACTGCTACTCTCCTTGCCTCCTGTCTCTTGAAGAATATTGAGATCACTTGATATTTTCTCAAATTCCCACACCCATACCTACCCACATGACTACCTGTACTCCTCTAGTCTCAGAAAATGATACACACCATCTAAGTGCTAATCTTTCCATTTAGACTATTGATCTATTACACCCATCTTTGAAGTCTTATACCAAATATTCCCCCTATATTTTTACCTTCTTGCCCTACTGTGTCTTCCCCTCTCTCCAATTTTTTATTTTGAAAATTTGCAAACAGAAAAGTTGAAAGCGGCCAGACGTGGTGTCTCACGCCTGTAATCCCAACACTTTGGGAGGCCGAGGTGGGCAAATTACCTAAGGTCAGTAGTTCAAGACCAACCTGGCCAACATGGTGAAATCCTGTCTCTACTAAAAATACAAAAATTAGCCAGGCATGGTGGTGCATGCCTGTAATCCCAGCTACCCAGGAAGCTGAGACACGAGAATCACTTGAACCCTGGAGGCAGAAGTTGCAGTGAGTCAAGATTGCACCACTCCACTCCAGCCTGGGCGACAGATCAAGGCTCTGTCTCAAAAAAAAAAAAAAGGTTGAAAGAATAGCACGATGATACGGTATCTGTACATACCATTTAGATTCAGTCATTTTAAAGATTTTGCCTTGTGTGTATGTGTTTGGTTTCTGTGTGTCTATATAGATACAGTTTTGCTTTGCTAAGCCATTTAAAGGTAAGCTGCGGACAGGACATTTCACCCCTAAATTCTTCAGTGTAAATTTTCTTAAAGGTTTCTTTCTACATAGCCACAGTATCATTATCACACCAAGGAAAAATAACAGTAATTCCCCAATATCATCTAATATTCAGCCCATAATCAAATTTTTCTACTTGTCCCCAAATTATAATTGTTATTTAACCAGAATTTCATCATGGTTCATCCACAGTGTTTGCTTGTCTCTTTTTCTAGAACCTCACCTCTTATTTCACATAATAGTAACTTTTTGAGAAAAAAAATCAAACCAGTGTTCTGTAGAATGTCCCACATTCTTGACTGGTATGTTTGCTTCCTTATACTATCAGTACTTTGTTCCTCTACCCCACCCCAGTCCCCACATTTCCTGAAAATTAGGCCTAAAGACTAGATGCGATTCAGGTTTTGGCAGGGATATTTCATGGCTCATGTTGTGTACTTTATGTTGTAACACGAGGAGACACAATATCAAGTTATTCCACTACTAGTAATGCTAAGTTAGATTGCTTGGTTAAAATGTTGCCCACCAGATCTCGATGTTAAACATACTTTATTTTTCTTTTTTTTTTTTTTGAGACGGAGTCTCGCTCTGTCGCCCAGGCTGGAGTGCAGTGGCCGGATCTCAGCTCCCTGCAAGCTCCGCCTTCCGGGTTTACGCCATTCTCCTGCCTCACCCTCCAGAGTAGCTGGGACTACAGGCGCCCGCTACCTCGCCCATCTAGTTCCTTGTATTTTTTTTAGTAGAGACGGGGTTTCACCGTGTTAGCCAGGATGGTCTCGATTTCCTGACCTCGTGATCCGCCCGTCTCGACCTCCCAAAGTGCTGGGATTACAGGCTTGAGCCACCACGCCCGGCCTATTTTTCATTTTTAAGAATAAAGAGTCAGTGATGGTAAATGAGTTTGCTTTTCCTTCTATCACTACAGACTCAAGAATGTTTATTTTTCCTATGAAAAGAACAATCAGCCAAACCCAGTAGCTTGTGCCTGTAATCCCAGCACTTTGGGAGGCCAAAGCAGGAGGCTTGCTTGAGTCTAGGAATTCAAGACCAGCCTGGGCAACACGGCAAAATCTCACCTCTACAAAAAATTAGCTAGGTGTACTGGCACACGCCTGTAGTCCCAGCTACTTGGGAGGCTAAGGTGCACCCAAGAGGTGCAGCTTGCAGTGAACTGAGATTGTGCCACTGCATTCCAGCCTGGGTGACCCTGTCTCAAAAAAACTGGTGCATATTTATTGTCCAACCAGTTCATACAAAGATTCTTAATTCTTTCTAGACTGTTCCCTAGTCTTTGGGACTAGGAAATAGTCTGTGTTCTTTTTGTCAGATGTGCTATTCCTGGCTAATTTCATATCTCCCTCTGTGATAAAAGAGTAACGATGCTGTTAGGATTTACAATGTCATGACTTCAGAAACTGTTTTGTGTTGAGCTGTATAGATCTTGACTCAGCAGCTCCCTAATGTCATTTGTTTAATGCTACTTCCTCCTTTATGATGCAGCATTCGTTGTGCTACTGTGAATACTGGTTTCCAATGATCTCTCAAAGGTTGTTACCGTACTTCACTGGCGATTACCGAAAAGCAAGCAAATCCTACCCAGAGTGTACAGGAAAATAAATAACAATCCATTTTTTGGTCCTATTTACCATTTGGACTAAATATTGCTTTCCAACCACGCAGTCTTTAGAACATTTTAGGCTGCAGTTACTGCATTCCTATACTGTGATCTCTTTCAATGTTGGCTGCACCCTGGAAGGATAGGCATCCTTGCTTCATGGTTGGAGCAAGAAGAGTGGTTCCATTTGTGCAAAGAATGTCTATTCCTCCATCAGTATGGCTTAACGCCTAATCTGGAAAGCACAGTGTAACTATCAATTGGAAATGAGAGGACATTGATTGGAATTGCCCACTGGCATTGGGGACCAACAGTCTTAAAGGCCTCAGAGGAGATAGGCATGGCCTGCAGAAGTGGGAAGGGTAACCTTCCTGGTGTCAGTGGCTGGAGGCAGACAGGGTAAATAACAGCTGCCACTACCCTCGCAGACCAGGAAGACCCACTGCATAGGCCTACACACACAACTCAGTCCCGAGGACCAGTGGTGACCTTTGGTAGCCACAACCCTGAACTTGTGAGAGTCACCTAAATGAATATGAGAGTCTTCTAAAAATATGTCAGCACCATTCTGGCAACCCAATCTTGTACTATCTTATGAAAGCACTATTGCCTCAGCCAACGGGAATGACCCATTCTCTTAAGACCCAGGTTTGATTTCATAGGCGCAAGTCCCAAGCTCCTCAGGGCATTTGGTACACACCAAACACGATGTAGAGGGTTGGTTAAATGGCACTGTCACAAGCACAAAAGTGAGACTTAGAAAATTTCAAGGGAGGCACTTCTGGCAACTAGCTCCCACATGGGACCAGGTCCAGGCTCAGGGTGCACCTCTACCAGGCGCTAGAGCATTTAGAAGGAACCTTAAGGGAGGCATTCCAAAGCCTTAGTCTCCCTGAAGCGTAGGGGCTGTGACAGGATCCCCACTCACCCAGGCCTCAGAGGTACTTTCTTATCATCCCTCCTTATTGTCCTTTTGTGCCTCCTTATTTGCCTGTTTTAAAAAAATAGTGCCTCTTTTTTTTTAGGCAGGATCTCACTCTGTTACCCAGGCTGGAGTGCAGTGGTGCAGTCCTGGCTTACTGCAACCTCCACCTCCCGGACTCAAGCAATCCTCCCACCTCAGCCTCTTGAGTAGCTGGGACTACAAGCGTGCATCACCATACCCAACTAATTTTTTTTTATTATTATTTGTAGAGACAGAGTCTCGCTGTATTGCCCAGGCTGGTCTCAAACTCCTGAGCTCAAGTGATCTGCCCGCCTTGGCCACCCAAAGTGCTGAGATTACAGGCATGAGCCACCGTTCCTGGCCAATTTTTAAAAATATTTTGTTGGAGCCAGGGTCTCCCTATGTTGTCCAGGCTGCTCTCAAACTCCTGGGCTCAAGTAATCCTCCCACCGCAACCTCCCAACATGCCAGGATTAGAGGGATGAGCTGCCATGCCCAGCCCAATGATGGTGCCTCTTATAGAGTGAATGGATAGAGAAACAAGGGCTAACTACAGGAAACCCACTTCACCTATAAAGACATATGTAGATTAAAAGTGAATGGGTGGAAAAAGATATTCCATGCAACTGAAAGCCAAAAAAAGAACAAGAGTAGCTGTATTTACATCAGATAAAGTAGAATACAAATCAAGGAATGTGAAAAGAGACCCAAAAAAGTCACTATATAACGATGAATAGGTCAATTCAGCCAGAGGATATAACCTTTAAAAATATGTATGCACCCAACACCAGAACTTTCAAGTATATAAAGCAAACATTAATACAGCTAAAGGAAGGATATACTGTAATGCAATAATAGTAGGGGGCTGGGCACAGTGGCTTATGCCTACAATCTCAGTGCTTTGGGAGGCTGAAGTAGAGGATCACCTGAAGCCAGGAGTTCATGACCAGCGTGGTCAACATAAGAAGACCCCATCTCCACAAAAAAATTGTAAAAGTTAGCTGGGCATGGTGGTGTGCACCTGTAGGATAAGGTGGGAGGATCACTTGAGCCCAGGAGTTCATGGTTACAATGAGCTACCACTGGAGTTCACGGTTACTGTGAGCTACCACACCACTGCACTCCAGCCTGGGCAACAGAGTGAAACCCTGTCTCTAAAAATAATAATAGTAGAGGACTTTAATGCCCCATTCTCAGGAATGAACAGATCATCTAGACAGAAAACACCTAATAAGGCCTATCTGACACATACTGAACATTTCACCCAGGTGCTGCAGAATACACATACTTTTCAACATCACATAAAACATTTTCAAGAACAGACCATATCTTAAGCCACAAAACAAGTCTGAACAAATTCAAAAGAAGGTAAAAACCATATTAAGTATCTTTTCTCACCACTATGGAATAAAACAAGAAATCAGTATCAGAGGAACCTCAGAAACTTTACAAAATTAATTTCCATGGAAATTAAACATCCTCCTGAACAGCCAACAGGTCAATAAAGAAATTAAGAAAGAAGCTTTAGGCCAGGCATGGTGGCTCATGCCTGTAATTTCCCAGCATTTTGGGAGACCAAGGTGGGCAGATCACGAGATCAGGAGTTCAAGACCAGCCTAGCCAACATGGTAAAACGTTGTCTCTACTAAAAATACAAAAATTAGCCAGGTGTGGTGGCACATGCCTGTAATCCCAGCTACTCAGGAGGCTGAGGCAGGAGAATTGCTTGGACCCGGGAGGCAGAGGTTGCAGCGAGCAAAGATCATGCCATTGCACTCCATCCTGGGCAATAGAGTAAGACTCTGTCTCAAAAAAAAAAAAAAAGAAGAAAGAAACTTAAAAATTTTTTTAAACAAATGGAAGTGGGTATACAATATATGAAAATCTATGGGACATAGCAAAAGCAGTACTAAAAAGTTTATAGCAATAAACACCTGTATAAAAAAAAAGTCAAAAGACTTCAAATAAATGACCTAATGATGTACCTCAAGGAACTAGGAGAGCAAGAACAAACCCAAAATTAGTAGAAGAAAGAAATAATAAAGATCAGAGCAGAAATAAATGAAATTGAGACTTAAAGAAAGCCCAAAAGATCAATGAAAAAAAATTGGTTTGTTGAAAAGAAACAAAACTGACAAACCTTTAGCTAGACTAATTGTATTAGTCCGTTCTTACACTGCTGTAAAGAAATACCTGAGCCTGGGTAATTTGTAAGAAAAGAGGCTTAATTGGCTCATGGTTCTCAGACTTTACAGGAAGCATGGCAGCATCTGCTTCTAGGGAGGCCTCAGGGAGCTTTTGTTTATGGCAGAAGGTAGACATGGTGGGAGCAGGAGCAAGAGTAGGGGGCAGGAGTGCTACACACTTTTAAACAACCAGATCTCATGATAACTCACCATCATGAGAACAGCACCAAGCGGATGGTGGTAAACCACTCATGAAGGATCCACCCCCATGAGCCAATCACCTTCCAGCAGTCCCTATCTCCAATACTGGAGATTACAATTCAACATGAGATTTGGTGGGACATGGATCCATATCATATCACTAACAACAAAAAAGAGAGAGAAAGAAGAACCAGACAAATAATATTAGAAACAGAAGACAACGGAGACCACAGAAATACAGAGAATCAGACTATTATGAACAACTACACACTAACAAACTGAAAAACCAAGAAGAAATGGGTAAATTCCTGGACATATATAACTTACCAAGACTGAGTCATGAAAAAATAGAAAACCTCAACAAACCAATAAAAAGTAATGAGATCAAAGCTGTAATAAAAAGTCTACCATCAAAGAAAAGCCCAGAACCAAGAGCTTCATTGCTGAATTCTACCAAGCATTTTAAAAAGAACAAATACAAATTCTACTCAAACTCTTCAAAAAAAATAAAGATTGAAGAAAAGGAAATACTTCCAAAGTCATTCCACAAGGCCAGTGTTACCCCAATACCAAACCAGATAAGGACACAAAGATAAAACTCCAGGCCAATATCACTGATGAACATAGATGCAAAACTCCTCAACAAAATACTAGCAAACCTAATTTAAGAATACGAAAGATCATTCATCACATTTGAAAGATCATTCACCATTCAAGTAGAATTTATCACAGGGATTTAAGTATGGCTCAATATACACAAATCAATAAACATAACACATCACATTAATAGAACCAAGAACAAAAACCATGATTATTTCAATAGATGTCAAAAAGCATTTGATAAAATTCATGTCCTTTATGATAAAAAAAATCCCCATCAAACTGAGTATAGAAGGAACATACCTCAAAATAAAGGCCACATATGACAAACCCACAGCTAACATTGTACTAAAAGGGGGAAAAGTAAAGGCCTTTCCTCTAAAGTCTATAACAAGAAGAGGATGCCAATTTTCACCATTTTCACTCAACATAGTACTGGAAGTCCTGACCACAACACTAAGGCAAGAGAAAGAAATAAAACCTAAAGACTTACCAAAAAAAAAAAACAAAACAAAAAAAAACCAAAAAAAACCCAACTATTCAAGCTGATAAACATTCAGTAAAGTTGCAGGATACAAAATCAATATACAAAAATCAGTAGGATTTATGTATGCCAAGAGCAAACAATCTGAAATAGAAATCAAGAAAGCAATCCCTTTTACAGTAGCTACAAAGAATAGAAAATACCTAGGAATCAATTTAAACAAAGAAGCTAACAATCCATACAAGGAAAACTATAAAACATTGATAAAAAAAATTGAAGAGACCACAAAAAAAAGGAAAGATATTCCATGCTCATGGGTTGGAAGAATTAATGTTGTTAAACTGACAATACTGCCCAATGCAATTTACAGATTCAATGCAATCCCTATCAAAATACCAATGACATTCTTCAAAGAAATAGAAAAACAATCCTAAAATTTATATGGAACCATGGAAGACCCCAAATAGCCAAAGCAATACTGAAAAAAAAAACAAAAAAAAAAAAAACCTTTTAGCTTATCACACTTCCTGACTTCAAAATTTACTGCAAAGCTATAGTAACCAAATCAGCATGGTACTCTTATGGGATCCTTGGGGTGTTGCTTCACCAACCAGAAACCTCTGTGGCCAATGGTGCCTTTACCAGAGTTTTTCTCAGGCCCACTGGGCCCACTCAGCTTGGCAGACTGCACTTGGTTCACGCTACCCAGCCTGGATCTCATGCCTGTCAAGGGTGAAAGGAGCAGCAGGGGCTGTGTGAGTGAGCGAGTGAGCATGAGGTCCAGCCACTGCGCACAGCCAGGCATGCTAACTGCAGCAGGATGGGCAGCTCCAGGAACCAGCAAAAGCACCAGCTCCCTGCAAGGCTGTGGCTGGACCAGGCATCCCACAAGCTACTTCCACAGCTGACATTGGGGAATGTGGTGGGGCCCAGAAGCTTGGAGATGCCAGGCACCGCAGAGCCCCAAAGAGGATGTCACAGCCCTGGTTGAAGGAGCTACTAGGTCTGGGATCCCCAAAGGGCTGCAGCTTTTCTTTCCTTTTTGATGTCTGCAATATGCTGAGCAAAGGGCATGTATCAGCCCTGTTTGTGTTAGAGCTCTTTCATCCCCGCCATTTGGTGGGTCCTGAGTTCTTGTCCTGCGCCCAGGAAGAACAAGGTACACAGACAAGCGGAGGGTGGGCAAAGTGAATAGGAGCTTTACTGAGTGATAGAACAGCCCAGAAGAGACTCACAGTAGATAGCTTCTCTCCACAGCCATGGTGTCCTGATGAGTGTTCAGCTCTCAGCAGAGAGGAGACCCTGGAATGGGTAGTTCCTCTCTGCAATTGGTTGCCCCATTGTCTGCTCAGCTCTCAGCAGAGAGGAGATCCTGGAGTGGGTAGCTATATTAGTCTGTTCTCACACTGCTGATAAAGGCATACCCAAGACTGGGTAATTTATACAGAAAAAGAGATTTAATGGAATCACAGTTCCACATGGCTGGGGAGGCCTCACAATCATGGTGGAAGGCTAAAGGCATGTCTTACATGGCAGCAGCAAGACAGAATGAGAGTCAGGTGAAAGGGGTTTTCCCTTATAAAACCATGAGAGAACAGTATGGGGAAACTGCCCCCATTATTCAATTATCTCCCACCAAGTCCCTCCCACAATATGTGGGAATTCTGGGAGATACAATTAAAGATGACATTTGGGTGGGGACATATCATTCCGTACCTGGCCCTTTCCAAATCTCATGTTATCACATTTCGAAACCAATCATACCTTCCCAACAGTACCCCAAAGTCTTAACTCATTTCAGCATTAATCTAAAAGTCCATAGTCCAAAGTTTGATCTGAGACAAGGCAAGTCCCTTCCACCTATGAGCCTATAAAATCCCAAAGCATGTTACTTCCTAGATACAATGAGAGTACAGGCATTGGGTAAATACAGCCATTCCAAATGGGAGAAATTGGCAAAAACAAAGGGCTACAGGCCCCATGCAAGTCCAAAATTCAATGGGGCAGTCAAATCTTAAAGCTCTGAAATGATCACCTTTGACTCCATGTCTCACATTCAGGTCATGCTAATGCAAGAGGTGGGTTCCATGGTGTTGAGCAGCTCCACCCCTGTGGCTTTTGAGGGTACAGCAGCCCTCCTGGCTGCTTTCACAGGCTTGTGCTGAGTGTCTGTGACCCTTCCAGGCACACAGTGCAAGTTATTGGTGGATCCACAATTCTGGGGTCTGGAGGATGGTAGCCCTCTTCTCACAGCTCCACTAGGCAGTGCCCCAGTGAGGACTGTGTGGGGGGACTTCAACCCCACATTTCCCTTCTGCACTGCTGTAGCAGAGGTTCCCCATGAGGGCTCCACCCTGCAGCACACCTCTGGCCTGGACATCGAAGTGTTTCCATACATCCTCTGAAATTTAAGTGGAAGTTCTCAAACCACGATTATGACTTCCGTGCACCCACAGGCTCAACACCACATGGAAGCTGCCAAGGCTTGGGGTTTGCGCTGTCTGAAGCCATGGCCCAAGCTGTACCTTCATCACTTTTAGCCATGGCTAGAGTAGCTGTAACACAGGGCACTGTCCACAAAACTATTTTTTCCCTCCTAGGCCTCTGATCCTGTGATGGGAGGGGCTGCCGTGAAGACCTCTGACATGTCTTAGAGATATTTTTCCCATTGTCTTGGGAATTAACATTTGGCTCCCTTTTACTTATGCAAATTTCTGGAGCCAGCTTGACTTTATCCTCAGAAAATGGGTTTTTCTTTTCTATCGCATTGTCAGGCTGCAAATTTTCTGAACTTTTATGCTTTGTTTCTTTTTTAAAACTGAATGCTTTTAACAACACCCAAATCGCCTCTTGAGTGCTTTGCTGCTTAGAAATGTATTCTTCCAGATACCCTAAATCATCTCTGTCAAGTTCAAAGTTCCACAAATCTCTAGGGCAGGGGCAAAATGCTGCCAGTCGCTTTGCTAAAACATAGCAAAAGTCACCTCTACTTCAGTTCCCAAAAAGTTCCTCATCTCCATCTGAGACCACCCCAGCCTGGATTTCATTGTCTATATCATTATCAGCATTTTGGACAAAGCCATTCAACAAGTCTCTAGGAGGTTCCAAACTTTCCCACATTTACTTGTCTTCTTCTGAGCCTTCCAAACTGTTCCAACCTCTGCCTGTTACCCAGTTCCAAAATCGCTTCCACATTTTGGGATATCTTTACAGCAGCGCCCCACTCCCAGTACCAACTCACTGTATTCATCCATTCTCACATTACTGGTAAAGACATACCCCAGACTGAGTAATTTATAAAGTAATTTATAAAGAAAAAATAGGTTTAATGGACTCACAGTTCCACGTGGCTGGGGAGGCCTCACAATCATGGTGGAAGATGGCGGTGGCAAGACAGAATGAGAGCCAAGTGAAAGGGGTTTCCCCTTATAAAACCATCAGATCTCATGAGACGTATTCACTGCCACAAAAACAGTATGGGGGAACCACCCCCAAGATTTAATAATCTCCCACTGGGTCCCTCCCACAATATGAGAGCTACAATTCAAGATGAGATTTGGGTGGGGACACAGCCAAACCATATCAGTAGCTCCTCTCTACAATTGGTTGTCCTGACATCTCTTCAGCTGTCAGCAGAGAGGAGCCCCCGGGGTGGGTAGCTCCTCTCTGTGACTAGTCATCCTGTCATCTCCCTGAGGCTGGCTGACTACAGGGTTTTTATGGACTTCAGAGAGGAGAAAGTGCATGCTGAATGGTCCATAGGCGGCCATGGGAGGGTCTGGAAAAAGCACCATAAGTTCCCACTTTGGTCTGTGGGACTGGCAGCCTGACCCCCATGCTTCAGGCCTTCCCCAGCTTGAAAGTGAGGCTTCACTGGGGACCCACCCCTTTCTGCCCCAGGCCCTGTCTGCCTCCTGCCACTGTTCATGGCACCCAGGCTGTTCAGGCCAGGGGGCACCTGCAAATCAGTGCTGAGCTGCCCTCAGCTCCCCCTCAGCCTCCCTCCCATGCTCATTGGTGCCCAAAGTCCAGAGGGGGTTAGGGTGGCAGGGAGCTAGCATGTCAGCACTGCCCCAAGCATGCAAATACCCAGCTGGGTTATGACAGCCCCTGGGCTTAGCTTTAACTTTGCTCCAAAATTTGAGCAGGCACCAGGAGCAGGGAGAGGCCAGGCAGCAGGAGCAGGCATTTCTGAGTTTTCAGGGACAGGGGTGCTTTCCGGGGCCCCCAAGAGCACAGGGATGCCCAGGTGCACAGCTGCAGTTTGGGTGGCTGCAGCTGCACCTGGGAGGGCAGGGTTCCTGCCTGCTCCCAGCCCCCAAAAGCACAGGGATGCCTGGGTCCATAGCTACAGCTGGGCAGCTGCAGCTGCACCCTGGGAGCATGAAGCTCCTGCCCTGTCAACTCAGAAGTGGGTAGGGCTTCTGCCTGTTCCCAGTTCCTGCAGCTCCATGGAGCATGCAGCCCCAGCCATGCCTCCCTCACTGCAGCCAGTGTCATGGCAGTGGTCACTCTAGACAGGCCGCCACTGCCATCAGTACTGACATAAAAACAGACATGTAGACCGATAGAACAAAATAGAGAATCCAGATATAAATCCATGCATTTACAGTAGCTCATTTTCAACAAAGACACCAAGAACATACAATTGGAAAAGGGCAGTCTCATCAATATATGGTGCTGGGAAAACTGGATAACAGATGCAGAAGAAAGAAACTAGACACCTAATTTCTCACCATACCACAAAAAAATAAAAATGGATTAAAGACATAAACTTAAGACCTCAAACTATGAAAATACTAGAAGAAAACATTGGAGAAATGCTCCAGAAAATTGGTCTTGGCAAAGATTTTTGGGGTAAGACCTCAAAATCACAGGCAGCCAAAGCAAAAATAGATTAATGGGATTACATCAAGCTGAAAAGCTTCCACAGAGCAAAACAAAAACAAAAACAAAAAAACAATTAACAAAGTGAAGAGACAATCCACAGAATAGGAAAAAGTTTTTGCAAACTACCCATCTGACAAGGGATTAGTAATCAGATTATATAAGGAGCTCAAACAACTCAGCAAAAAAAAAAAAAAAAAAGGCAAAAGATCTGAGTAGACTACTCAAAAGAAGACCTATAAATGGCAAACAGGTATATGAAAACATGCTCAACATCACTAATCTTAGAGAAATGCAAATTAAAACTATAAGGAGATAGCTCACCCCAGTTAAAATGGCTTTTATCTAAAAGACAGGCAATAACAGGTGCCAGCAAGGATCTGGAGAAAGGGGAACCCTCATACACTGTTGGTGGGAATGTAAATCAGTACCACAGCTATGGAGAACACTATAGAGGTGCCTCAAAAAACTGAAAATACAACTACCATATGATCCAACAATACCACTACTTGCTATATAGCCAAAAATAAATAAATAAATAAGAAATCAGTGTTTCCAAAAGACATCTGCACTCCCATGTTTGCAGCACTATTCACAGTAGCCAAAATATGGAATGAACCTAAGGGCCCATCAATGGATGAATGGATAAAGAAAATGTGGTACATATACATAATGGACTACTATTCAGCTATAAAAAAAAAGAATGAAATGATGTCATTTGCAGCAACATGGATGGAATTGAAGGCCATTATGTTCAGTGAAATAACCCAAGCACAGAAAGACAAATATCTCATCCATATGTAATAGCTTAAAAAGTGGATCTCATGAAAATGGAGAATAGATTGGTGGTTACCAGAGGCTGAGAGGGGTAAGGGGGAAGGAGGATGAATAGAAGTTAGTTAATGGGTACAAATATACAGCTTGATAGAAGAAGTAAGACCTAGTGTTAGATCAGCAGAGTGACTATAGTTTATAGTAATCCATTGTATATTTCAAAACAGCTAGAAGAGAAGGATTGGAATTGTTCTAGCATAAAGAAAAGACAAATATTTAAGGTGATGGATATCCCAAGGATATTGATTTGATCTTTACAAATTATGTGAATGTATTAAATTGCCACATGTTGCCCAAAAAAAGGACATCTATTATGCATCAATTTTAAAGAAAGAGAAGTAAAAGATGGTGCCTTTTAATGTTCTAGAATTGGCCTTTTTCTACAAGTACTCGCTGGTGGAATTCACCTGCTTATTTACAGTTACCACCTGTAGGCTGTTTAATCCAAAGTCTGTCTTCTATCGAAATTTTTTTCTGAGACCAAACTTGTATGTTAATTTGTTTATTTTCATTCAGTTCAAAATGTTTTATAATTTTCCTGTGGTTTCTTTGACACATGAATTATTTTAAAATGTGTTTCTTAATTTCTAAACAGAAAGGATTTTTTTCTAGTTATGTTTTTGGGAACGCTTTGTACCTAAATTACATTATGGTCAGAGTATTTTTTTGGCATATGTTAGATATATTAATTATACTGTTCAAATCATCTATATCTGTACTGATTTTTCCCCTTGTTCTATCAATTACTGAAAGATGTTAAAATCTCCGTCTCTAGGCAACAATTGTTCTGCAAACACACACACACACATCAAATAAACTCTCTATGACTGTGAATGTGTTTATTTATCCTTTTAGTTCTGTCCATTTTAATTTATTTTGAGGGTATATTATTAGGCACAGATTCAATCTTATGTCTTCCTGATTTCATCACAAAAGTTGTTTTCCATCACTACTAATGCTTTTTGTCCTAAAATCTAATTATTATGACTGTACTAGAGGACTGAGTACAGGGTTTTTATGGACTTCAGAGAGGAGAAAGTGCTTTATTTTAGTTAGTGTTTGTGAGAGGTCCCACTACTCTTTTTTCAATCTTTCTATATCTTTATGTCTTCAGTGTTTATTTTGTAAACCTATAATTGGGCTTTGTTTTATTGTCCAGTTTGACAATCTTTGTCCTCTAACTGGAACATTTAGTCCATTAACAATGTAATAATTAAAATATATTTGTGTTTATGTTTATTATCTTATTTCATATATATATATATATATATATATATATTTTTTTTTTTTTTTTTTTTTTTTTTTTGAGACAGAGTCTCGCTCTGTCACCCAGGCTGGAGTACAGTGGCGCGATCTCGGTTCACTGCAAGCTCCGCCTCCCGGGTTCACGCCATTCTTCTACCTCAGCCTCAAGAGTAGCTGGGACTACAGGCACCCACCACCATGCCCGGCTAAACTTCTTTGTATTTTTAGTAGAGACGGGGTTTCACCATGTTAGCCAGGATGGTCTCGATCTCCTGACCTCGTGATCCGCCCGCCTCGGCCTCCCAAAGTGCTGAGATTACAGGCGTGAGCCACCGTGCCCAGCCTTATTTCATATTTTCTATTTGTCCTGCCTATTCAATGTTTCTTCTTTCTTCTTTTCTTTTTCTGTTACTTTTATTATTTGTTATTGGTTTTTCTCCTAGGTTTAAAAGTCAAATGCTATTTCTTTTGGTTTTACCTTAGGAATTACAACATGTAAACTTAGCTTATCAAGGTATAAAGCTAATCACTACTTACAGTCTTTTCCCAAAGACCTTAAATTATTTTATTTCATTTACTCTTCTCTTGAATTATGTTTGTCATGTAATTCTATATTTTTTTAGCTTCAAAGAATACCAATTTCTACCATTTTTCTTTTTCTTTCTTTTAGATTTACCCACATATTTACTATTTTCTTTACTCTTTGATGTATCTTTCATTTCAGACCTTATATCATTTTCCTTTGGCCTGAAATATATCTTTTAGAATTTCTTTTGTTGAAGTTCTCTTAGTGACAAACTCAATTTTTGTTTCTTTGCTTGCTTGCTTATTCATTTGTCTGAAAATGTTTTTATTTGGCCTTCAGTCTTAAAATATATTTTATCTGGATGCGGAAGTCTAGGTTGGGAGTTATCTTCTTTCCAACCACAATGCCAATCCCCTGTCCTCTGACTCTCATTGCTGTTAGGAAGCCAGCTTTCTATCTAACTGCTTTTTGCTTTTGAAAGTGAGCTGAATTTTTTTTAGTGTTCCTTAGTTCTACTAATCAAGTGTTGTGATATGGATTTCTTTTCATTCATCTTTCTTGAAATTCATTGTTTACTGAATTTGTAGATTAGCACCTTTCATCAATTCTGAAAAATTCTTAGCCATAATCTTTAAAAATATTGCATCTACCCCATTCTCTCTTTTCTCTCATTCTATAATTACAAGTAAATATTATATGTTTTCACTCTATCTTCCATGTCTCTTTAGCATTCCCTTGATATTTTTCATCTTTATATCTGTTTATGCTTCATTCTATGTGATTTCTTTTCATCTCTTCAGGTATGTCTAATTTACTTTTCTACCTATACATTGAGTTTTTGTTTTAAATATTTTCTTGTATTTTTTATTTTATATGTAAAATTATATGTCTTAGGTCAGGTGCATTGGCTCATGCCTGTAATCCCAGCAGTTTGGGGGGCTGAGGCAGGTGGATTGCTTGACCCCAGGAGCTTCAGACTAGCCTGGGCAAAATGGTGAAACCCAGTCTCTACAAAAAATACAAAAATTAGCTAGGCATGGAGATGCATGCCTGTGGTCCCAACTACATGAGAGGCTGAGGTGGGAGGATGACTTGAGCCTAGGAGGCAGAAGTTGCAGTGAGTTAAGATTGCGCCACTGTCCTCCAGCCTGGGCAACAGAGCAAAACTCTTTTTCAAAAGAAATTATATATGTAATTTCTATATATTTGATTTTTCATTGTGTATATTTTATTTCTAAAAGTTGGATATATTCTTTTTCAAATCTGCTGTATCTTAAAGTTTGCTATTTCATGCAGACATTTTCAAGTTTATCTGTTACTGCTTTAAGCAAAGTAAACATAGCTGTTTTATACTTGTGTATGACAATTCTAGTAATTAAAGTCTTGGCAGGTTTCTATTTTTTTCTTTTTTAAATTATTATCATACTTTAAGCTCTAGGGTACATGTGCACAATGTGCAGGTTTGTTACATATGTATACATGAGCCATGTTGGTTTGCTGCACCCATCAACTCGTCGTTTACATTAGGTATTTCTCCTAATGCTATTCCTCCCCCAGGCCCCCACCCCCTAACAGGACCCACTGTATGATGTTCCCTTCTATGTGTCCATGTGTTCTCATTTTTCAACTCCCACTTATGAGTGAGAACATATGGTGTTTGATTTTCTGTTTTTGTGGTATTTTGCTGACAATGATGGTTTCCAGCTTCATCCATGTCCCTGCAAAGGACACAAACTCATCCTTTTTTATGGCTGCATAATATTCCATGGTGTATATGTGCCACATTTTCTTTATCCAGTCTATTATTGATGGACATTTCAGTTGGTTCCAAGCCTTTGCTATTGTGAGTAGTGCCGCAATAAACACACGTGTGCGTGTGTCTTTATAATAGAATGATTTATAATCCTTTGGGCATATACCCAGTAATGGGATTGCTGGGTCAAATGGCATTTCTAGTTCTAGATCCTTGAGGAATCACCACACTGTCTTCCACAGTGGTTGAACTAATGTACACTCCCACCAACAGTGTAAAAGCATTCCTGTTTCTCCACATCCTCTCCAGCATCTGTTGTTTCCTGACTTTTTAATGATCACCATTCTAACTGACATGAGACAGTATCTCATTGTGGTTTCGATTTGCATTTATCTGATAACCAGTCATGATAACCATTTTTTCATATGTCTGTTGGCTGCATAAATGTCTTCTTTTGAGAAGTGTCTGTTCATATCCTTCACCCACTTTTTGACGGGGTTGTTTTTTGTTTTTTGTTTTTTTTTTCTTGTAAAGGAGAATGCTGCATGAACCCTCATCTCTCAAGCTAGGCATTTCTCTGTGAAACACCTTCCTTCCTGTTGATCAATGTCTGCCACTACTTGAATAACTTAAGGTCAAGCATAGGTTAGGTATTCTGCAATGGTTTTCTCTGATCCACCACTTGCTTTTCAGCCTAAAGTAATTTGTGATGTGATTAAAGAAAGTTGCCTCCAAGGGAGAAACATAAATTCACCTGTAAAAATATCACACCTTTCCTCTAATAGGACCCAGTTTATTTCCTGCAGTTCCCTTTATGTGCCAAGCCAAAGTGCATGACCACTTGGCCCTTCCACACAGCTCCTTCACAGTCTGAAGCATTTTCTGCTAACTAGAGGCATCAGCTGTGCCAAGACAAGTGTTTGTCCCTCCCTTGCCTGCCTTGAGTGGGAAATGATAACATGATATTGTAAAACACAGGGCTGACCAGCAGCCTTTCATTTGGTGAAAGTAACTGCAAGGGCTCAGAGCTGGGTTAATAGATACAACAGTGCCTGTAAGCAGATCCAGGTGCTGTATATACTTGTTATTGATTATGACTTCAATAATTGCAAAATCAACCAACCAAAATAATCATGAAAAAAAAATTACTCAAGATGTCTAAACAGAGGCCCCATAACCAGCAGTTGCTGGAGAAGTGTTTATCACCCTTTTCAAGATCTAAGCTTAGGGTATTGTATGTTTGGCAAAATAGCTATATTTCAGCAGGCCTTAAAGAGATAACTTGTCTCAGGGTTTTCAGTTTGGCTGGTAACAGATGAAGGCAGATTGATCGAAAGCATTTGAACAAATATTAATTTAAACAAGCTGAATGGACATGATTAAGTTAATTAGAGTTGATAAATGCCATTGACAATATGTTATAACTCTTCCTTTATCTTAGAGTATTTCTTTCTTATATAACACAGGGAAAGTGGATATGGTGACTCTAATATTAAACCTGTAACTGAGTAGCCATTTGGCCTAATTAACTAGACACCATCTCTCAATGGCCTGCTAGCTAATTAATGTTTTATTTTATACATGTAATATTACTCATCATTTACTGTATGTCTATCATGTACCAGACGCTATGGCATTTACCCTGTATTTTTTTAATTTAACTTTTATTTTAAGTTCAAGGTCACATGTGCAGGTTCTTTACATAGGTAAACTTGTGTCATGGGGGTTTGCTGTACAGATTATTTTGTCACCCAGGTATTAAGCCTAGTATCCATCAGTTATTTTTCCTGATCCTCTCCCTCCTCCCACCTTCCATCCTCCAATAGGCCCCAGTATGTGTTGTTAACCTCTGTGAGTCCATGTGTTCTTATCATTTAGCTCCCACTTACAAGTGGGAACATGCCATATTTGGTTTACTGTTCCTGAATTAGTTTGTTAAGTATAATGGCCTCCAGCTCCATCCATGTTCCTGCAAAGGACGTGATACAATCTTTGATCTTTGTTGGTTTAAAGTCTGTTTTGTGAGAAACTAGGATTGCAACCCCTGCTTTTTTCTGTTTTTCATTTGCTTAGTAGATTTTTCTCCATCCCTATGATGTGCATCATTGCATGTGAGATGCATCTCTTGAAGACAGCACAGCAATGGGTCTTGGTTCATTATCTAGCTTGCCACTCTGTGCCTTTTAACTGGGGCATTTAGCCCATTTACATTCAAAGTTAGTATTGAAATATGTGGATTTGATCTTGGCATCATGATGCTAGCTGGTTATTTTGCAGACTTGTTTATGAGGTTGCTTTATAGGGTCACTGGTCTGTGTACTTCATTGTGTTTTTGTAGTGGCTGGTAAGGTTCTTTCCTTTCCATATCTAGCGCTTACTTAAGGAGCTCTTGCAAGGCAAGTCTAGTAGTAACAAATTCCCTTGGCATTTGCTTGACTGAAAAGGAACTTCTTTCTCCTTTGCTTATGAAGCTTAGTATGGCCAGATAGGAAATTCTGGGTTAAATATCTTTTCCTTAAGATGGTTAAATATTGGCCCCTAATCTCTTCTGGCTTGTAGGGTTTCTGCTGAGAGTTCCACTCTTAGTCTGATGGGCTTCCTTTTGTGGGTGACTTGGCCTTTTTCTCTATCTACCTTTCACATTATTTTCTTTTATTTTGACCCTGAAGAATCTGATGATTATGTGTCTTCAGAATGATCTTCTTGTAAAGTATCTTACTAGGGTTCTCTGCGTTTTCTGAATTTTAATGTTGGCACCAGTGGTGCATGGCCATAGGGGCTGCCCTGCTGGGGATCTCCACTGGTCAGGCACAGTCTGCCAGTGCAGAAGCTATGGTGCAGGCCCCCAGGGCACCTGAGAATGCCCTATAAGTAGGTATGGCCAGTCTGAGGCCTCAGGAGAGGCCAACAGACCAAGGGGTGCTCAGGTCAGACCAGCCACATCTGATAGCCAAGACAACCCTGCAGAGATCAGGTCCAACAGTCTCCCTAGAGATAAAGTCTCCTGTGAGAAAAAGTTAAGCCTAGGGGAATGGGTGTCCCTGGATGTGCTCTGCTACAGACAATCTGGCACTAAACTCTCTGGGCTCCACATCAGCTGGCTTGCTGCTCCTACCACCTCTCTAAGCAGCTCTTTCTGCCAACTCAAGTGTCCATGGTGGTTGAGGGGTCTCCTCCTGCCAGGGTTCCAGAGGCCTGTAGTGAGGGTGTGAGTTGCTCCTTATCAATTCAACTCACCCATTCCTCTGGAGCCATTGTGGGCCAGGAACAAGTTCCAGTGCACAGTAGACCATGCAGGGTCCCCACCATTCTCCTCCTTCAGCTCAGCTTCTGTGTCTTCCCTCTGTTCACTCTTGGTGCCTTCCCTCTGAAGACCTGTTAGGAGCATGCCAGTCATCTCAGTCCCTCAGTGGGAGCTGTTCCACCTAGCTGTGTCTAGTCAGCCATCTTGCCCACCCCTAAAGATGATTTTGCATGTACAAATATTGACACTCAGTGGCTGGGCAGAAATTCTGTCATTTTAAATATCAATTTGAATGGCTAGCTGAAGTTTAAGTAACAATTTACTTTATAACTGTTCGCTGGTGCTGCGTGCCTCTGTGCGGCACAGCTGGACCATACCCTACAGGTTTCCCACTTCCATTGCACACACTGGGAATGCCTTGTATCATTTCATTTAATCCTCTGAACACTGCATGGTCAGTGGTATTAGCTCAATCTTACAGAGGAAAAAACTGAGGGACAGAGGCAAAATAACTTGTTCAAGGTCACAATCAGTATATGGTAGAATTAGAATTCAGTCTTGTCTATAAAACCATGTTTTCCCACAAATGTTAAGGCAAAAATTGTTAACTGCCTACTCAAATATTCATTCTCTGCTTCCTTCTCTGTAAAAAACACCTATTTTACTCAGGGTAGCATTATTCCCTATTGAAAGAATATATTTTCCATGCTCCCTTGCAGGCCAAGTCCTGGCCAGAGAAATAAAAATGGAAATGTTGAGTGGACAATATCATGAAACCACAATACTAGTCCCAGGCTACCAACCTCTAGACTTTCACATGATGACAAAAAACAAGCAAACAAACAAAAACCGTATTTTGTTGTCTCAGGTTTCAAAAATTATATATAGCCAAATAATCCTAACCAACATTCCACCACATTTTGTTTTTGAGATAGGATCTTGCTCTGTTGCTCAGGTTGAAGCACAATAGCACAATCATAGCTCACTACAGGTAAAAACTTCTGGGCTCAAGTGATCCTCCTACCTTAGCCTTCCAAGTAGCTGGGACTACAGGCACATGCTGCCATTCCTGGTTAATTAAAAAGTTGTGGGGTTTTTTTTGTAGAGATGGGGCACCACTATGTAGCCCAGTCTGGTCTTCTGGTCTTGAACTCTTGGTCTCAAGTGACCCTCCTGACTCAGCCTCCCAAAGTGCTGGGATTATAGGCACACGCCACCATGCCTAGCCCTCACCATGTGTTTTTTGTTATTGTTGTTTTTGAGACAATCTCACTCTATTGCCCAGGCTGTAGTGCAGTAGTGCAATCACAGTTCACTGCAGCCTTGACTTCCCGGGCTCAAGTGATCCTCCCACCTCAGCCTCCTGAGTAGCCGGGACAACAGGCGCACACCACCATGCCAGGCTTTTTTTTTTTTTTTTTTTAAGAAATAGAGTTCCACCATGTGACCCAGGCTGGTTTCAAACTCCTGGGCTCAAGCGATCCGCCTGCCTCGGCCTCCCAAAATGCTGAGATTACAGGCATGTGCCACTGTGCCCAGCCACCACATGGTTGGGTGTTTGTTTTTGTTTTTGCCTTGCACAATTTTCTAAAGCCAAATAATTCTGCTCTTAATGACACGTTGATTAGTAAAACAGCTGTCAGTGTCCAAATTATTAGCATTATCTTAGAAAACAATAAGCCCAGGCCTGGCACAGTACCTCATGTCTGTAATCCCAGCACTTTAGGAGAATGAAGTAGCAGAATTGCTTGAGCGTAGGAGTTCAGGGCTGCAGTGAGCTGTGATTGCACCACCGCATTCCAACCTGGGCAACAGAGAGACACCCTGTTTCTAAAAAAAAATCAACAAATAGACCTATAGGTTCTATCTTTTTAAAAATGCAGAATCCATGCTTGAGGATATCAAAGATATATTCAAAACTTTTCAGATACAATAATGATATTATGGTTGTTTTTAAAACTCTTGTCCTTTAATGATACATACTGAAATATTTCTGGATGAAATCGTGTGATGAGCCAGGTGCAGGGGCTCACATTTGTAATCCCAGCACTTTTGGAGACCAAGGTGGGAGGATTGCTTGAAGCCAGGAGTTCTAGACCAGCCTGGGCAACAAAGCAAGACCCCATCTCTAAAAAAAAGTTATTAAATTAAATTGAAATTTAAAAATTAAGAAACAAATTGTATGACATATGGGCCTTGCTTCAAAATAGTACAGAATGGAGAAAATGGAGGGAATATAGATAGAATAAAATTGACCATGAGTTGATAATTATTGCAGTTATTGACCATGAGTTGATAATTATGTGTACATAAAGTATCATTACACTTTTTGCTTTTATTTATGTTGACATTTTCTGTAATATAATACAAAGTTAAATAAGATATAGCCAGGATCATGAGCACTTTCTACAATCTCCACACTTACTCCTATAGTACAAGTCACCTTCCCTCACCTGCATTGTAGCAGCAGTCTCCCTAGATGGTTTCATTTCTTCTGCCTTTGGCCCTTTATAATCTATCCTCACAGGACAGCAGAGTGACCATGCTAAAATATAAATCCAAATTGCTCCTCTACTCAAAACCCTCCAAGGGCTGCCATTTTACTCTAAGTGAAAACCAAAGTCCTTGCAATGGCCTCCAAGGTGCTGTGATCTATGCCAGTATCCCTCTCAAATCTCATCTATCCTTGCCCCTACTCGTTGATTTTATTTCGCCCATACCAGAATCACTGATGCTCCTAGAGATCCAGGAATTCTTTTGCCTTAATGCCTGTGCACATTCTGTTCCCTCTGCCTACAACACATTTCCTCAAGATGTGTATACTATTCCCTCCCTCACTTCTTTCAGGTCTATTTTCAAATGACACATTATCAATGAAGCCTTCCCTTGACCACCCTACATAAATTAGCAACACTCCACCATCATGGCCTTTTCCTGGTTTGTTTATTCTTTCTTACCCTCACTTAGGCTGGAGTGCCATGGCACGATCACAGCTCACTGCAGCCTAGACCTCCTCCTCAAGCGATCCTTCCACCTCAGCCTCCTGAGTAGCTGGGACTGCAGGTGTACACCAGCATGCCATCTAATTTTTTGTATTTTGTACAGAAGGGATTTCACCATGTTGCCCAAGCTGGTCTCGAACTCCTGGGCCCAAGCAATCTGCCTACCTTGGCCTCCAAAAATGCTGGGATTATAGGTGTGAGCCACCATGCCTGGCCTTATTTTCTTCATAGTAATGATAACCACTTGATGTACTACACATTTCTTTATTTTCTACCCCTCCCATGCTATGATGCAAATTCCACAAAAGTACCTTTTTAAAATTTTGTTCACTGCTATAGTTCCAGTGACTAGAACACTACCTGGCACATAACAGGTAACTGACAAATAAATGAAGACAAGCATTGAGATCCTCATTTAATAAATGAGGAAACTGAGGTGAAAACAGGTTAAATAACTTGTCCAAAGTAATATAGGTTCTTTGGCCTAAAGCCTTTGTACTCTTCATTCCCTTTGCCCAGAATATTTCCATGTTCAAAGCAGTGTCTTAATCTTTGCCTTGCCTCAAAATCTGTATGCATTGTACTTCAGGAACCGAAAGTACTTCACAGGGTTACAATGAAGAATAAATATAAATATGAGCATCAGTAAACTTTGTAGAATGTTAGGCCTCATACAGTTGTTAATTCTTGTGGGTTCATCTCTAAGAACAAAGTCAGAAAGACTGTGTCTTCAAGCTTATTTTGATCTAGATGTGAAAATGCAACCATTCTATGGCCAGAATAAAGTCCAGGCATGAAAATACAGATAAGATGTCTTATATTATTAAACATGTGGTTTCTTGCGAGTAATAGAAATAAGGTATTTCAGTTCCTGAAATGTACTACAGGTCTTGAAATATTCAGATGTGAGCACCTGGCCGAAAGTACACCCATGTGGTTATGGTTTAACTATAGCTCCAGGTTTCATCTCTCAGTTACAGATACATTTTGAGGAATATAGATAGTATATGTCAATTATAGTCTGCCAGGTAACAGACATGGAATAATCGAGTCAATTAATAATACTGATCCTCAATGCTTTTTAAAATACTGATTTCCAATTTGCCAAAGAATTGTGTATCTGTATCATTACACTGCCCATGTGAGAAGCACAATGATCTAAACATTTTGATATTTTAGGAATAAACTGTATTTATGTTTTTCTTCAGTGATCTGTAATGATTTTTATATGAATGAGCATTTTAAAATTCTATGCAAGTTTGCAATTTGTCCCATTTAACTAGTGGAAAAACCAACGTGCAAGGTGAACTAACTTGTCTAAATTCCCTTAGTGGTAAAAACAAAGCAGAATGAAAAAAACTTAAGAGTTTTAATTTTTTTCTACAGCTAGTGGCGTTTGCCTGCCAGTCTTTGCTGCTATGACTTACAAGATCATATGAGAATGATATAAAATTGCCAATATCTGGCTGGTTTTGACTTACAAGAATACCAATTCCATGTGGCTCAAACTAATATTAATAATAGAACGCTTAAAAACCATGACAGATGCAAATTTAGAAAAGAAATTTCTGCAAACATATCCTTTTAGTGAAGGTGGTAAAATAGCAAAATTAAGAGCCTCTTACCAACTGCAGATAAGCTGCCACAGGACAATAACATAAAATTATAGCAGATGGTTTTCAAAGCTCAATACTTTATAAATATTAAATAATAGTGGCAGAAAGGGTTACAGATTGCCTGTGTTCAATCAACTAAAGAACACTATGCTAGAGAGCCCAAGGTCAAAGGTTTGACACCTTTGTCATCCTGTTAACTCTATCATGTTCCATGACCTCCTGTACTCTTAATCTAGGACATTCAACTCTGAAATGCACACTCAAGGCAGAGGGTGAGAGGCGAGGATTGGAGTGGAAATGAATTTCAGGAAAAGGTGCAAATCTGACTTCTACAGTGGAGATGGGGGCATCTAAAAGGCAGACTCTTGTGCCTGCCCTATGGTAGATGTTCAATAAATGGTGAATAAATGAATGGGTGAAGGAATGAATGTCCTACTAGTGATGAGTAGTCTTATTACTAATTGTGTAGAAAATCTCAAGTGATATCATATAATGTGTTTTAGCTGGAAGGGATCTTGAAACTATCTAATCTAGTGTCCATATTATGTAGTTGGGAAAAATAAAGTTTAAAATGAAGTGATTAACCTGAAGTCACACTGACTGGGACTAGAATTTATGGCTTCTCAGTGTCAGAACTGGGACTAGAATTTGTGATTCCTAGTTCTCAGTGTAATACTCCTTCCAATATATATGATAGGATAAAGGATCTTTCTCACCAATAGAAATAATTAGCATACAATTTTCATATCCTGAATATAGCAGAGTAGTCTCATTTAGTGTTTATAATCAGAGGACGCCTTAAAGATGATCTAATCTAGCCCTTTGTTTTATAAAGGAGAAAACCATAGTGCAAAATGTTAAATGACTTGTCCAAAGTTAGCCAGTTAGAAAATCAACATTTAAACTCAGATCTCCAGATCCCCCAGATCCAGGGTACATTTTGCACCATGCTGAAAGACATTAGTACACTTAAAGTTTGTTTGCTTTTTACATATTTTGATGGCATACGATTATCCAAATATGGGCAACAGGAAATGTTTATTTATATACAAGTACATGGGAAAGCAAGTTCCATTTAGTTTTTTTAAAAAATTGTTACAAATAAAAAGTTTTTAATACATTCATCCTTTGCACACAAAATACATTCTTTTTCTTTTACTCTCAGTATGAATTATTTCTGAATAATAAAAACATAAGCTACAATGAATGGACAGTCATATGGTTTGGCGATTTGACAAACTTTTTTTCAAGAAGTAAAGTCCAAACTTTAAAAGACAGACAATATACAAAATAACTTACATATTTAAAATGCTACTTCATTGAATCCTAAAAGATTGAATGAGCACTCTTATCCAGCATGATTTGTAGTTGTCCTTTAAACAATGCAGAGGACAAGAAATCCTCTACGTGATGGCAACTCAATTTCTACAAGACTGAAACAGTCTTCATGAAATTGATTGATTATCACATCTAAATGACAGGCTCATAGAAAAATTCTTATGGATATATTGGGGAGTTAGACTTTATTCAGGGGTCTCGTAATTGATCAGTTAAACTAAGATCATAAGTTGCACTCACCAAATAGGATTGCAAGAGGTTCTGCTTAAACATAAATGATTTGATTTGTTAGACTAATTGTTTTTAAGAGAGATGTGAAAACATACACCCATACAAAAAACTTTTACATAAATGTTCATAGCAGCATTATTATAATCAAAAAGTGGAAACAACCCAAATGTCCATCAGATGATAAATGGACAAATAAAATGTGGCATATACATACAATGAAATATTATTTAACCATGAAAACAATGTACTGATTTATGCTACAACATGGATGAGCTTTGAAAACATTATGCTTAGAGAAGCCAGACACAAAAGGCCACATATTGTTTGACTATATGAAATGTCCAGGATAGGCAAATTCTTAGAGACAGAAAGTAGATTAGTGGTTGCCAGATACTGGGGGAAGGAGGAGGAGGAGTGATTGCAAATGGTATGGGGTTTCTTTTGGAGGTAATGAAAATGTTCTGAAGTTAGGCAGTGGTGATGTTGCACAACTTAGTGAATATGTTTACAAACATTGACGTTTACACCTTAATAGGGTAAACTGTATGGTGCACGAATTATATCTTAATTTTAAAAAGAGATGCAACTTCATTTAAGAATATTTTGTTCAAGTTTGTGCTCCCTCTCCCCTTCCCTTTTTTAATGTTGATTGAATTTTTCATACAATCATCTTTCTACAGAATGTTTTCAGCTAATTGGACTCAGGTCATCAGTGGGTTATATTTCTAACAGGCTTTTTGTTAAGTAAAAAGATCAATATATGAACACATAAAATATGATGTAGTATACTGTTAATATTTGCATATTAACATTTAAAATCAAGTACTATTCTTATACTGAAGTTGGTTAGATTTTATATATTGCTGTATACAAATAATACTGATATCCTATGCTTAAAACCAATAGCCAAATATCAAGAATCGAGTTCATAAAACTCAGTGATTAACTTGTTTATTAGTTAAAACTATGTGTGTATTAATATTAAAGATCCATGTCTTAATGGAGTGATAGGAAAGGTGGGGGAGATCAAGGATTCTCTAAGTTTTCATAAAGCAGCTTCTCTAAATATTTTAACTAGTTGCTGAGATCTCCAGAATTATATATTTTGCATTTTATTTCATCTCTATACTAAAAGTCATGCATTAAAAGTGTGTACAAGATATATGGGGCACACTTTTTCCCTTCAGATTATCAAAAACCTCTTTTTACTCCTGTATTATCTGAAATTTGGAGCAGAGTTTGTTTCATCTTTTTCCTTTTTTTTTTTTTTTTGCTGAAAACAGAAATTTTGTTCACGAGTTAGTTCAAATACATTTATGTAGCTCCCTTATATACTATCAAAGGAGCTCCAACCATCTGGTATGTCTGGAAGACACTTCAGTGAGTAGAAATTAGAAGCCAGCATTTGAAATTTTCTACCACAGGGACATGAAAGCCTAAACCGGCCTTAAAGGGATAAGAGGATTTTACATTTTTAAAAAATAAATCAATTAACATTCATTGTCAAACAGCCTACAAGAAAGTTCCACTAGCATTCTGCAATTGTATAGAATAAGAGAATATTTGTTGCTAATGATTACATTCCAGAAAGCAATATGTTTAGCAGCTGTTTTTCAAAAGACTTGTCAGGTTTTACTATTGTTATTTAATCCAGGCATAACTGTGTAACCTTAAACAAAAACTGTGCATTATTCAACCAGCTAGTGACAAATTATCTTAACAAACTAGATTATCTTTTGCTTTTCTGTACATGAATTTTTGCTTTTTTAGGCATTTTGTATTCCAATTTTTGTTTTAGAATTTAGTGCACATGTAGAAAGGGGAAGAAACCCTTTTGGATGTTGGTAATTATGTACATCAAATAATGTCATATATGAAATTAAAAGCAGATCACAAAACTGAGATTCATGACTCCATTTTTACCAAGGGAAGGAAACAAGAACCATACAGCCAGAATAATTCTTCAGAAGCACACTTTGTTATCAATTATATAACTAAAGAATCAAAGTATATATATATAACTGAAGAGTTAATCAACAGTAAGACTGTGATCTACATCTGATACCAGTAAGAAGCTAAGAGTAATAAATACCTATCCTGACATTCACTAAGTAAATAATGATTATCATTTTAATGATTATCATTTCAATGATAATCATTATTTTTTTTTCTGACTGTTATTGTTTTAAATAGGCAAAAGAGCAATAATAAATGGCATACGTGGCTCCTTAAAAAGAAGAGGGATCAACCCAATTTTCTTCCCATGAAGAATAGGATCAAGAAGAAAGAGGTTTAAATTGCTCTGTGAGGTATTTCAGTTCTAAGATTAAGCTTCCTGATAATGAGTTTACAACCCTGGAATTGCCTATTGGGGGAGAGAGAGACCACCTTGCCTGAAGTTTGTAAAGAAATGGAGGGTGACAGCAATGCCCAAAGGCAAAAGGATGGATCAGATAAATGACTTCCTTTTAAGGCATCCTTTCAGAAATGGAGTTCTTTTCTTTGAAGCCAGGAAAGTTTCTTTGTTTTGTCTCTTAAGGATCTACACTTGGCATCAGACCATTCAGTCTGCTCTTAATTAAGGGGAAAAGGAACTAATATTTGAGTGCTGTTTACCAAGCACTGTACTTTCAACTTATCTAATTTTCACAATAATCCTGACAGGTCTGTCTCATAGATGAGAAGATTGATGCTCAAGACATTGTGCTTCGCCTAAAGTCTCAGCTAATTTGTGGCATACTAGGACTCCTCACACCTAAACTAGTGTTTCCCCTTCTATATAACTCCCCACATCACTCTCTGAAGTATCAAAGTCACCAACCACCAAAGATTCCATCAGGAACTAGAACACAGCATCTCCAAAAATTCTGCTTTAAATCAATGGAAAAGTAAAATTTTGGCTCATACCTCAAGAAGTCAAAGAAGTGGTGACTAGCCTTTGTGCTCTGACCTCTTGTCCAAAGGAGTCCAAGAAAGTCTCAATCAAACTCAAATAGATTTGTCACCATACTGATTTAAGACCAATGACTTAAAAAACAAACAAACAAACAAACAAACAAACAAAGACCAGTGAAGAGCTATCTATCAGCCTTGCAATGGTGAAAGTTATTTTGCAGGTGGAATAATTTGGGTCATAGGCTTCATTAGCAAAAATTGCTTACAGTTACCTCTAATTTTCAAGTCAAAAATACTTGTTTTTATTGCTTTCCACATAAAGCAATTTGATCTCAGTTCTTTTAAACTTAAGTATTCTCAAGAGAATCAAACCAACAAAGGAAATGTCATTGAGACTTCTCTAAAATGGATCTTGGGGACTGCTTTATGTCAGTGACCCACCAGCCCATCTCTCTTGGGAGCTGCAAAACTTCTTGTTGGTCTGTTTGTGAGAACTTTAACAAAAGATTCTGCTCTGTTAAAAAGGCATATCCTAAAATCTTGAAGGAGACACCCATTATTTATTAAACAGAGCAAGGCCTATGTTTGGCAAGTGATAAATGAATAATTTCATGTAACTTCTACTAAAACAATACCTTTTGATTTTTAACTCAAGAACCAATTTGTGATTTCAACAGGACATCAACGAACGGACTGATAAAGCAAGTCCAGCATAGGGCATAATGGAGGGTCAGTCTCTTGGCCTAACAACGTGCAACCAACCTCTTCCCTGAAAGATGAAGGTGGGATGCACTGTGGCAGAAGAATGAGGGCCCATTCAAAAAATCATTAGCTATGAATTAACAGATATTTAATTGAACATATTATGAGGGGCAAAGTACTACATACAACATGGGAATTTAGGTTAATAGGTCACCTGCTCCAATCTCCAACCAATGGGATCCTCTCCACATCTTTGCCTCTTGACAGAGGCTATCACCTGAGGCAGCCTGTCCCATAGTGAACCAACTTTTTGAGAATGGTCTCCCTGACATGGAACCCAAATCTGTGTCCCTACGGCCTCATTCAGTGGGCCTCATTCCACCCCTCTGAACCACAGATCATCTTGTTCTAATGCACTAATTGTAATCCCCTCTTTTTCCTAACCTAAGTCTCCCCAAATCCTTCAGGTATTCTTTAAATGTCTTGCATTTAAAATTCCTTCACCTGACGGGTAATGCCTCCATTTGTTTTTAATTTCAAAGTATGGCTCCTGGAAATGATAATAACATTCCAACATCAAGGGACTGAGGAGAGATGATACACCATCTCCCTTACTCTAACTTTGCTATATTAATATGTGTTTTGAAGGGATGATAATTTCTTGATTCAGTATGAAAAATTTGCCAGTGTGAAGAATGTAAAGGAAGGCATCTTTCCTTCCAAACACAAATTGGCTTATGTCACAGAAATAAAATCCAAAAAGAAAGTAAAGAAAACATATCCCTCCCTTATCCCAAAATTAGTGTTTAACCATGCTGCTTAAATGGAACACATTTTGTCTGAAGGATGAGAAGCAAATGTTGTTTCACAGCTTTTAATTCTTTAGTGAAGTCTCAAAAGTATCATAGTATAAACATGTCAGGACCATGGTTGAGAAAAGTAACCAGTTGCAGTTAAAACAACAACAACAAAAAACATTATAGAAAAAAAGTAATGGCAAACCCTAGAAGATCTCTCCCAGAGGCTAACAGAGCAATGATCCCTAAGTACTCGTTACTGTGAAATACAGAGTTCTACAGGATTAAGAAATAAAAAAGACATTAGATTTTTGCCCTAAATGACAGGTAATAAATCTAAACTTAGGAACATTTCCTCACAGTTCAAAAAGTTCGGCCCACCTCGATTAACTTGTTTTCTGAATATCTTTAGTTGCTGGCTTAGTGGAGAAGGCCATTGGTTTGATATGCAAAAAAAAAAAAAAAAAAAAAAGAAACAAACAATTTTTCTGATTGTGCTATTTCATTCATGTGGCTTGATTTAAAAGAAGATGTTTCACTTTAGTAGGAAGACCAATTCAAAATCATTTACAACTGCTATTTATTCAGTATGAGTCATGAACTGAAACTTGGTGCGGGATCTGATAGAATTATGGGCTAACTTAAAGGGTAATGTGGCAAATCATTGGCCTAATTCTGTGGGAATCACCAGTGTCCTCCCAAGGCATATATTCATGAATGAAAGAAGATAAGAACCCAGTCCTTTGTTAAATCTGGCGTCTCTGGCCAAATCTAAACAGCTTAAATAATCCTGATCCAAATATCTTATTTTGGTCAATCGTTTCTACCTTCCTTATTAACTCTAAATCAGAACTTGACACATTGTCAAATCAACCCATTTAACTTTCATTTTTAGTTTTCTTGCCACTTTACTCAGGGAGAGATAAAAACGTGAAATGATTAAAAGACCGAGAAAAAGAAAGGTCAGGAAGAGCCCATGGCCTAATCTAAGTAACCCACCAAAAAGATCATTGGCCCTGTAAATTCAAAAAATATTAATATAATTCAACAGATTTAATAAAAGCATACAAAGGGAGAAAAAGCCTTCTATGGGCAAAGAAGCACAAACTCCTTTGAGGATGTAGTCTACACAAAGCCATAATAAAATATCATTATCAGCAAACTATTATTTCATAGATTTTCCCAAGCCTGACTCCATGACATGAGTATCATGCATTTTCATTGGAAACAAAAATGTTTTGCCATATATTTAATAACTTTATTGAAAGAAGGAAAAGATCACACCAAAAATGGAGGAATACATGAACCCTGGTAGTCCAAGCCAAATTAAACTATGATAAAGCAATTTCTCTTTTTTCATCCACCATTAGATGAGAGTTCATTTTTATGTAAAGAAGGCTCATCTTAGCAAACAGTGCCATGACAATAAGACTGTTAGGCAAACCAATAAATTTAGGTTCTGGCCTGGGTTAAGATGACTGTTATTAGTGTCCTTTCTCAAGTTCTACTTGAAGGAATTTCTGTTTAATCAAAAAGAGCTCCTCCCCCACCCCTCCTTCTTGGCACTTAAATGTTTATTTGACTAATATTTATTGCACCTACAAAATTGTCAGGGATTGTTTTCAAACTTGAGATATATTAGTAGACAAGCATCTGTAAGGCTTAATCTGGAATTCACACAACTAAGAAAAAAAGAAACAAAGTCCCACATTCTCATGTGTTCCTGCTGATGGGCTGTGCATGGGTAAGTTATGGAAAGGCTGGGAGGAGCAACAAGGAAGAAAGAGGCCAAGATCAGAGCTTTTTAATTCCCTTCTGAGTCTGGCCAAGGGTATATAGAGAAGGCTAAACCCTAGGGAATAATACAAGTGTGACCCTAAAAGGTGTTATTTTGCAACTAAATCAGTCCAATCTAACACAGCCATTTCCTCTAAGTTCACAAAGCAACTTTATTTTCAACACACTTGCTACTGTGAGACAAAGTTGGGTCGTCATGTGCTGGGGACACTGGATTTTTGCCCTAAATGACAGGTAATAAATCTAAACTTAGGAACATTTCCTTACAGTTTAAAAAAAGTTCTTCTGCCCTCCTTGATTAACTTGTTTTCTGAATACCTTTAGTTGCTGGCTTAGTGGAGAGGATGGGGAGGGAAAGGCAACAATTATTATAAATTATTTTGGTTTTTATTAAAATGACTTTTCTTTCCTGCAGAGACAGATTCTAAAAGAAAAACAAGTCAAACTTCTGGGATCCCTTTCTCTTTCCCATAGGATCAGGAAAAACACAGTGAGGCCAATCAAAAGTATCAGTCCCTTAAAAAATATGCATAATCTCATGTGCAAGAGACTGGTCAATCTGGAATCTGCTAGAGAAATGCCAGAAATGCTTTATCCACATCGTGTCTTTACATGACTCGATTCTTTACAATTAAATAGCTTTCAAACATCAACATATCAGGACTGAGATTGTCACCATCTACAGCAACAGTGGAATTAAACATCATATCCTTATTCCATTACTCCTCCCTCAGTTATGCTAAGCAGCAAGCTACAGAAACATCTGACAGCATCAACAGCATACAGGTTTAATTATTTTCCCAATTTGCATTTATATCAGTGAACAAATTGGAAGCTATCAAAGTATGGCACTGAAGAAACAGAAACACATATTCAGCAGCACATCTCCCATTTTGAGTCCTGTTTTTAAATTGGCTAAGTAAAGGCATATACACCTCCATTTGAATTGGAGATTTGCAGTAACACATGCATATAAGGATGGGAGGGAAGGAGGGAGGGAGGGAAGAAGAAAAGGAGAGACCAGAAAAACAGAGAGGAAAGGAGAAAGAAAAAAAGAACGTACGGTTAAGCGTCTGAAGGTAACATTATTACAAGAAGGAGGGGATAAATGACAGTTCAATCTGCTTCCACAAGCAGAATTTTTCTAAGGTTATCACAGAAGATATAAAAACGGGTTGTGAGACTTTTCATCTGTTGCTATTCTCACTTACCATACTAAAAAATCTACAAAATCCTAAGCCTTGGTCTGTCCAAGATGGAGAGTACCAGGAAGTAAAAGACGTGACCCACTATCGAGGACTGTGCTCTGCTTGGAGCCCTGCACTACAGTCCATTCATCCACAGTATTTTGGTCATATCTGGTCTGTTTCCTCATACTACTCAAAATGTCTTAGAGCTAAGTTTTTATATTAGAATGTCATCAACCATTTATTTATTTATTTTTTTCATTTTGCAAACTTTTTCATTTACATAAAGGGCCGGAGACACAAGAGAAGAAAGTGGTAGAGATTCAGAGAAGAACATAAAAGGAAAACTATTCTCTTTTCCCAAAAATCCACCTTTAAAAAGGTAGTAATGAGACTTTGAGAAAGAGTATTGATTCATGGACTTCCCCCATTTTTTTTTTATTTCTTTATAATACATTTAAGGACATCAACGTACTAAAACGTTTGGTCTATGAAATAGCGGAATCATTAGCACCAAAAGGAGTCACGGAGTTTGTATATATTATTAAAACAATGATTGTTACTGTTGGTCATGGGTAAAGGTTTCATTTCATTTTTACATCCCAAAGTTCTTGAAAGTGCCTGTGGACAAGAGAAATAACACTTTTCAAAATCTCCATGGGGTCGTCAATACGCACCACAGAGACTGTACTTGGCCTTCCCAGTTTTGGTTTATCTGGTAGACAAGAAAACCAGGGCCCCAAGATGATTACCACCGAAGCCCTAAAGAACAGCTCCCACATGCACCCACTGATGTGCAGGAGGGATCCCTACAGTACATTTCCCCCTGGACTCTGTTCAGGAATGCGCTTTTACTTGCTTTTTAAAAAAACAAAAGCAACATGCTCTGCAGATCATGGAGTGCCTAGTGCAATTTTCTCCTTGCTCCAACTCCAGACTGCAAAAGGGTGAAACCATTATATGTTCTGCTAATGCTGGCCTGTGGTCGAGGCCCTTGGCCTGCCATGCTTTGTAAGCTCAGGAGCCCACAGGAGTCCGAAGGTCCGAGAGCGGGAGCCACAGTCATCGCCAGATCTCCCCAGCATCTCATGGCCCATCAGGGCAGTTGCTGATTCCTTTTGCTTCTCCGTGCCTCAGCCTTTAGTTGAAATTACAACAAGTCAAATAGCTGATGCTTTTCCCTTCTCCAGGTAAGGGTGAAGATACATTGTTCACAAGTGTGTTCTGTCTGGCTTCACTGATGAGTCGGCATGCTAAGTCAAGGAAGAGTTTCTCCACATTATCAGATTCCTTGGCTGAGGTCTCCAGATAATACATGTCCTGAGCTTCTGAGAATTCTTCAGCTCGCTGCTGGGAAACCTCTCTCCTTTCAGCCAGGTCAATCTTGTTGCCTATAACAGTAGTAAAATCAAATAAAGAATCAGTATTTGACTTTTTGCAGGCTGAGAAGCATCAAAATTCAACTCCAGATCTGAAGTCAAACCAGACAGATGGGCAAGTAAAGCAAAACAAATGTGACTGTGATTACTGAAATGTTCACTTTAAAATATGAGTGCCAGCTGTGTACAGTGGCTCACACCTGTAATCCCAGCACTTTGGGAGGCCAAGGCGGGCGGATCACAAGGTCAGGAGTTCGAGACCAGCCTGGCCAATATGGTGAAACCCTGTCTCTACTAAAAATACAAAAATTAGCTGGGTGTGGTGACACGTGCCTGTAGTCCCAGCTACTTGGGAGGCTGAGGCAGAAGAATCACTTGAACCCTGGAGGCGGAGGTTTCAGTGAGTCGAGATCACACCACTGCACTCCAGCTTTGGTAACAGAGTGAGACTCCATCTCAAAAAAAAAAAAAAAAAAAAAAGAGTGCCATTCATAATGGCAAGAACTAGAGACAACCCAAATGTCCATCAGTAGGGCACTGACTGAATAAACTATGGTACATCCACACAATGGAGTATTTGCTGCTGTAAAAATCAATTAGGAGTATTTCTATATACTGCCATGTAATGGAAACATTGGGATACGCTGTTAAGAAAAAAAAAAAGCAAAGCAGAAAAAACAAGTATATACAATATGCAACTGTCTACCCAAGAAAAAGGGAAGGCTATGAATACATATATTACACACGTATTTTAGTTCTTTATTTTTTAATAGAAGAATAAATCAAAATCTTAATTTAAAAGAAAATGGTTACCTATGAAAAGAACAGGGTTGAGGTGAAAGGAACAGAAACCCGATCTCTCTGAATATACTTTGTTTTGTAGATTTTACTTTAGGAACTTAAAAATGCTTTATATAATTATACAATTAATTTCAAAATTAAATCTAAAAACCAATCCCTGGCCGGGCGCGGTGGCTCAAGCCTGTAATCCCAGCACTTTGGGGGGCCGAGATGGGCGGATCACGAGGTCAGGAGATCGAGACCATCCTGGTTAACACGGTGAAACCCCGTCTCTACTAAAAAATACAAAAAATTAGCCGGGCGCGGTGGTGGGCGCCTGTAGTCCCAGCTACTCAGGAGGCTGAGGCAGGAGAATGGCGTGAACCCAGGAGGCGGAGCTTGCAGTGAGCTGAGATCCGGCCACTGCACTCCAGCCTGGGAGACAGAGCGAGACTCCGTCTCAAAAAAAAACAAACAAACAAACAAACAAAAAAACCAATCACTAAAAACTGAAAGCAAAATTAAGCAAATGAACATGTTTATCATGTATGGAATAACCACACAGAATATAACCCTTTTTTTCTTTTAATTGAGACAAAGTCTGGCTCTACTGCCCAGACTGGAGCGCAGTGGCGCGATCTTGACTTGCTGCAACCTCCGTCCCGTGGGCTCCAGCCATCCCGTCTCACCTCAGCCTCCCCGGTAGCTGGGACTACAGGCGTGCACTACCATGACCAGCTAATTTTCTTTTTTTTGCAGAGACAGGGTTTCGCCACGTCCAGGCTGGTCTTGAACTTGTGAGCTTAAGCGATCCACCTGCCTCGGCCTCCAGAGTGCTGGGATTATAGACTATTGAGCCACTAAGCCAGGCCAACAGAGTAACTATTTCAAGGTGTTTAAAATACAGTAATTCCATGCAACCCCAGTGGTATACAGCCTAAGGACAAAAAGAATTGAAGAAACAATCTTGAACTGTTTCAGTAATCATTCTTGGTGGTGGTGCTGTTGGTATTATTATTCTGAGGTTGCTATCTGTGTATTATGGGATAAAGCAAATTAGTAGTTATGCTGGTATCTTTGGGAACTGGGACTTTTGGCATAGGAAAAATGAAATATAAACATAAGATTAATGAGGTTAAGTAAAATTTCTGCAGTCCTGAATTATAAATAGAAGTATCAGTATGAATAATTCATGATGTATTTTATCTTTAAAAAGTTTTCTACCTACCTCAAATTCTCCAGGAAACCTGACAAAGGTGTGTCAATTGTATTATCTGGCAACACCACTTATGGTAAAAATGACCCCTCATTGATAAATTACTTCTGGCCTGGGAATTCTATCTACAAATTATAAATACCTAATGGAAAGCCATAGCTCTGAGCTTCCCTGAATGTGGTGACTTCACTTGAAGAGACCCTGAAAGTTATGATTGTGGAGTTGCTATGATAGATTTAGGCTCCTATGGGGTATTGAGGCTGCTAGGCCAAGGCAGATCCTCCATTTGTTTGACATGAACCTTGCTCCCTCACACTAGAATTGTCTGGGGTGTGGGGACCGGGTAGGAGGTCCTGGAAAGTTACGTGGACTGCTACTAGGATTACTTCCACTGAAGAGAGAAGCTGGATGCTGATCTGCTATGAAGCTGTGTTTCCTGTCCTGCGTCCTTCTAAGTGAACACGATGCCATGCGTGGTCTATGGTAGTCTTGTGAGTCGGAATGCTAGCAGAACATAATAGGAAAACTCTGGCCGGGCGCGGTGGCTCAAGCCTGTAATCCCAGCACTTTGGGAGGCCGAGACGGGCGGATCACGAGGTCAGGAGATCGAGACCATCCTGGCTAACACGGTGAAACCCTGTCTCTAATAAAAAATACAAAAAAAAACTAGCCGGGCGAGGTGGCGGGTGCCTGTAGTCCCAGCTACTCGGGAGGCTGAGGCAGGAGAATGGCGTGAACCCGGGAGGCGGAGCTTGCAGTGAGCCGAGATCTGGCCATTGCACTCCAGCCTGGGTGACACAGCAAGACTCCGTCTCAAAAAAAAAAAAAAATAGGAAAACTCTCCTGAGGATACTACAGAATCCACCACACACATGCACACATACAAACAAGCTCTGTCCACTGAAAGGCCTAAAAACAATGGCTAAACAGGAGGGCTCCTAACACCTAGGTTGTGGCCTCTAAATATGACTCCCTATTGAAAATAAAGCACTTCTTGAACAAATGGCTAATTCCAGGTCTGGGGCAGGAAATGCACAAGATGTGACTGAAACACTTGTTATACCAGAAAGCAAAAAAATTATCCAACATTCCTGGGGTCATATCAAAAGGACTCAGGAGCCCATTTGAAGAAGCTCCCACTGGTAAAGTTGGAATAATGGGAGCATCAGTAATAATAATTGCAAGGTACTGAAATACATCAAATTTAGTTAGTTAGTTAGTTTTTGAGACAGAGTCTCGCTCTGTCACCCAGGCTGGAGTGCAGTGGTGCAATCTCGGCTCACTGTAACCTCTGCCTCCCAGGTTCAAGAGATTCTGCTGCCTCAGCCTCCCGCTGGGATTACAGGCACACGCCATCATGCTTGGCTAATATTTTGTATATTTTAGTAGAGATGGGGTTTCACCATGTTGCCCAGGCTGGTCTCAAACTCTTGACCTCAAGTGATCCACCTGCCTCGGCCCCTCAAAGTGCCGGGATTACAGGCGTGAGTCATTGCGCCCAGTCCATCAAATTTATTTAAATCTATAAATTTATAATAATATTAAAAATATAAACAGATGTCAATAGTTACTTTTAGAAGATACTGGAGAACCAGCTCATTACCTTGAAAAGTGGCGAATAAAAAAGAATCAAGTATTCTTCTTGCCTGTCCTATGAGAACTACCCCTCAGAGTATGATATATGTAGCGTTTTGTCTAAAAAGAAAACCAAAAAAACCCTGACTGTCATCAGGCCTCTAGACTTACCTACAAATCTGCAAGAAATACAGGTGATGGAGGTGATATCAAATGATACCTCAGGGGCTATAAAACAAAATTTAGACTTGTAAAGCCTATAGGACAAACAAATGCATTAGCAATAAATTCTTTTTTTTTTTTTTTTTTTTTTTTTTTTTTGAGACGGAGTCTCGCTCTGTAGCCCAGGCTGGAGTGCAGTGGCCGGATCTCAGCTCACTGCAAGCTCCGCCTCCCGGGTTCACGCCATTCTCCGGCCTCAGCCTCCCGAGTAGCTGGGACTACAGGCGCCCGCCACCTCGCCCGGCTAGTTTTTTGTATTTCTTAGTAGAGACGGGGTTTCACCGTGTTAGCCAGGATGGTCTCGATCTCCTGACCTCGTGATCCGCCCATCTCGGCCTCCCAAAGTGCTGGGATTACAGGCTTGAGCCACCGCGCCCGGCCATCAGCAATAAATTCTAATAGAGAAAAAAAAATGGGAGTGGAAACTTCAGAAAAAAGAATGAAAAGATGTAGCTGTCAATCACAACGTATGGACCTTAGATGGTGTTCTTTTTTTTTTTTTGAGACAGAGTCTGGTTCTGTCACCCAGGCTGAATGCAGTGGTGTGATCATAGCTCACTGCAGCCTTCAACTTCTGGGCTCAGGTGGTCCTCCTGCTTCAGCTTCCTGAGTAGTTGGGACCACAGGTTCATGCCATCATACCTGGCTAATCTTGCTATATTGCCCAGGCTGGTCAGAACTGCTGGGCTCAAGCAAGCCTCCTGCCTCAGCTTCCCAAAACAGGTGTGAGCCACCGTGCCTGGCTTCTGGACCTTATTTGGATCTTAATTTGAACAAACAAACAAAAAATTCATGAGTTGATCAGGGAAATGTGAACTCTGTCTAAGTTTTTAAGGCTACTAAGGAATTGTTAACATATTTTAGGTGTAAAAATGCCACTGAGGTTAGGTTTTCTTTTAAAAAATCTATTAGAGATATACACAGATATTGAAACATGAATTAATACAACAGCTGAGATTTGCTTCAAAATAATCTGAGGGAGAAGGTGGACGCATTGCTAGGGAAGAGAAAATAAGATTGGTCATGAGTTAGTAACTGTGAAAGCCGGGAGATGTGTAGAAGGGGATTCACTATACTGTTTCTCTACTTTTTGCTTATGTTTGAAATTTTCCATAGTAAAATTGTTTTTTAAGCCAATTCCTCTTTCATATTGTACTAATTATCTCCCCTCAAATTTTCATTTAACTTCCTTAGATAAAATCCCAAGTAGTAATGCTTTGACTCAAGTTCCTGAAGGCTTTCTGTAAAACAGAAGGTACAAATGTAGACCTCTCAAATGCTTCATGGCAAAGGTTCAACACTGTCCAAAAGGGTTTTACAGGGAGCACTAGCTCATAGAAACACAGATGCTTCACCCAGCAGCTTGAAGGAAGAGTCTAGCAATTTGTTACAACGTAACATATTACAGCTGGACAACTACAGGGCTTGGAGTTGATTTTACATGCTGTGTGACCTTGGGAAAAGAACTTCACCTCTTTGAGTCGTGGTTTCCTGATCTGTAAATCAGGGATCATGATACATAAAGTTCCTCGTATCATTCCTGGCACACATATACCAATTATAACACTATTCTAAAGTGTTTACTGAGCTTATTATTAACCATAATTTGTAACTTAACAATGCTTCTAAGGCTCTCTACTCAAATTTCCCAAATTCAGGTATTGCTAGACTATATAGGAACGTTCCTTTCTAGGAAGAAAATATGTTAATGATCAAATGGTTACTGACACTTTTCCACTACAGACAGAGAAGTTTTTAATGACCTGGTCCATTTCAATGCATGTATCAGTCATGATAGAAAATCAAGGGTTGTTTTATGCTTTCCCCGACACTAAATAGAGGTTTTATTCTCCTACAAAATGAAACAAACTATAGCATTGCCCTTAGCAGATTCTTTCTGAAACATAGAGTTTCTCAAATCAGGCTATATGTTAGGAAGGGAAAAAAATTTACCAAAATACATTTTTAAGGCAATAAACAATTGCTTCAACAATGAATTCCTAATCAACTTAAAAGATACATTTTTCTTCTAGAACAGCCATTTCTTTCATCTTGTAATTAGACTTTTTAAATTTTTAGCAGCTCACATAACTTTCATGGCCATCCAACTTCTTCCCTAGAGCTTACATTGATAGAAAATGTTTTCTACTTTATTTTTCTAAACCGTCACCATGGGATGGCACCTATTTCATTTTCTCTTCAATTGCAGAAGAACTAAAGGTTGACTGCATGAATTATTAGCTATAGACTATATTCTTGGAAGGTAGCAATGTATGAGCTTTATGTGATTATAAATCCTCTAATGCCCACAAATCAATTTCCCTCCTGGTTAGCCCTTACTTACCCACTAACACAGTGATGACTTTGTTGCTGGCATATTGTTCTATCTCCCGCAGCCACTCAGGAAGGCAACGGAAGGATTCCTCACAGGTAATGTCATAGGTGAGGATCAAGGCATTGGCGCTTCGGTAATAACTCTGGGTAATGGACCGAAATCTCTCTTGACCTGCTGTGTCCCAGATCTGTAGCTGTAAAGGCATAACAGAAGAATCAGGTGGAGAAGGATCAGGTTGGAGAAAAAAAGAAAAAAAAGCTTTGCCTTGCTTTAGTTTGGAAATGTGAACACCTTTAATGGTTTAAATGTGTTTAGTGGGAACACAAATAATTTAACGGTTACTTTCTGCCCTAAAGAAAAAAAAAAAGCACTGAAAAATTTTAAAAAAAAAATTGTTGGGTGTGTTTCTGGTTCGGAAGAGGGGCTTATTTTGTTTTCTGTGTGTTTTTTTTTTCTTTGTTAAGAGTTTCCTTTTCATTCTTAAAAAATACACAAAGAAAATTCGTCAAGCATTTATTATGTGCCAAGCTCTATTCTAAGCATTTTACTTGTGGCAACTCACTTATTCCTCACAATAACCCTATGAGGTGGATACTATTACAATACCCATTTCTTGCATGAAGAATCTGAGGCACAGTGAGATTAATTAACTTGTTCAGCATCTCATAGCCAGTATGTCCCAGAACCAATTCAACCAGGCATTGTGGTCCCAGAGTCCACTTTCTTAAACACAATGCCATATTACAAAAGGCATGATACACAAAAAGCTGTTATCCTGTTACTGCTGGCATTTAATCAGCAACTGGAGGGACAGCCAACCTCACCACTTTTCCAGTTCGAAATTCAAATGAATGTATTAAGGTATTAACTTTGTTAAAGAAAACAAGAACCATGCCATGGCAGACAACAATATAATTTCCCTTCAGGTCTCTTAAGCTCTATGACCTTGGTCAAGTCACTTAATCTCATTGGGCTTCGAGTATTTTTTTACAAAAAGTGGTTAATACACAACCTGATGAAGGTTCACTTTTTCTGCAGTTATCAACCAGTTCTAAGTCCTAATAACTAATAATTCTAATAACAAAGAAGGCATTACTTCTCAATTTCCCTGAATTTCCCTGCACAGAGTAGACAACTACTGAAAACAAACTATCCTCCAGAGTATAAATCACAAGGCCTTGAGAAATAAGAACATCAACGAAAATACTAATCTTTCTTTCTAATTGCACAAATTTTACAGGTCACAGGTGTATTCATGTCCAGTAAATAAGACTGCTTCCTCAGGAAGGCTTTCCAGAACCTTCAGATTAGGTTAGGTTCCCACTAAGCCACCCCTCCACCCCACACAGTCTCTCTTGCAATACATCCTGCCATTCTCCCTCATGGCACCTGACATGCCTGTAGCACTTACTTGTAATAATTTGTTTAATAGCCATCTTTCCCACTAAACTGAAATCTTCATGAGGGAGACGTCAGGGTCCATTTAGAGCAAATAGAGAACTTGGCAAACAGGAGGTGCTCAAATATTTATTGATGGTCTCATTTAATCTTGACAGCAACCCAATGAGGTAGGCAAGTGTATACCTCCCCATATTAATGGAAACTGTCCCCTAACTAACTGGTTACCCACGAAGCTAGGACTTGGCATCCAGGCCTTCTATTTCCAGTTGAGAACTCATTTCATGCTCCCATGCTGTTGTTGCCACCAAAGACTAACTAAAATGTGCATCTGTATCCAAAGAGGATGAATCCACTGGTGTCACTCTCTGCTCATACCAGGTTAGCTAGAGACTGCTGAGTGACCCGTAGTCCCTGCCATGAATCAGCAGCACACAAAGGCTCTCCTTTGATCTGCAGTTGCAGCTGCTCTTCGATGATACACATGAAAGCCTGTGTATGCTAAAGGCCGCTGTACAGATGTTACAGTTTTTGCTGGGACAAAGGCTATTTCTCTTCTCTGCCTCAAACCTAGGGACACGGTTCCTCTCTGCCAGGATGTGTCTTAGAATAACGGGCTATTGTTTTAAAGCTGCACTCAGTGCAGCTTTAAAACACTTGTGATTGTGATTTAGGTACTGTTCAGCATTAGAAATCAGTTTGTTCTCACATCTTGAGAACAGCTTCGAGGGTTAAAGCCACTGAAATATTTTCTAGAACAGCGATTGTGTGAGCATGCCAAGATATGTTACCTTCTCATAGGGGGCTGCCTGTTTCTAGCTGAGAGTTGATTATTGAGAATATTCATATTCTACTGCCTTTGTTACTCAACTTGGTTTCACCATTCTCTGCAATTCATTTGCACCTTTCAGCATCTATAGGACATTAACATATGCAAGGCACTGTGCTAGGCGCATGGAGTATATAAAGATGAGTAAAACACAGGGAGGATATAAAGATGAAGAAAATCATCCCTGATTTCAAACAGCTCACAGTCTATAGGAAGGACACACACAGTTAATTAACTATAGAAGAATACAAGATGTTCTATTAAAAAGGAAGAGAGCGTCTCCTGCTGTTAGTCTCATGTCTGTCAATATGTTTTCAATACTGCAGCCACAGGCTTTCCAACCACTCTCACCTGCAGCATGTGGCTACATTGTTTGTCTACTCTCTTCTTTGCACCACTACTTAACCTCCATTGCCTCACCGTCACAATAATGTACTGCAATCATTGGTTTACTACTCTACTACTGAGTTCTTTGAGGGCAAAGGCTGTCTTCTATTTGACCTTACAGCCCCAGTACCTTCCTAACACAGTACATAGTATGTGGTAGAAACATTTGAATGATGGCTAACTGAATGAACAAAGGATTGTGGAATCACAAGGGAGGAATTGGTCAATTCTACTTAACAGATTAGTAGGGTATTAAAGAAGATTTCACAGATGGAGCTAGATGACAGTAAGTTGCTAAGGGGTAGTGATGCTTTACCACCACAGTGCTTGATACAAAACATTTACTATAACACAGGATGGAGGAATGAATGGATGGACAGATGGTTGAAGAAACAAATACATACAAATATTTTGATGACTCGCCTATCAATCAACATAGACCTGATTGGAAGGAGATACAGCAAATCTTCTATTTCTATTATGATTAATCTCCTAAGGCTAAAATGGTTTAAATTGAGCTTAGAATTTTGCTTATTACTCATTAATTTATAATAGACTAAAAATTATATGAGAAAGTTCTGTGTTTTTTCCAATTTTTTATTCTGCTAAAACATACATACAATTTATCACTTTAACCACTTTTAAACATACAGTTCAGTGGTCTATATATGTTTTAATTATATTTTCTACCAGGGGTCACTTTCATAATGCAGACTATTTTAAGAGAAGTGCCTCTTCATTAATTTTGTTTTTACTGATTTGGTGCTTACTTGGCCTTAATAGCTACAAGAATCTTTCTAATACCTTGGATTCCCTGCCTTCAATCCTGGGAGCCATCCTGGAAAGAATGATACTTGTAGAGGACACCGACGAGGGTGTCAAGAGAGTGGTCCTGCCACTCACCAAGCGGATGATGCCATACAAATCACTGGTGGATTCTCTTATCCACTGACTTTATGAGGCTCTGGGAAAGCCTGCAAACTACTAGCAAAAAGACACTTAAACATCACTGAGAAAAGATATTCGGTAAATGTTAAAGAAGAAGGATGACAGGCTGGATGTGGTGTCTCACGCCTGTAATCCCAGCACTTTGGGAGGCTGAGGCAGAAGGATTACTTGAGCCCAGGAGTGATCAATATGGCAACATAGTGAGACCCCATCTCTACAAAAAATAAAAATAAAAATGAATAGCTGGGCATGGTGGCACACACCTGCAGTCCCAGCTACTTGGGAGGCCAAGGTGAGAGGATCACTTGAGCCTAGGAGATCGAGGCTGCAGTGAGCTGTGATTGCACCACTGCACTCCAGCCTGGGCAACTGAGCAAGACCCTGCCTCAAAAAAAAAAAAAAAAAAAAAAAGGATGACAGTAAGACAACAACTGTGCAGTTCTGCCCTCTTCTAAGGAAGGATTAAAGAAGTTATTCCTCATATGCCTACATGTTAATGAGGCCCTTAAATTAATGTGATTGAAGAGGGTCACTCTGTATCTTTATTTTATATATTGGGCGTGAAAGAATCACAGGCAAGTTGATTTGGACTGGATGTGGGAGATGAGCCAACTGTCACTTTTTATAAAGTTCTAGAAGCCTGAAAAGGTACTGGGGACAGAAAGTGTGCTGTGAATACAAATATGAGTAAAACACAAACCTTGCTCTTGGGGAGCCTGTGGCCTTATGGTGGAGTCAGATGTTATAAAAATATCAATTTTTGCAGAGTGTAATAAGCACTTTAAAATAAGGTTTGCAGAAAGAATAAATGGAATATTTATGCCCGGGAATCTAGGAAAGAAAAATAAGCCTGTTCTTTAACACCAGGGACCATTCCTTATTCACCCTTATTTATGGCCAGTGCCTGGAAGGTAGTAGGCACCAACATTTCTGATCAAATAAATGAACTCATATATATATATATATATATATATATATATATATATATATATATATTCATATATATATATATGAATGAATGGAAAACCCAAATATCTGGAAGTAAAATGCATGAAACAGTAGTTATCTTTACCCAACTCCTTGGGTAACTACCTCCCCTCCGCTAGGACAACAGAAAGCTACAAAAGGCTCTTCCCATCAATGCCTCCTGAGCACACTCCTGTCTCTCTTTCCTGTCCCCATAGCCTAACTCCTTCTCCCCATCCCCTACACTATTTTTGTTCACTTTTCAGTTAGCATTTATGTGGATTTCATCCCCTGCTTTCCTCTTCCAGTGCTCCAGCTCCCCATTCACTGCTGTATTTGGTGTGAATGTCTCTGCAGTACAAGCTATTTTAGTAGTCAGGGCTGGAAGAGACACTGAGAGAGCTTCTGGCCTCCACTCAAGGACCTCCTCCTAAACACTTCTCTGTGATGGCAAGTATCTAGAAAATGCTGAAGAGCATTACGGAGCTTCTCTGCTCTTCCCAAGGCACTCAAAGGAAAGAGAGCATGTACATATGGGAGAAGGATGCAAATGAACGGACCCAAACATAGGATGCTTAGGTTGGGAATCAAGGTAGAACTCTAAAATGCCAGTTTTCATTGCGCTGCTGATGGCTGGGCTCTCCTTCCTTTCCTTCCCTCTTTCCATCCCTCCCCCACACCCCCCTGACTCCATCTGTCTGTCTTTCTCTCTCTCTCTCACACACGTGCTGCGCGCGCACAGACACACACACACACACACACACACACACACACACACACACACACACACGGTCTCGTTCTGTCACCCAGGCTGGAGTGCAATGGCACAATCATGGCTCACTGTAGACTCAATTTCCCAGGCTCAAACAATGCTCTCACCTCAGCCTCCCGAGTAGCTGGGACTACAGGTGCATGCCACCATGACCAGACAATTTTTTATCTTTTGAAAACATGAGGCCGGGCGCGGTGGCTCAAGCCTGTAATCCCAGCACTTTGGGAGGCCGAGACGGGCGGATCACGAGGTCAGGAGATCGAGACCATCCTGGCTAACGCGGTGAAACCCCGTCTCTATTAAAAAAAAAATACAAAAAACTAGCCGGGCGCAGTGGCGGGCGCCTGTAGTCCCAGCTACTCGGGAGGCTGAGGCAGGAGAATGGCGTAAACCCGGGAGGCGGAGCTTGCAGTGAGCTGAGATCCGGCCACTGCACTCCAGCCTGGGCGACAGAGCCAGACTCCGTCTCAAAAAAAAAAAAAAAAGAAAAAGAAAACATGGAGTCTCACTATGTCTCCAACTCCTGGCCTCCCAAAGTGTTGGGATTACAGGCAGGAGTCACTGTACCCGGCCTTGGCTATCACTTCTTTCCATAAGGCCCAGCTCTGAAGAGCCAATTGTGGAACTTCAGTAACTCTGACGGCAGGTAGAGCACAGTGCCAAACATCAGTATATCTACCCTCCTTCCAGGTGATTTAGTCTCACTTCACATTTCTTTCCATCACCTCCCTCCTTTCCTTGCTCCAGGTGATAGGCCTAGTGTGCCTTTCTTCCCCTCTTCTTTCATGGCAGGGGAGACCCCAGAAAGGCAGTGGTGTGTATTGGTTGGTTAAATGGGTTCAAATCCTGCCTGTCCCCTTTCCTATACTTATCTATGTGTAGCCATGGATAAGTTATTTAGCCTCTCTGAAGCCAGTAAAATGAGGATAATACCACTTACCCCATGGGTTTACAGTAAGGACTAAACTAAATATAACATATGTAAAAGCACCCAGCAGAGGCACTGGCAGATTTGTAGGTACTCAATAAACATTCTCTCCTTCGTCCTGTTCCTGGACACACCATACGTCTTCCAGGTACCAAACCATCCAGAAGCCACAAAGGCTGGAGGGGAAGGAAGCAGGCGGTAGAGAGCATGTATCCTTTCCCATACTCCTCATTTAGTGTCTTTCCTTTTTAGAGACAAGGATATGATAGGAGAGAGGATAATTTAAATAAGTGATTCATAATGAAACATAGAAATCAGGAGCCTCTTTCATGGGGCTGCTGTTTAGAGGAGGTAGCACCTGCTTATTGGCCCAGCTCAAGAGATTCAAAAAGAAATTTCTTCCTTGTCTTTACGTCACTTGTGACATGACAGGAGACAGGACAAACTTGCCTTAGCCATTTTCTGTCTTCTAATCTGTAAACACATCATCCAAAATTCCTTCCTTCCCCCATAAAAAAGACTAGAAGAGGCCGGGCGCGGTGGCTCAAGCCTGTAATCCCAGCACTTTGGGAGGCCGAGACGGGCGGATCACGAGGTCAGGAGATCGAGACCATCCTGGCTAACACGGTGAAACCCCGTCTCTACTAAAAATACAAAAAACTTAGCCGGGCGAGGTGGCAGGCGCCTGTAGTCCCAGCTACTCGGGAGGCTGAGGCAGGATAATGGCGTGAACCCGGAGGCGGAGCTTGCAGTGAGCTGAGATCCGGCCACTGCACTCCAGCCTGGGTGACAGAGCGAGACTCCGTCTCAAAAAAAAAAAAAAAGAAAAAAAAAGACTAGAAGAACTCTGGAAATAAGATGCTATGGCTGAGTGCATTGTTTCAATGTGGGTTTCAATTTGGAGATTTAATAAATGTTATGAAAGCACTACTTCCCCTAACCTCTCACATAGCACATGACAACCTTAGTGAATATTTAACACCTTACCTTTACTTTTTCACCATTAATCTCCACTGTCTTAATCATAAAATCAACTCCAATTGTGGCTCCTTGACCAGGGGGGAAAAGACCCTGAAGAAGAAATAATGGAAAAGAACAGCTAAGCAAATATTTCCATTAAATGAAATTCTTTCTCCTCTCCCCCAGTAACACCCATCACCAGGTCCTTCCTTCAGCTGAGTTGACTGGTAGAAAAGAGAACTCTGGTTACCCTCAAGGGAGCCCTGTGCAACTCTGTATGCATGTCTTAAGGAAAAGAGAAAAGAGGGAGAAAGTGTGAGAGAGAAATGCTGAAACAAGAGGAAAGAGATAGGAGGACAGAGAAAAGGAGATAAGACAGGTGAAGGAGAAAACTGAGAAAGGGCAGGGGAACCTGATTTTAAGAATGAAACAGAAACATCAGACATGAATATAAGATTGAAGGGCATGCAACCACAGGGATGATATCAGAATCGGAAAGGTCAGGGCAAAACAGATAGGTTCTTTCTAAGAGGTAAAATCAAGGGTACTTAAAACTAGTTATCAGTCTTGAGCATGGACAGCCATGGGAGTGGGCAACAATATGAAAAAACAAATAAAAACTCAGCATGAGAAGCAGGAATAAGAGAGTTTTGGGATCTGTCTTTTTGGATCTCCAGAAGCTTCTGAATTTTCCTTTGCCCCAGGGTGATCACTGTTTTCCTCAGTGCAATGTACCATGCATATGTAATTACATGGATCAAAGCCAATGACACTGGGAAGATAATCTAAGAAAATTAAGTCATCAGGGAGACAGTAGGGTAGAAACAGCATTAAACCAGGAGGCAGCAGCCTTAGAATCTCTGTGTAACCTCAAACAAACCACTCACCCTCTCTGGGCCTCAAATTCAATAAGTTTGAGGCTGATGTAAGCCATTTTAAAACAAACAAACAAAATGCTTTACTTCAAACTGGAAACTTAACCAGAAAGATGAGATTTTAACAAAGGCACAAGTATAATTTATGCAATTTACTATTACATAATGTTTCCTATGAGCTTAGGGAGGGAGTTGGGGGTAGCAAGAAATTCTGTCAAGAAAGAACTCTTCACCCAGTTTCTCTTCCCTCTTTACTTATATTCCAGAATTTCCAGAAATTAAAGTAAAATTGACTTTATTAGTTCTGGCAACTATGATGCAGATATCTTTAATTAAGAATTATTTAATTAAAGTTTTAGCTTAAAAGATTGAACTTCAAACCAAAAGAAAATGTTCTACTGCATGTCTGCAAAAGATGTAAATATAAACATTCATAACTTTACTTTCAAATATTGAATCAATTTTCTTCTGTTTTGGTTTGGCTCAGAAACAAAAGCTGCCAAGCTTCAAGTTTATAGCTCCAGATGTTTGCACCTCAACAAATGCCAAAAAGTTAAACAAATTCTTCCCAATGTTTCACCTACCATTTTGTTCCCCAACCCCTGTGCCTAAAAAACAGCTAGATCCAATTCATTTTAACTGTCTGCTAAATAATAAAAACAAACATAATCTTGCCTCTGAAATATGAGTTTATGGTGGAGTTGAGGGGCTGGGAGGGGTAAAATGTAGACACAAAAGACAAATAAGAAAGAAGAAAAATGTGCTTGTTGGCAAAAAATTACTGTTGAAAATGGAGACATTTTCACATCTAATGACAGAGTTTGTGCTTTTAAAGAGAATGGTCTCAGAAGTTAGAATGTATAGGAGGTAGAAATTATCAGGCTTAGAACCTGGAACCCGGGTTCTAATCCTAGCCTTGCCACTCTATCTAATTTCACAATATAAGATCCTAAGCAAGGCATTTAGCCCCTCTAGATCTGACCTTTCATCTATAAAGTGAGACAGGGGGGTTGAACAATGTCCTAAGTGACCTTTCAATACTAAGACAAGGTCAAGGAAACTTTTGATAAAGGGATTGAAAACTTTGCTACATCTCTGTGTCTTATCCTTTTGTCAAAAGCAGAAAATATGACTAATGTTAGGTAGAAGTAAAACCAGTTGGAGTTTCCCATATATCTCCATGGCGGCTGACTGAGCCCAGATGCCTATTAGCTTGCTACTTTTGGTTTCAGCAGGCCACGGCTTAAAAAGCATGGGTTCTATTCACTTATCATGGGAAAACCCCTGACATTGCCAAAGTGACTCTGGCCCCTCTAGCTGTTTGTTATTCAATCTGCCTCTCTCGTTCTCCACAAAACCACAGACTGTCAGAGCTGGAACGGGCCTTGGAGCTCACCCAGCCCCTAATGCGCAACAGGCAGCCCCAGGAAAGGGAGGTAACTTACCCAGGCTCATAGAGCAAGCCAGGGGCAGAACCAGGACTAGGACCCATGTCTCAACTCCCAAGCCAGTGCTCTTTCCACAGCGCCAGGTTATCCTATGCCTTAGATAGGGGGGCAGGTGCCAACTTGCTGAACAAATACTTTATGAAAATTCAAGATATGTATGTAATGGTCCTACGAAGGGTACCATTCATATTTTTAGGGGAAAACACATAAAAAAGGTCAACTTCGGAATGAGTTCTCACTCGTTTCCATATGAAAGCAGTAAATAATCTCCAGCAGTGATTCTCAAAAGGGTAGTCTCAAAGGGAACTTGTACTTAGATCATATGTGATAAGAATGGAATCCAACCCAGAGGGACCATTCAATTCAGTTCAGATAATTCTTCACTATTTTCATGTCGTTCCCACTGAAGAGATTTAGAAAATTGGCCTATTTGCTCCTAAATGAAAATGATTCATTCAAGTTTCCTGGGAGGATTAAAGGGGGCCTAGGCAGAATTTGACTGGTTTAATTTGTATTAGAGTTTTAAAAAATTTAGGTTCAGTTTGATGTCTAGATTCATTTGTTTCCACCTGGGGATTATTAACTAGTAACTTACTTTTATCCAATAATTTAGTTTTGATACTGCACACTGACAGCAAAACCACTTGCCTTTGTCATTAAAGGAAGCAAGAAGAGGCGTGGGAGGGTTGGTGGAGACTCCCAGGGCCATGCTCCCAGGAGGTGGTTTAAAAAATATGTCTCGGATAGATTGTTGGTGCGTGCTACAAAAAGAGCGGAATATGAGCCAAGGAAATAGCTTGTTTTTCCGGAAGGTCCCCTTTGGGAAGACTTATTGTTGGGACCTGAAAATGTTAATTTGAAGATGTGGGGCAGGGACAGTGACATTTCTGTAGTCCTAGATGCACAGAATTATGGGAAAGAATGTTGATTTCTATACAGTGTGGCGCGCTTTTTTAATAATCATTTAATCTTGGGAAAATTGAAAAAAAAAAATCCCTTGTCTAGGCTACAAAGCAGATAGAGCTTTCAAAGGGTGCATCAGGAACCCACAGCTAAGCCCCTGGCATTGAAACTGGTCATCTCTCTCGACAGATTCCCCCAACCCCTCAGGCTAGACTGACAAACCCAACCCTGGGCTTACGAGTTCCCTTACCTGAGTGAATCTTCGGACGAGGCACGTCTTCCCCACACCAGCGTTGCCAATTAAAACAATTTTGAACAGGAAATCATAATCTTCCATACTCATTTACACAGCTGCAAGGCAAACACAGGCAAAAGTGAGAAGGGCCCAGTCAGACTTGCCCACAGAGCTCAAGCTGCACCAGCCTCGTCTCCGGGGGAACAGGTCTGACTCATTTAAAGAGCAATTTAAAGCTCCCCTCTGGTGACCCTGCCAGCGAGACAGAAACACAGGTGTTTGGTCACAGACGGACTTTATTCCTTCTCAGCTACCTCATGCCACAGAGAATAAATGACGCAGATGTCCTTTCACCTGGTAACCTTTATTCCTCCAAGCTATCATGTCACAGTTTCCTCCTGCAATAAATCTGTTTTCTTTCAGCATGAAAAGGAGATGACAAATCCATGTGCAGGCAAGCTGGGGTGCAAAAAAGCAAGGACAATAGAGAGCCCATCCAGAGCTTAAAGGACATTTGTGGAATGTATATGACTGGAAAGAAGTGCTAGTGACGGGGAGACTGAATGAAGGGGAAGGAACTATAAAGGGCCATTTTAGTCTCCTGCTTCTGGAAGTCTTAGGGTCCTACCAATGGTAGTCATAGCCATCTTTCCCCTCTACCTCCTATATGTCTCCTGCCAGCCATGCTGATGCTACAGGGCCTCCCAAAGTGCTTTTCCCAAAGTGCTTTTCCCAAAGTTCACTCCTCTGGGCTTTGGTATGTGCCATTTCTTCTGCCTGGGATGCCCTCCCTTCCACCCATTCTGCCCCTTGAAGTCCTTGAAGGTCCAATGCCAGCATCTCTTTCTCTTTGAATCTTTCACTGATCTTCCCCAAATAAAGCTAAACACTTTCACCACTCCTCTGTCCTAAAACTTCACTTGCTGTATACAATTCTTTGTTCAAATATCTGCCTCATCCTTAAGAGATGGGATTATGCCTTTCAGTTCTATTTCCTAGCCCCTGGACAGAGTTACACTTTGTAAATGTCTATCCTACTGAAATAAAAAATTAGTTAATGGGCATGTTGCTTATGTGTAGGCCTTAGTTTCTCCAACTGCACTAGAAAGACTGTGACTAAAAGGGCATACTAAAAGAATGCTCTGTCTACTTCAGTGGACTGCCGTTAAGATTTTTAAAAACTTACAAAAGAACCTTATACAAAAATTACCCAGGTGTGGTGGCGCGCTCCTGTAATCACAGCTACTCAGGAGGCTGAGGCACAAGAATGGCTTGAACCCAGGAGGCAGAGGTTGCAGTGAGCCGAGATCACACCACCGCCCTCCAGCCTGGGTGACAGAGCAAGACTCTGCCTAAAAAAAAAAAAAACAAAAAACCTTGATACACATAAAGCGCTATCCTGGTAAAAGCAATTGTAATCTACTGGGTGCCTACTACAGTACTACAGGAAATACAGAGAAGAAACAATGTCTGCCCTCAAGACCAACATGAGAAAAGTTAAATAATGAAAAAAAAAAAAAGCTAAATAACAATTTGCGCCAACAGTGGAGCTCTTTTCCTAAGGTGTAGGCAGAACAGACCCAGTAGACTCTGGAGAGACAGGAAATGGGCAATAAGGGAGCTCAGGAGGGGAAAGGTGCTCGGGAGAGTAGGGAAGCCTCAGGGTCACTCCTACCAGCAGACCTGGAGCTCAAATGCCTGTAGCCTTGTAGGGCAGAGAGCAGAGCCCAATTAGCTGAATCTGTCAACTAGCCAGGGGAGAAAATTCCATGTGTGCAAAGATGATGCCTGTGTAGATTTCAATTAATCCTTGGAAAAATAACTGACAACGAAGCCAACATGTAGGTGGCAGCTCATGGGGTTCCATCCCAGTTCACTGGGACTGTGAAGGAAAAACATTTCTCTGTACAAGAATCTGGGTCCATGAGCAGTGGTAGCATTATACTTGGCCCTTTATGTGTATTTCCATTTGTTTCTACAAGTATACGAGGTTTGTATTTACTAACACATTATCTATTTTACAGGTCAGTGAACTAAGGTTAAAGGAAATTAAGAGGGTGGCCTGAAATCATAAAGCTAAGAGCCAGACTTCATGTTCCAAAGGCATATAGTATCGTAAAAAATGGAGCCAGAGAGACCGAGGTTCATACCTGGCTGCCCTGACCTTCTAAATCTGTGCCTTTGGGCAAATGACAATTTTTCAAAACCTCAGCTTCCCCATCAACAAAATGGGGCTAATAACACCTATACCACAGAATTGTGATGCTTGAAAGAACGCATGGGAGCCCCTAAGGACAGTACCTGGCTCTTTGTCACCCAAACTCCTTAAAATGATTCTCAAATTTTCCATGATCTGGTTCCTGCTGTCACTGCCAGCTCTGTCTCCTACCACTCTCCTCATAATCCACATTCTAGGCTCACTGGATTTCCTCAGTTGCTTAAATACCATGGGACTGCCTTTCTCCTCAGACCTTCACATATATTGTTCCGTCTGCATAGAACACAAAACACAACTGAACCTCGCACCCTCCCCCACCACCCCAAGCCTCCTCTAGATCTCAGCTTCAACATGACTTCCTCCAGTCTGCTCCTCTAACCTACGAAGGGCCTGGGCCTCCCCGCTCCAGGCTCCCACAATGCCCTCCTCCTCTCCTGCTGTAAACTCACCATGCTACCTGTAATTAATTATTCACATATCTCACACTCCGGCCCCATCCCTCAGCACTTCAGCCCTACACACGTGTACACTCATGACTGTGAGCAGCATGAGAGCAATGAGGTGTCTGGTTGAGTCCCTAACTGTGAGCAGCATGAGAGCAATGAGGTGTCTGGTAGAGTCCTAACCCCTCCCCATCATCATCATCTCATTCTATATTACTAAGTCATTTAATCCTCAAAACAACCCTATGAGGGGGATGCTATACTATTAGTATCCTAATTTGGTAGAGGGGGCTGCTGAGACACAAGAGAAGTTAAATAAGCAGTCATAAGGTCCCACAGCTGATAACTAGTGGAGCTGAGATTCATACCCAGATAATCTGGCTCTCGCATTCATGTCCTTGAACCACTACCCAAGTGACTTTCACAATGCTGGCTCAGAGCAAAAGCTCAAGAAAGATGGATGAATTACATGATGAAGGACAGGCACTTAATCAATGTGATCGCTCTTTCCTCTTCCCCTCTGGCTTCAAATATAAAACTCTACCACCCTGTAGAAGTTAAACAAGAATCAAAGTCAAACTCCTGATAAACACTCAGGGACATGATATGTAAACTAAAATTCAATAAAGCTATTAGAAAGAAAAATCATAAAACTCACGGAAAGGCACACGGGCAGCAGGAAGGCATGAGGCTCTGTGGACCACAACTCTCTGCTTTCATAAGCCCATAAGAAACAGGAAACACAGGACTGGACTGCATTCTTTTTCTGTGCCTAGATTGTTTGACACACACTCATTTCTACATCTTTGCTGGAGGTCAAAGAACCAAAGCAGGAAATCCAGAGGAGAATGTCAAAAATAAAGACTTTAGAAATAGGACTCTTAAAGAAGGTTCACAGTGCCCCAGTGATGCACCTTTAGAAAAAGAAAGTGAAAAAAAGGCTTTGTCATAGTGAACATTATCTCATGTGGTTACCACCTGGAGCAGGCTACAGAATAAGTTAAGACATTACCTTTTTCTATAAGAAATTAATGCTCTGTTGAATGTGTTTTTGTTTGTTTTGCTTTCTTTTGTTTTTGAGGCAGGATCTTGCTCTGTTGCCTATGCTGGAGTGCAGTAGCACGATCACAGATCAAACGACCCTCCTGCCTCAGCCTCCCAAGTAGCTGGGATTACAGACACAAGCCACTGTGCCCAGCTAATTTTTTAAATTTTTTTGTAGAGACGGGGTCTCACTATGTTGCCCAGGCTTGTCTTGAACTCCTGGCCTCCATCAATCTTTCCACCTCAGCCTTCCAAAGTGCTGGGATTACAGGCATGAGCCACCATGCCAAAATGTTGGATGTTTTTAAAATGGACCTCTGGGTAAAAATTGGTCTTTAATAATGCAGGCTGTCTATGGGTAAAGCTGGACTGTAAACTCCAGGTTATCTGTTGTAGTTACTGTTTTGCTTCTAATGGAAAACACATTACTGAACAAAAGATCACAAGATTATCTGCAAACTTCTACTCTTTGAGGAAGCCCTTCTGTTTGGTACATAAAGTAACAGCCCAGGCATCACCAATCCACATGTGATGAGACAGCATTTCCCCCTGAATAAGGGAAACCCATTCAGAAGCATTTACACCCAGCCCTAAATTGACAACAAAAGTCATGCCTCATCTGGGGAGCAGACATGCCACAAGATATGCTACTAACCAAACACTACTGCCGTATTTTATATTCTATTAATTGTTAACATTGATAACAGCTTAACATTGGTAACATTGATATTCGGTGCTTTTTATGTCTTGGGTACTCTTCTACATGTATTTGCTCATTTAATCCTCATAACTCTATGATGTAAGTACTCCTATTATCCCTAACTTGCAGAAGAGGAAGCTGAGACAGAGATATCATCCTAAAATCACACAGCTAGTTAGTCTCAGGACCAGGATTCAAACCTAGATCCATCTGACCCCAAAGCCTAGTTCTTTCTGCAACAGGATGCTGCTACCCTCTGTCTTGTAATTAACATTGTCTCTCTGTCATGAGAGCTAGAGGCTCAGCTGAATGAGGCCCCAGGCCCTTTGAACTGCAGCGTTCTAGAATCTTCCTGCTCTGGAAGCAACACACCCACACTGATGGAGCCACACACTGAACTTCAGATTACACAAGCGCTGCTCCTCACCTTGCCCTCCAGCCCAGGATTCTTTCAGGACCTGAAGTCACACTTCAGCTGCATCACTCTCACAATTCAGTCATCATTCATCCCTGTAAGTAAGTACCAGGCATAGAGAATATAAACAGGAGCATAGATGAGCAAGCAAAATCCCCAGTATCATCATCACCACAACAGTTGTAAATAAATGGATACATGGATAAGATTCAAACTGGAAAAATAGATGAGCAAGATTAAAAAAATGAATTTTAAAAAGGTACAGGAAATGAAATCTAGTATGAAAAGCTTGAAAAGAAAAACAAAAACCATTCTAAGCAACGTGAATTTGGCAACATTTAAACCATTCTTTAAAAGTGGCCTTTACCAGGCATGGTGGCTCATGCCTGTAACCCTAGCATTTTGGAAGGCTGAGGCAGGAGGATCATTTGAGCCCAGGAGTTCAAGGTTGCAGTGACCCATGATCACACCACTGCATTCCACCCTGAGCAACACAGTGGGACTCTATCAATAAATCAGTGAATAAATGGCCTTTAAAAAAGCCTGTATTCACTGTTGCACACCTGTGCATTTTTCCTCTTTCCCTTTAGGGCTCAATATAACAGATAAAGTCAGAGGCCAGGTCTTCTCCCCAACTTTCTGACACACCTCCAACCCCAGTCCCCTAAAATATTTTGGTGACTTGTCCTTATTCAAAAACTGTGTGTCTCAGGCAGGTCCTTTGGGCCTTGACTTGGTCTGTAAAGGGAGGGGCTGGGTAAACAGGCAACAAGGCCCCTTCCCATGGCAGCAAGTGTGGTTACTCTTTCATACCAAAGAGGCAGCGTAGGCAATGAAGCCAGAGGGCCTGGGTCTGTTAAAGAGCACTGTGTAGTTTCCTTATCCACAAAATGGGGATGATATTAGAACCTATACCACTGAGTTGCGTGACAGGCAAATAAGATAATATATGGACAGGTACTCCTTTCAAAAATATATAAATAGTTTTTCCCAGCATTCTGACAAAAATCATACATACTGATTGCAGAAAATACAGACAAGCAAAAAGGAAAAGAAAATTACCTATCATCTCCTTCCCTACCCAGACCTTCTCCGGGAAATAATTAGTTAGCATTCTGGTATACATCCTTCTAGTCTTTTTCTTTTTTCTTTTTAGACAGAATTTCACTCCTATTGCCCAGGCTGGAGTGCAATGGCGCGATCTCGGCTCACTGCAACCTCTGCCTCCTGGGTTCAAGTGATTCTCCTACCTCAGCCTCCCCAGTAGCAGGGATTACAGGCATGCGCCACCACGCCTGGCTAATTTGTATTTTTAGTAGAGACAGGGTTTCTCCATGTTGGTCATACTGGTCTTGAACTCCCAACCTCAGGTGATCCGCCCACCTCAGCCTCCCAAAGTGCTGGGATTATAGGCGTGAGCTACTGCACCTGGCTCTAGTCTTTTTCTTTATATATACTCATGTCTATGTGTATATTTTATTACAAATTTATTAATTTAAAAAACAAAAACATCATAGAATTATATAAATTTTTTTCGATAAAATGGTATTTTCCCAAAACCCAAAATCAGAACTCATGGTCTGCAAATAGAACCGATTGCCAGAGACCCTCAAAATTCATTCAACGTTTGGTCATATGACCCTAGATACTCAGTAAGTGGGGGGTGTAGAGGATAGCTTCACAGTAACACAACTCTGAGAAATACTAACTATTATCACCCAATCTTGGAGGTTTAAAATGTTCTGAAACTTCCCATAATGAAGGCTAGTTAACTTCATTTAATCCAGGATTTACCAAACATGATTTTAGCTGAGAATTCTTTTCTCATATAAAACATCTTTTTTTTTTTTTTTTTTGAGACGGAGTCTCGCTCTGTCGCCCAGGCTGGAGTGCAGTGGCCCGATCTCCCTCACTGCAAGCTCTGCCTCCTGGGTTCACGTCATTCTCCTGCCTCAGCTAGGGCGCCCGCTACCGCGCCCAGCTAATTTTTTGTATTTTTAGTAGAGACGGGGTTTCACCGTGTTAGCCAGGATAGTCTGGATCTCCTGACCTTGTGATCCGCCCACCTCGGCCTCCCAAAGTGCTGGGATTACAGGCGTGAGCCACCCAGCCGGGCATAAAACACCTTTTATATATGCCTTGCTACTAGGGCTCCATGAAACAGTGTAGTAAACACTATTATATTTTATAGCATTTGAAATAAGAGCTGCCCAGGTAGGGTTGCCAGACACAGTTAAAAAAAAAAAAATAATAAGAAATCCAGGTCATGTCACCCTGACCATGTCAAATTTCAGTTTCAGATGGTCAGATGGCAACAAATACATTTTAATATAAATTTGTTCCAAATATTGCATGAGACATATTTTAAAGTTTGTTGTTTATCTGAACTTCAAAATGAACTGGACATCCTATCTCAGTACTCAGATCGCAGTAGAAATAGAGGCCCTAGGCATAACACCATGCTTGCCCAGAAGCTATGGAGGGTGATGGGCAGGGCATGAGAAACAAGATATCCCTGATAAATCCAAAACAGCCAGAGGAATAAAAAAGGGCAAGTAAAATTTCAAGAAGGCATCATAGGGGTTCTTTAGAATCTGGGCCAGACTCTGGAGGGTGGGTTCAGACGGGCACAGAGGGCTCAGCAGGTGAGTCTCACCCTCTTTGATGATCCCAGAGCACTGTGGACCTTCCTCCAAGTATGTCCCCACGTGTGCGTCTGGCCCGTGGAAGGAGCCATGCTATATGTGTCTCTCACCCTTACTATCCTTAAGGACAAGGACTGTACCTCAACAAGACACCTGTCTCTTCTTATCCCACTGTTGTGTTCAGTAAGTGTACGTTGAATTGAAAGCCTTTGATCCATCTTTCCACCTAACAAGGTTCTGTCCCTGGAAGCTCATTATTGCTTAATCACTAGGAGGCAATTACTAACTATTACTATAATCAACTGCTGCAAGCTCACTTGCTTTACATCAGCTGCTAATTTCATGTTATTGCAAGTTAATTATTCTCCTTGGCCACAAATGTCAAATACCCACCTGTGCTGTGGCTGCTCCTTATTCACCAGACTGTAAACTCCAGCATTTTTACATGGCCCTTTATAGTTTACAAAATTCTTTCACAGACATTATCTAATCTGGACCTCCCAACAACTTCAAGAGAAAGCTCTCATCATTTTGCAAATGAGGAAACTGAGGGTTTAGGTGATGAAGTTACTGACTTACTCTGACACACTAGTGAGTCACAAGGTGGCCTCGGTATCCTGGCCATCTAGAATTTCTCCTCTGCCCGAACATACTATGTGTTCCCAGGTTCCTGGCCATTTGGACCATGATTTGAACACACTGTGTGCTAGGAATGGTGCTAAATGTTTTCCACATGTAATCTTATTTAATCTTTTCAGTAGTCCATCAAATGGGTGTTACTATTCCCATTATACAGATAAAAAAATTGAGGTTCAGAGAGATTAATTAGTTCAAAAATCAAACAGCTAATGAGTAAAAGTGACTGGATTCAAAACCCAGGTCTTTCTGGAAAAAAATTAAGTTGGAGGTCTGTCTCACTCCTTATACTAAAATAAATTCTGGACAGATTCAAAGTTTGGATCTAAAAAACCGAAGGCATAAAAGTACTAGAAGAAAACATTATACACACACACACACACACACACACACACACACATAAAATCTTAAAGTAGAGAAGGCTTTTTAAGAATTACTCAAAATCAAGGCTATAAAGTAAAAAGACTGACAAATTTCATTAAATGTTTCAAAATTCTAAATGGCAAAACAGTAAAAATGAAGAACTGACTAAATATCTGCAATATATATTATTGAGGTCTAACTGATTACATGCATAGAAAGTTCCTATAAAATGAATATGAAAAATTCAATAACCCCCTAGAAAAAACAGGCTAAGGACATGAGCAGATAATTCACAAGAAAGGAATAAAAATAGCACTTACATTTTTTTTAACTGATCAAATTTACTCACAAAAGTAAATTCAAACTATAGTAAATTTATAATTATAAATTATAATTTTAACTATATATAGTTATAACAAGAGGCCATTCATCTCAGATTGGCCAAGTTTATCCTGTACTGGTGACAGTATAGAGAAATGGGGCACTTGTATACTACTGGTGGGAGGTAAATCAATGCAACCTCTATGGAGAGCACTATTGATTTAAAGCTAAAAACGCTATTACAAACCCTCTGACCCAGCAATTGCACTTCTAGGAATCTATCACATTTATACTCACAAAGGCACATGTAGTGGGATATTTATTACAACAGTATTTGGAATAGCAATGACAAAAACAACCTAAAAGTCCATCAGCAGAAAATGGTTATATAGATTAAGGTAGCCATACAACAATGGACCACCACACAGCCTGCTATGGATATCTGCAAGATATATTAAATGAAAGAAGCAAGGCAAAGAATGGTGTGTTTATAGTATGAAGAAATGGTGGGGGCATGTGAGTCTCTATCTGTATAGGCACAAGATATTTTTGGAATGATACAAAAAAACTGGCAACAGTAGTTGCCCCTGGGGAGGCTATAATATTTAGCTCTTTCTAGGAAAGAAGATAACCTCCAACTCTTAAAATATACTCTGCCCTTTTATTCAGTCTATAGTAGTGATTCAAAAGAAAGAAAGTTTTCCTAATACAGGGAGAGGCCCTTTTTTTTAAAAAAAGATCTATTTAGGGTGCTCTGTTTCAATCTTTCTGTCTTTCTCTTTGTCTGCCTAGCTGCACCCCTTCATGGGACAGAGACCCCAAGAAGGAATGTCCCACCCAGACTCTGGAGTTGCTTTTCCAGTTCACCGTGTGTATTACTGCCTTCTCTAAACCATGTCTCAGCACAGTGAGTCTCTACAAGGAGGATTCATTCTTTCACACTGACTTCCCTCAAAACCAAGTATCCACAGTATGGCAGCCAAAACCAATGGATCAAACAATAGCTTGAGTGTGTCATGAATAAAAACAAAACTCTCACACATTCATACAGCTTAGAAATTACTCTCACTTCACTCTGACACAGAACATTTCTGAGGAAGCAGAAGGAGCTCATCTTTTTCTCCCCATTGTACAGAGATGAGATTTGAAACCAAGATAGTGACTTTACTCAGGCCACGCAGCTTGTAAGCAACAGAGCCAGAAGAGCAAACACAGGTCCGCTGACTCCAAATCAGAGCTGCTGCCAGGACAAATAAGATCTGCAAATATAAATCCCTATTGGGCAAGGCCACAGACAAAACCATCAGGGGGGCTGGCATGAACACATGCCATGGTGTGGGGGTGGAGTTAGGAGGAAGGAACTCAGAAGCAGCCCTTGGAATACTTTTTAAGATATGCAAAAAGTAAAAATGAAAATGAAAAATAAAGCAGGCCTGAGACCTCCACAATACTATTTTCAAAAATCAAGACAATCAAATATTCGATTTTATTCTTTGTATATTATGTTTGATATTTTCCTCATTCCTAGAAATACAAAACAGATTTGGGATTCCAAACATGAGAATGATTCCACAAAGCAGCATTTTGTCAGCATTAACCCAAGCAAACACCTGAATTATCTTCCGGTGCTCTTTCTGCCATAGTGAGAAGCTGGCCATAGGGAGCATCCCTGCACTAAGCACAGATTTGGTTTTCCACAGATGGGTGAGAGCAGAAGGGAGGAGGCCACCGCTTAGGACCCACTCAGTTAACTCCCCAGGCGGGGCTAATTTGTTTTGTACCACAGCACCTGGGAGCAGGTGTTTGACAAAGAGGCTCAGATGTGCCTGGAAATGCTCCTGCTTTGTTTCCTGGGGGAAGAAAAAGGATACCCCTCCCACTCATCAACTCCTTTCCAAGTTGGAGAACTTCTGTCTGCAAAACATGTTTGTTAAACGGCCCTAAAAAAGGACCTTGCAGACCCAACTCGCTGTTTCTGTCTTCTGCACAAGCAGGTGGGGCTCCCTCTGTTGTCCTCCAACAATAAACAATACCACTGCAAAGAGCTCTGAGCTTTGCCCCATTGCCCTCCCAGTTGTATTCTCTAAATCAGGGACCGTGTCTAATCTTTCCTCTGCAGAAGCTTCCCTGCGCCTGCTTGGCTGGACAGGAAGAACCTTCTTATCGGCTTATTCAGTCTCCTCCCCCCCGGCTGAACACACAAAGCAGCCTGGCCAGGCAGCCAGAGGTCAGAGCCATGGCTCAGAACTGGGCTCAAGTCTTTCCCCCGATGGTCCTCTGCCCTGGTGATCAGAGGCGTACCAGGAACAGAGATGTCTTCTCCCCGATGGAAGACTGTCATACCAGGCTGGACCCCTCCCTCAGCTGTTCAGACTCCCTCCTCACTGGAAGCAGGAGAAAAAGTGATAGGGAAGCAAGTGTCCACATACTCAGCAACCCGAATAGATGAAGACAAAAAAAGAACTCTCCCAAGTTTGTCTCTCAAGTTTGTGACAGGTCCTGTGTCAAGCAGAAGAATGACTACTTGTCTAGAGCTTTACACACAGCAGACCATTATTGCATCCTTGAATCAGCCCCATTGAGCAGAATTTCTTACATACTGTCACTATCAATATGTTTTTACATCTATAGAGCACTTTTAGTTTCCTAAGTGTTTTCCAGTGCATTATCTTGGCAAATTCCTGCATCATGGCCAATTCTTATGCAGAAGATAGAGTACAAATTTTCCGTCAACAGGGACGGACACACACACACGCACACACACACGCACACACACAGCATACCATAACCACCTATCTGTCACCAAGGTCTGCTTGGATACACCCCTGCTTAACCCCTGTCCCTACTGCACCAACATGGCTCAGGGCCTCGTCCAGCTCTCCCCCATCCAGCCTCCTGTGGACTTCTAACCAGGTTCCCTGCGGCCAGTCTACGAAGTGTTTTCCCAAAAGTGCCAACTAATTATCAGCCTTGAGGATGCAGTTAAACTCCTTAGGTAGGTTGGTGTAACAAGGCTTTTCATAATCTGGCCGAAATTCACCTCTCTTCAATTCCCATATACCTTAGACTCCATCACGTAACAATGAACTCTGGGCTCCTTAAACTTGAATTCAACAAGTATTTATTAAAGAAACGGCCAAAAAGCAGGAACCTTTTTTTTTTTTTTTTTTTTTTGAGCAGAGTTTCTTGTCATCCAGGCTGAAGTGCAATGGCGAGATCCCAGCTCACTGCAACCTCCACCTCCCAGGTTCAAGCAATTCTCCTGTCCCAGCCTCCCGAGTAGCTGGGATTACAGGCACCCACCACCATGCCCGGCTAATTTTTGTATTTTTAGCACAGACAGTTTCACCATGTTGGTCAGGCTGTTCTCAAACTTCTGACCTCAGGCAATCCGCCCGCCTCGGCCTCCCAAAGTGCTGGAATTACAGGCCTGAGCCACCACGCTCCGCCAAAAACGGGGAAATTTTTAAGCCAAAATAAGTAGTCTCTTTCAAAGAGTTCTAGATTTCAAAAAGTCTATGAAATCAATAATTCTGTAACCATGCTGCAGGGTACAGTTTGAGGGCTGGGTGGAAGATGTGGATGTGTGAAACTTACCAACAGATGGAACATGAGGGAAATCCTAAAGAAAATATAAATTCTGGGATTTTAATCCCAGGAACAACATGCCCAGGGATCCAAAAACACCAAAAATAAACAAACAAACAAACAAACAAATAAATAAATAAATACAAAGAACAAAAGACTAGAGAGGTCCAAACTTATTTCAAGATAAACAGATAAATAAATGGCCACTGGTGTTAACTTATTGAAGGCAGGAATGGCATCCAAACATTAACAGGTGAAGTAGAAAGAGGCACAACTTTCCTCAATAGCAACTTTTCAGTACTCATCAATACTCATCAAAAGCCTTTCAATACTCATCAAAAGTCTTCACAAGGTCCACACACTTCAACCCAGCAAGAGGAAAATTCTGCTTCTGGGAATTTTCCTACAGAATGCTTCCTAAATGTGCACAAAGATTTACTTATTTACTTCCTTTTACTTTTTGTAGAGATGTGTTCTCACTATGTTGTCCAGGCTGGTCTCGAACTCCTGCTCTCAAGTGATCCTCCTACCTTGGACTTTCAAAGTGCTGGGATTATAGGTTTGGGCCACCACATCTGGCCAAGAGGACCCCCAAGATGGAGGGAGAAGTAAAACCTCTATACAGCAATAGAGAAGGGCTAATAGAGAAGCCACATGATACAACATTATGAAATAAATATTTGGACTGGGTGTGGTGGCTTGTGCCTATTATCCCAGTGCTTTGGGATGGCAAGAAGGAAGGATCACTTGAGGCCAGGAGTTTGAGACCAGCCTAGGCAACATAGCAAGACCCAACCTCTAGAAGAAATTTAAAAATTAGCCAGGTGTGGTGTCATATGATGTTCCTAGCTACTCAGGAGGCTGATGTGGGAAGATCTCTTGAGCCTAGAAGTTAGGCATTACAGTGAACTGTGATCATGCCATTGCACTCCAGACAGAGTGAAATCCTGTCTCTAAAAAACAAAAACAAAAATAAATAAATACTTAGAAGGAAATATATTTTTAAAATTCTTACCTGTGGGTGGTGAGATTATGAATAGCTTCTTTCCTTTTTTAAAATATTTATATCTTTTCCAATGCACATTATTAAAATATCTTAGGGGCTCAATAGTGGGGAGGGAAACATGGGACAGGTACACATATATGAAGCCAGTGACCATCCACATTCAATGGGCTCTTTTAGAAGGCAGGGTCTTACTTGGCACATACCAAAAGCCATAAAAGAATTCAAACCTTTCATGCAGTTAGTTCACTGCTAAGAATTCATGTTAGGGAAATAACTGAATGAACCCAAAATGCCAAATGAACAAAAATATTCATTACCTCTTATCTAAAAGAGTGAAGAACTAGAAACAACCAAAATGTCCAAAGGAAAGTTCCATATAGAACATCAACACCATGGAATGCAAGGCAGCCATTAGAAATGCCAATTATGAAAACTATGTAGAAAAATGAAATAGTGTTGACAATAGGCTGTAAAATGAAAAGAATTCACAAAGCTGCATTTGTCAGGACTGCAGCTATGAAAAATACGCATGTATATCAACAAGAGCATTTCAAAAGTAAAAATGTGTTATGCTAGAATTATGAGATTACAGAGAGCTTTTATTTTTGAAGTCTGTTATTTTTTAAAAAACAAGTTGTTAACATTTTGCATGTACCATAGACACATTTTCAGAACTTTGGAAACACAGAAAAGGGAAAAATGAAATTGCCAATACGAATGCAATCACTGTCAGCATTTTGATGTGTTTCTCCTAGTATCTTTTTCCTATGTACCGGCTGGTTTTGTTTTGTTTTGATCGTTGTGGTAATCGTATCAACAATTCTTTAAAGCAGTTACAAAATCATTTCAATTTTGAGAAACCAGAGAACTTAATATAAATCTTGTACTATAACATAGTGGCGGCTATCAAGAGACCTCATATAATGTCAGTTTGTAAGTAATAAAACAGAATATTGTACCACTATGACAAAATAGATGGACCAATCAAGGTTCCTAACACCTGTAGATGACTTTTAGGCCTATTTCAGTAGCCATAAGCCAAGAGCATGGCGAGTACTGTGTATTAAAGCTGGAGAGTGCATAACCTAGTTGGAATTAGAAAGGCGTTTAACAGACTGAAAACAAAAAGATACAATGAGGTACTAAGTTTTCAGATCAGAAGAAAGCTGAAGGAAACCAATTCAATTGGTCATTAGGTCCAGAATATTTAACTTCCTTTACATTTCTCATACCTTTACTCTCCTGGCCTCCTGCCCTTCCCTTCACCAAGGCCAGACTCTGGTAGCTGGGCAGCAGCTGCTGTGTTCTGCTTGTTTTCCCTGCCTTCCTTCTGCCTCCCCACATGCAGGCTGTCCTTCTTCCATTCTGCTGCCAAATGCAATGCAGACCATCACAGGCCTAATGCGCACCCATATCACTTTGGACTAGAGAGAGAAACAAGGGCAGGGAAAAACACTAAGCAATGCACAGGCTTGGCCATGCACTAAATGAAGGGAGGCTCAGTCTGTTGTCACCACTGAGGGGCTCAGTTTCTGCAGGAGTGTGATGCTTTTGTGCTTCTCAAACAACAGGGTCCCTCAACACAAACTGATGATTCATCTATTATATGCAGGTCTTCCAAAGACTCTGCCCTCTGTCCTAAGGATAGAGGAAAAAAGCTGCTGTGTTGGACTGTCTAAGATGTGGTATGCCACCACTAGCATAACAAACCTCACTCAGAGGCAAGAAGAAATAGAACTTGGCATTTTTTGCCTTCAATGCTTTTAGAAATGAACACTTGTACAAGATGTAATGCGACTCCACTGCAGTCTCTCCAAAGAACTAATCTAATCATGTCATTCCCACACTTAAAACTCTTCCAGGGCTCTGGCTGCCCCCACAAAGTTGTCCGTAAGAAGTAGTACAGTGCCCTGGTTAAGAGGGCAAACTTTGGAGCCACACTGCCTGAGTCTGAATCCTCAGAATGCTCTTTCTGAATGCTCTGAATGCTCTTGATGAGTTGGGTGACCTTGGGCAAGTTCCTTGTCCTCTCGGTGCCTATATTTATTTATTATTATTTTTAAGAACAAATAAAATACCTATCTTATGTGTATTTATTTACAAATAGGGATAATAACAGTATTTACCTTATAGGACTGTTGTGCAGATTAAAGGAATTAATACAATAAAGTACAAAGAAGAGGGCCTGGCAAAGAGGAAGTGCTCAATAAATGTTAGGTGCTGCTACTGTTATTGTTACTGTTGGCGAAAGTTCAAATTCTCCCGCAGGGCATGCAGAGCCCTCCACAGCCCAACACCACGTATCTTTCAGACTTTGCTTCTCATAACCTGTTACCACTATGACTACTGTTACGATCACACAGTCTTGCCAAGTTCCCAGAGCATGGGCCCCTAGACACCTTTACTCACAGGGCTCATCTCTCTTTACTGGGTGGTAAACAACCAATTATCTCTCAAACCGTACCCACCCTCCCTGTAAACTGGTCACTCTCTACTTTGTGCCTCCTCTATGTTCTGCAGACTTTCTCCATAAATAATTTTTTTTAAATTTTTTTTTAAATTTTTTTTTTTTTTTTTAGACGGAGTCTCGCTCTGTCGCCCAGGCTGGAGTGCAGTGGCCAGATCTCAGCTCATTGCAAGCTCCGCCTCCCGGGTTCATGCCATTCTCCTGCCTTAGCCTCCCAAGTAGCTAGGACTACAGGTGCCCGCCACCTCGCCCGGCTAGTTTTTTGTATTTTTTAGTAGAGACGGGGTTTCACCGTGTTAACCAGGATGGTCTCGATCTCCTGACCTCGTGATCCACCCGTCTCAGCCTCCCAAAGTGCTGGGATTACAGGCTTGAGCCATCGTGCCCGGCCTATTTTTTAATTTTTATTTTTATTGTTTTGAGACAGAGTCTCACTCTGTTGCCCAGGCTGGAGTGCAATGGTGTGACTTTGGCTCACTGCAACCTCCGCCTCGTGGGTTCAAGAAATTCTCCTGCCTCAGCCTCCCTAGTAGTTGGGATTACAGGCATGTACCACCACGCCTGGCTAATTTTTGTATTTTTAGTAGAGACAGGGGTTTTGCCATGTTGGCCAGGCTGGTCTCAAACTCCTGACCTCAAGTGATCCGCCTGCCTCAGCCTCCCAAAGTGCTGGAATTACAGGCATGAGACACTGCGCCTGGCCAGACACTTTATTATTCTTGTTGGTTTATGTATCCTGTTTCCTCCACTAGGCCTTAAGGACAGAGGCTCCTGCAAATTCCTATCTGTATTCTCATTGCCTGACATTTCAGTAGACTAAATATTAAATAAATGCAAAAGAAAAACTGATCAGTACACACAAAAGCTGAGAGTGCTTTTCAGAGAAACTAAACACTAGGATGAGGAAATCAAACCACAAAGCACTTTGATCTTAAGGAGAGTTAATTGGCAAAGATCATATAACCAAAGAGAAGAAAACTATAATTTCCCAAGAGAAAGTCAAACCTTGCTACAATGCAGTGTCCCTGTGTGTGTTGGGGGACCTAAAGTGCAGGTCAATTAATTATAAAATACTGCAGGTGATCCAGACTGCAGGAAATAAAGAAAGAGAACTAACCTTTGTCAAACGTCTACAATAAGGCAGATACTTAGAAAATAATACTTTCTATAAACACAATGTGCTAGACACAGACCTGTCCACTTTACCTGTTTATCAAATTAGATAATTCAAGTCCTCAACAACTCTGAGACTTGGCCTTTCTATTTTACAGGAGAGAAAAACATTCACTCATTTCATACATTTGTCCTGAGCATCTACTATGCGCAAGTCACATATCCAGAAGCAGGGGATACCATGATGAACAAGAAGACAAGGTCCCCCTCTCATACAGCATAATAATAGAGCAATGAATGAATGAATGGAAAAATAAGCATATACATAAATAAACAAGAAAAGTACCAGACAGTGATAAGTGCTAGTAGAGAATTAAAATAGGAGGAAAAGACTGGATAGCTGTCACAGAAGTTCTCTCTGAAGTGGGTATATTTAAGATGAGAATTGATAAGAAAGAGCCAGGCCAGGCTTGGTGGTTCACATCTGTAATCCCAGCACTCTGGGAGGCTGAGGCAGGAGGATCACTTAAGCCCAGGAGTTTAAGACCAGACTGGACAACACGGTGAGACCTCATCTCTACAAAAAATTAAAAAATTAGCTGGATGTGGTGGTACACACCTGTAGTCCCAGCTACTCAGGAGGCTGAGGCAGAGGGGTCCCCTGTGCCCAGGAGGTCAAGGCTGCAGTGAGCTTTGATGATGCCAGTGTACTCCAACCAAGGCAACAGACCAAGACCTCTTTCCTCTTGAAAGGAAAGAGAGAGCGAGGGAGAGAAAGAAAAGGAAAGGAAAGGAAGAAAAGAAAGAGGAAGGAAGGAAGGGGTGAGTCAAGCACATGAAGAATGGAAGAAGTACATTTCAGGCATAGAGATCATCAAGTACAGGGGCCCTATGTGACAATGAGCTTGGCATGTTCAAGGAACTGAAAGAAGGGACACTGAGGCTGAGCACATGGTCAACAAGAAGAGAACTGGGAGACTGCCGTGGGACAGGTCACATAGAGCTTGGAAAGCCAGGGCAAGGAGTTTGGATTTCATTCTGAGTTCAACGTAAGGCCACGTAGAGGCTTTTAAGAAATGTGACACAAACCAATTGTCATTTTTAAAATTTTTTCTAGGCTCTGTATTATGGTGTGGACACCAGTAGAAACAAACAGACAGTTAGGAGGCAACGCAAATAGTCTAGGTGAGAGATCATATGGCTTGGACCAGGGTGTTAGTAGTGGAGACAGAGAGAAGGGTATAAATTTTGGAGTGTTTTTGAAGATAGAGAAGATAGAACTTGGTAAAGGATTGGCAAGAGGATGGGAAAGAAAGAAAGAAATCAAAAGTAATACCTAGATATTTGACTTGCGCACATGGGGGGATAATGGCACCACTTTGTGAAGTTGGGAAGACTGGGAAAACAGCGACTTTGGAGTGGAGCTGAATCAAGAGTCCTCTTTTGGCCATGTTAAATTTGAAAGGACTCTTAGACATCTATGTGGACATGAATCTGAAGTTCCAGAGAGAGAGTTTGAGACTAAAGATACAAACTTAACAGTCACTAGCAAATGGATGTTATTTAAAGCCATTGAATCATCAGAGGATATCTATGGAGACTGGATAAATAGAGAAGAGGGCCATTTCAGAACCTGGGCATATCACCATTTAGAGATTGAGGGAAGAAGGTGACTAAAGAAAGCTTAGAGAGGTAGGAAGAGAATCAAGAAGTAGAGTGTCAAAGAAAATGGTGATCAGTCTTGTCAAATGCTGTTAAGAGAATAACTAAGGTTAAAACAAAGACAAGCGCTGGGCATGGTAGCTCATGCCTGTAATCTCAACACTTTGGGAGAATGAGGCAGGCAGATCCCATGAGACCAGCAGTTTGAGACTAGAAAGGGCAACATGATGAAACCCTATCTCTAAAAAAAATACAAAAATTAGCTGGGCATGTTGGCGCATGCTACTAGTCCCAGCTACTAGAGAGGGTGAAGTGGGAATATCATCTGAGCCTGGGAAGTAGAGGGTGCAGTGAGCTGAGATAGTGCTGGTGCACTCCAGCCTGGGCAACAGGAGTGAGACCCTGTATCAAAATAATAATAATAATGTAACAAAGAGATTTTTATTTCCTTTTTAACTTTTTTTTATTTAAATACTTTTTGGGGAACAGGTGGTTTTTTATTACATGGCTAAGTTCTTTAGTGATAATTTCTGAGATTTTGGTGCACCAGTCACCCAGGCAGTGTACACTGTACCCAATGTGTAGTCTTTTATCCCTCACCTCCCTCCCACCTTTCCCTCCAAGTCCCCAAAGTCCATGTCATTTTTATGCCTTTACATCCTCATAGCTTAGCTCCCACTTATAAGTGAGAACATACGATATTTAATTTTCCATTCCTGAGTTATTTCACTTAGAATAATGATCTCCAACTCCATGCAGCTTGCTGCAAATGCCATTATTTCATTGCTTTTTATGACTGAGTTATATATCATGGTGTCTATATACCACATTTTCTTTATCTGCTCATTTGTTGATGGGCATTTAAGCTGGTTCCATATTTTTTCAATTGTGAATTGTGCTGCTATAAACACGTGTGTGCAAGTGTCTTTTTCATATAATGACTCCTTTTACTCTGGGTAGATACCCAGTAGTGGGATTGCTGGATCAAATGGTAGTTCTACTTTTAGTTCTTTAAGGAATCTCCATACAGTTTTCCACAGTGGTTGTACTAGTTTACATTCTCACCAGCAGTGTAGAAGTGTTTCATTTTCCATTGGGCGTGGTGGCTCACATCTGTAATCCCAGAACTTTGGGAGGCTGAGGCAGGTGGATCACAAGGTCAGGAGATCGAGACCATCCTGGCCAACATGGTGAAACCCCATCTCTACTAAAAATACAAAAATTAGCTGGGCATGGTGGCACGCGCCTGCAGTCTCAGCTACTTGGGAGGCTGAGACAGGAGAATCGCTTGAACCCGGGAGGCGGAGGTTGCAGTGAGCCAAGATTGCACCACTGCACTCTAGCCTGGCAGCAGAGCAAGACTCCATCTCAAAAAAAATAAATAAATAAAGTGGTTCCTTTTCACCACATCTGCACCAACATCTATTATTTTTTGATTTTTCAATTATGGCCATTCTTACGGGAGTAAGGTGGTATCTCATTGTGGTTTTAATTTGCATTTCTCTGATAATTACTGATGTTGAGCATTTTTTCATGTTTACTGACCATTTGTATATCTTCTTTTGAGAACTGTCTATTCATGTACTTTGACCACTTTTTGATAAGATTGTTTTTTTCTTGCTGATTTGTTTGAGTTCCTTGTAGATTCTGGATATTAGTCCTTTGTCAGATGCGTAGTTTGTGAATATTTTCTCCCACTCTGTGGGTTGTTTGTTTACTCTGCTGATTATTTCTTTCACTGTGCAGAAGCTTTTTAGTTTAATTAGGTCCCATCTATTTATTTTTGTTTTTGTTACATTTGCTTTTGGGTTCTTGGCTATGAATTCTTTGCCTAAGCCAACATCTAGAAGAGTTTTACTGATGATATTGTCTAGAATTTTAATGATTTCAGGCCTTAGATTTAAGTCTTTCAATCCACCTTGAGTTGGTTCTTGTATAAGATCCAGTTTCATTCTTCTACATGTCGCTTGCCAATTATCCCAGCACCATTTGTCAAGGTGTCCTTTCCCCACTTTATATTTTTGTTTGCGTTGCTGAAGATCAGTTGGCTGTAAGTATTTGGCTTTATTTGAGTATAAAAAGTTTTTTTTTTGTTTTGTGTTTTGTTTTGAGACAGAGTCTCACTCCGTCACCCAGGCTGGAGTGCAGTGGCATGATCTCAGCTCACTGCAACCTCCACCTCCCAGGTTCAAGTGATTCTCATGCCTCAGCCTCCTGAGTAGTTGGAATTACAGGTATGTGCCACTATGCCCACTAATTTTTGTATTTTTAGTAGAGATGGGGGTTTTGCCCATTGGCTAGGCTGGTCTCGAACTCCTGACCTCAAGTGATCCGTCCAACTCAGCCTCCCAAAGTGCTGGGATTACATGGATGAGCCACCACACTGGGCCAAAAGGTTTTCTTAAAAAATAACAATTATGCATTTATGTTCAGCAAAAGTGAAGATGGAAATTAAGGTACAGATCATTTTGTTTCTTTCCTCTTTGCCTGGCTATCTCGGGAAGCAAATGGCTAGGAAGTGGCCTCTTGTCACCTGTTTTCCATGCCTACCCTGTTTTACCATGCGGCAACACAAACCCCCACTCCCCTGCCCCATGTTTCTCTCACCTAGCTTCCCATTAACTGTTCTAGTTTGCTTCTTCCTTCAGGGCAGCAGAGATGCCATCTCCCCCAGGAAGTCCTCCCTGATCTCTCCATCTCTGAATCTTTGTAACACTAAGTTACTAGTACACACAAATTTAGCTCTTGATCATATTTGGTCTTATAATCATTCTCTGATTCAAATATCAGAGTGGGAGCAAGAGTACTTTTTTTCAGTAGGAAATTCAATACAATTGTTGGCTATTGTTACTGTGAGAGGTAGCTTAATGCAATGATTCAGATAGATTTGGGTTAAAATTATGGCTCTGTTCCATCTCTTACAGGCTGAATGATTTTGGGCAAGTCATTCCCTGAGACTCAGTTCCCCTAACTAGAAAATGGGAATAATACTGCCTACTGATGACAGTGGTGAGCTGTCTGGAGCAGCCGCTGCCATCACGCTGGCTACAGGTGGAAGGCGTGGCCAGGACTGCATGTTCCATGGAGCCAGCGAGTGCCAGGGACAAGCACGAGCTCTGCTCCTTCTGAACTGGGGAGGGAGCTACTCAGGTGCCACTGCAACTACCTAAACCATGGCTGCAGACCCAGGCCTCCTGCTCCACAGAGCAGGCAGAAGCCCCACCCTCCCGGGCACAGCTACAGCCACTCAAATCACGACTGCAGACCCAGGCATCCCTGTACTCTTGGGGGTCCAGGAAGGTCCCCGCTTGCCTGTGCAGGCTCAGAGGTGCCTGCTCCCACTGCCTGGCTTCTCCCTACTCCTTATGCCTGCTCTCATCTTAGAGCAGGGTTGGGGCCAAGCTCGGGCACTGTCACAGCCTTGCTGGGTGTGCTCACGCTAGGACTCTGTTGCCTCAGCCCCCTCCAGACTTTAGGCACTGACAAACATGGGGAAAAGCCGAGGTGGGGGCTGAGGGCGGCTCTGCACTGGCCTGCACTTGCCTGTTGGCACGAGCATCCTGGATACCACGACTGAGGCAGGAGGCAGAAAAGCTCCTGGACAGAAGGGGGCGGGTCCTTGTTGAGACCCCACCTTCAGGCCTGGGAGCTGGGCTGTGAGTCCCACAAACCAGGGTGGAGATTTGTGGTGCCTTTTTCAGCCTGCCCATGGCCACCCATGGAACAGCTGCATGCACTTCTTCCCCTCTGAGACCCATAAAAGCCCTGGGCTCAGTCAGACCACAGAACAGAGGGAGGATGCAACAACCAGCTGTAGAGAGGAGCTACCCTCTCTGCTGAGAGCTGCAGACAATGGGACAACCTGCTTGCAGAGTGGAGCCACCAACTCTAGGGCCTCCTCTCTGCTGAGAGCTGCAGAGACAATGGGATGACCCGCCCGCAGAGAGGAGCCACTTCCTCTTTGCCAAGAGCTGCAGATGACAGGATGACCAGCTACAGAGAGGAGTTACCTTCTCTGCTGATAGCAGGAGCTACTCTCTCTGCTGAGAACTGAACACTTGTTGGGACAACCTGCCTGCAGAGAGGAGCTATCCTCTCTGCTAGGAGTTAAACACTCATCAGGACATCCTGGTCATGGAGAGGAGCTGCTCACTGCGGGTCTTCTCTGAACTGTTCTATTGCTCAATAAAGTTCCTCTTTGTCTTGCTTACCCCTCCGCCTGTCTGTGTACCTCATTCTTCCTGGTCATAGGACAAGAACTTGAGACTCACTGAATGGCGAAGCTAAAAGAGTTCCTGTAACACAAACAGGATTGAAACATGTCCCTTGCTCACCAGGTTATGAATGAAGAGGAGAGATGAGCTGTGGCCCTTTAGGAAGCCCAGACCTGGGAGCTCCCTGATCCAGGGTGTGACTCCCTCTTTGGGGCCCTGTGGTTCCTGGTGCCTCCAAGCTTCCAGGCGCCGCCTCATTCCCCAGTACCAGCTGGGAAAGCTGCTTGTGGTGCACCTGGTCCAGCTGCAGCCTCATAGAGAGCTAGCACCTATGCAAGCACCTTGAGCTACCCACCTGGCAGCAGCAGCTGACATATCTGGCTGTGCAGAGGCCAGGCTCCATGCTCACTCACACAACTCTCTCGCTCCACGCCTGACTCCAGTCTCCCTTGGAGGCATGGGATCCAGCCTGGTAGCATGAGCTGAGCACAGCCTGCCAGGCCGAGTGGGCGGAACAAGCCCAGAAGGCCTCAGCAAAACTGGGGCAAAGGCCCCACCGGCCACAGGTTTCCAGCCAGAAAAGCGACACCCCAAGATCCCATGTCACTACCTCAAGGGCTGTTGTGAGATTTAATGAGATATTTTTGTAAAGCATCTGTCACAGTACCTGGCCTATTGGAAATGCTCTATAAATATTAATTCCCTTCCTCCTAATGACTTTGTGAATGTCAGTTTTATCTCTCCAACAAGATGTTCTTGAAGACAGATCATATATTTTACGTATTTCATTAGATCTTCCACATTCTTAGAACATAACTCAATGCATCATAGGCACTTAATTAAGTACTTCTTGGTTTGATCACAAGTAAAAATCATGGCTGTAGGTATGCCTTACAATAGACCAGTGTTTCCTAAATGCTGGTATCAGGTGAACTACATTAAACTCATCCAAAGAGCTTCTTTTTATTGGGGGTGGGGATGAAGGGGGTGGGGGAGATAGGGAACAGGGCCTTGCTCTGTAGCCCAGGCTGGAATCCAGTGGCATGATAACATGGTCAGTGAAGCCTGGACCTGCCAGGCTCAGGTGATTGTCCCACCTCAGCCTCCCTTGTAGCTGGGACTATAGGCACATGCCACCACACTCAGCTAATTTTAAATTTTTCTAGAGATAAGGTCTTGCTATACTGCCCAGGCTGGTCTTGAACTCCTGGCCTCAAGTGATCCTCCTGCCTCAGCTTCCCAAAGTGTTGGTATTATAGGTGTGAGCCACCGCACTTGGCCCAAAGAGCTTCTTAAAACTAAAATTGCTAGATCCCTTCCCTAGATATTCTTATTAAGAAAATCTGTTTCATTAACTTCCAATAACTGAGAAAGGTCTTCCAATTTTTACTTTGGATATTTTTATTAGATATTTTTGCACTGCTTGAATTTTTAAATAAGTATCCTTTATTTTATAATTTTAAAATAAAGACAACTTTTAAATAAAAAAAAGAAAAACTGACCAGAATCAGAAGTGAAATCTAGAGTACTACAAAACATTTCTTTCATAAGTAACGGGCAATTAAAAAAATAATAATAATGAAGTAAAAATATCCCCTGGCCACAACTGGGGAAATATGAGCATGGCCTGATATCAGATGATCATTTTGATTTTTGTTTTAGATAAAATTTTATGTTGCATCAAATGTCTTTATTCTTAGAACACACATGCTGAAATGAGAATTTCAGGTGAAGTGTTATAACATCTGCAACTTTCAAATGGTCCAGCATATATGTATATATGCATATATATATACACACACACACACACACATACATACACGAGAAATAAGGCAAAATGTTAACAATTGTTTAATTTAGTTGGTGGGTATTTGGGTGTTCAATTTATTACTCTTTCAAATTCTCAGTATGATTAAAATTTTTCGTAATAATAGTTGGGGGAAAATATTCTCAGTTGATTCTGGTGATAACCTAGCTTGGGAACCACTGTTTTACCCAATAGATTCGTTCCTGAAGTTAGAAAAATAAGAATTCTGAGATATACAACATATAAATGCTCTGAAGGCAATAGTATTTAAAGAAATCTCATGTCACAATCTCTCTGTAAAACACTGTCTCCTAATTAATTGTTCATAAACCTACATTTCACATAGGATTTGCTTAAGGTCAGCGCTCAGATAAGGGCAGACTTGAAATGTTGGTTAAGGGAAGAAGAGGCATGTACAAGCACAAAGCCTGAGGGTTGTACTTGACTTCTGTCTGCTCCCTAACTCCTGTCTTGCTGATTTACCTATCGAATATTTATCAAACCAGTCCCCTCCTCTCCTCCACTCCTTTTACTGCCTTGGGTCAGACTTCATCCTATCTCCCCTGCACCAGTGCTGAGAGTTCCAGCTGATGGCCCTGCCTTGGGTCCTACCCAGCTCAGATTCACTTCCTCCTTGGCTAATACATATCCAAAACATATGCTGGCTCGTTGCTCTTCTACTGAAAACCCTACCATGGCTTCCCACTTCAAAATCAAGTCCAGAACTCTTCAACCTGTTTATAATATCCTCTCAACTTTGCCAGCCTCAACTCTCACCAAACTCATATTTTATAGCCCAGTAACAGTGAATTCCCCATGATATGTCTCACCTCCATGCTTCAGCCCATGCATTCTTATTCCACTTTGCTCAGGCATCACTCTCCTTCTGAAAGCTTTCTTGGATTTACCACCTGCCATGCCTTCCCTCCCATCTCCCATACAGAGGTTAGAGTCTCCTATTTGGTTCTCCCACAATACCTCGACAGAGTTTGATCTGTGCAGTTACCCAACTGCTCACAATTATTTACTTATAAGACTATTTACTCCATATCCTGGGACCTCTTGGGGAAGGACTGGATTTTATTCATCTTTATAGCCCCAGTACTTATTTCTGCTTTGCCTTTCTGATGCCCCATTTTCTCCTCTAGAGAATCAGAAGAATATCACCAACTTGAAAGGCTGGCATTAATTAAGTATTCAAAGCTTACCACAGGCATACAATAGGCCTTCAGCACATTTGATTTATATGCTCAGCATCTCTTGTTTTTCGCTTTCCAATTCTGCCCTTCAGGACCAGCCTCTTACACTGGCCCTGTTTCCAGCAACGACACAGCAAGTAAGCTCCCCATCCATCTACATGCCAAAATAGTGAGGGTCTCAAACTCCAGATCTGCCTCAGGCTTCCCCACCCTGCCAGTGCCCTCTGGACTCTAGGATGACTCAACTAAGGAACCAATGCTGTACTGCAAACATTTCTTGAGCAGTTTTATGCAAGGCAATGTCCCTGATGCAGTGGAAAGTGATACAACACGTACAAAAAATGTATGACCTCTTATAGGGTAGGGGAAGGGTGAGGAGACAATTAGACAAGTGAAGGCAGTAAAATTCAAAGAAGAAAAACGTTGTACGTCTCTGGGGGTAGACAGAAATGCCTTAGAGGAGGTGGCATTTGAAATAGACCACAAAGGATGGATTAAAGCTAAGAGGCTGTTTCCAGAATTATGTGTGTTCCATAAAACACAACACCGAAATGCTACTGTTACTCAGATGAAAAGTAAAGTAAATTTAGAAAATGCTGCCTACTATGTACCCCTCTAGGAGATCTGCAATGCACAGTAACAAGCGTGAAATAAGGAACCCTACTTAACTGTGTTGAACCCAGCATCCCAAGTTTGTTTGACTACTAGTTAATTCCCTATTTCTTTCCTCCTGGGAGGAGAGAGTTATAGCATCTTTCAAGCTCTGAGGTGTCTTGAAGTAGGGAACCCTATATAACTCTGTTTAACCCAGCATCCCAAGTTTGTTTGAACACTAGTAAGTTCCCCATTTCTTTTCCCCTGGAGTTAGATGTATAGCAACTTGGAGAACACACTTTAAGAAACAACAGGTTAAATGTTACCCTTTCAAAGCTATCCATTTGCATTTTACCAGGACTTCACATTGATAATACCTTCATATCTGATTTTTTAACAACACAACCAGCAATTTTTAAAATTCTCCTGACATTTTGTCAGAAGAGAAAAAGCAATGGAAGATGCTGCAGAACCAAGAAGTTTCTCATTGTGAAACACAGTGTAGACCATAAGCCTTTTTATCAAGCGAAGGGAACAACACATCTCTGACTGAGTCCATTCATTCTTTGTTAGGATGTTTACACTCTTATAGCTGCCCTCACTCCCTCTGCAACCTGCTGACTGGGTAAACAACACCAGACTTGAAAGCAAAGGGAACAACATTGCATAACAACAAGCCCACAGGGCATGTTTTGCTCCTTTATATTTACCAAACAGTTGTGCTTGTAAAAGACAAGAAGGAAAGGGGCACTGCAGCTCATCTGTCCCCACTCCTGAAATTACAATGCTGAATTATTCAGTCTGAGAGTTAACATGTTTACTGGGAGTGAGGCACTGTGCTCATGATACAAAGAAAAATAAGGTATAGTCGTTACTTCACAAGCCAGGGCAGACAGGCAAACAAAATGTAATGCAGCAAAGTGCAAGCAAACACTTCTACAATAAGAGGGGAGTACACAGCAGCCAGGACTCCTAACCTTTGCCTGGGCTTAAGGTCAAAAGAAAGTACGTTAAAATAAGGAAAAACTCCTCTTCATTCTTAAAGAATTGAAAAAGAGTTTTCCAGGCAAATACAATATACGGAGAGATATAGATATAGATATAGATAGATGATATAGATACAGATACAAGGCCAGGCATGGTGACTCACATCTATTAATCCCAGCACTTTGGGAAGCCAAGGTGGGGGGACTGCTTGAGCCCAGGAGTTTGAGACCAGCCTAGGCAACATAGTGAGACCCGCATCTCTTCAAAAAGATTAAAAAATAAGCCAGGCATGGTGGTGTGTACCTGTAGCCCTAGGTACAAGGGAGACTGAGACGGGAGGATCACTTGAGCCTGGGAGGTTGAGGCTGCAGTGACCTCTGATCATGCCACTGCCCTCCCACCTAAGCTACACAGCAAGACCCTGTCTCAAAAAAAAAAAAAAAAAAAAAAAAAGGACATAGATATAGATACACATACACACATTAAAAAAAAAAAAATAAGGCCATAGGGCTGAGTAGAATAGGATACGTGATATGATTTGGATATCTGTCCCCTTCAAATCTCGTGTTGCAATGTAATCCTCAGTGTTGGAGGTGGGGCCTGGTGTGAGGTGTTCATGAATGGTTAGCACCATCCCCTTGGTGATGAGTGAATTCTGGCTCCAGTAGTTCATGTGAGATCTGGTTAAGAGTGTGGCACCTCTGTCCTCACTCTCTCTTGCTCCCACTCTTGCATGTAACATTCTGGCTCCCGGTCACCTTCTATCCTGACTGTAAGCTTTCTGAGGTTTCACCAGAAGCAGATGCCAGCACCATGCTTCCTGTAAAGCCTGTAAAACTGTGAGCCAATTAAATCTCTTTTCTTTATAATTTTCCCAGCTTCAAGTATTTCTTTGTAGTAATGCAAAAATGAACTAACAATAGGATAGGACAAGATTGAAAAGAAAAAAAGAGCAGCCAGTCTGGAGAAGGTGTCAAACTGAACTACTGCATCTAATTTCACTTATTCCAAAAATCCCACAAAAATTCAGTAAAGTGCTTTCTTCTTATTAACAAAACCTTACAAGTACAGAGAAGACAAGAGAAGACAATGGTGTCAAATTTTGGAAGCTTGGGAAGCAGATGAACAAGTAGTAACGGACTTAGCATACTCAGAAAATCCAGAATTCAGCTGATTTAAACCACAGAATCCTTAAAAAGTACAGGAACTGACAGTACCTTGTACTCCTAGAGCAGGTGTATAGGATGCTAGAATAAAGAACACAAGAGAGAAGGCTAATCAAGGAGTTAGATACCTAAATTCCCCCTCCTCATTAACAAAACTCCAAAGGCTTGTCTCTGCAGAGCGCAAAACAGAAATATCCAGTATTTGCTTGAAATAATCTGAGGAAGGGGATTGGGGGATACAGAGCAAACTAAAATATCCATCAACTGAAAACTAGTGAACCTGAATGATGGGTAGATGGGGATTCACTGTATTGCCGTCCCTACTTTTGTAATCTTTAGCACTCCCCATAATAAAAAGTAAGAGTGTCTTTGGCCTGGCAGTATCCAGCATGGTTGAGGGGGAAACACATCATAGATAAGGTACTATGTCTACAGAAGGTAGAGTGCAAATGTTCCCACATTCCTTCTGAGTACCAAGGCACAGTCAGATAGAACCCCACCATCCGAAGAAGAGTGAAAGACTCTTTGCTGGTGAATGTACCCAAGGGAAAACCTGAAGATGCTAACATCAGGGGAGCCCAACAAACAGCCCATCCAGATCACCCTACTGTGAGGCTCAGAGCTAATTATCTCCATTCTGTATTCAGAGTTTCCTGATGGTACTTTTTAAAAAGAGCTTTATGTCATATAGCATATAATTCACCCTTTTAAAATACACAATTTTGCTCTAGGAACTACATGAAAAATAAAATGTATATTTCAATGGTTTTTAGCATATTCACAGAGTTATACAACCATCACCACAATCAATTTTAGAACATTTTCCATTCCCCCAACGAAAATCCTACACACATTAGTAGTCACTGCATTCCCCCGACTCCCACAAGTAACTACTAATCTATTTTTTTGCCTCTATAGATTTGTCCATTCTGGCCATTTCTTTTTTTTTTTTTTTTTTTTTTTTTTGAGACTGAGTCTAGCTCTGCCACCCAGGCTGGAGTGCAGTGGCCGGATCTCAGCTCACCGCAAGCTCCGCCTCCCGGGTTCACGCCATTCTCCTGCCTCAGCCTCCAGAGTAGCTGGGACTACAGGCGCCCGCCACCTCGCCCAGCTAGTTTTTTGTATTTTTTAGTAGAGACGGGGTTTCACCGTGTCAGCCAGGATGGTCTCGATCTCCTGACCTCGTGATCCGCCCGTCTCGGCCTCCCAAAGTGCTGGGATTACAGGCTTGAGCCACCGCGCCCGGCCCTGGCCATTTCATATACATGAAATCTTACACTGTGTGGTCTTTTGTGAGTGACTTCTTTCACTTAGCATAATGTTAAGGTCTTGACAGCTTTTTTTCCTCCTCCTCTTAATCAGGAGCAACACAGTCAAGGATCACATTTTAGAGTGACATCTTGGGAAAGCCTCTATTAAAGATATAGACCACGGCAAACACACAACAAAGAGACTTGAAGGAAACAGATAATATGCAAGGACAGAAATACCATTAATATTCTCACAAATTGAAATAAAACTACATCCATGAAACAAAAATAGGAGGCTATATAAAGGAAACACAGAGAACAAAAAGAGCTCTTAGACATTGACAACATAATAGCAGAAATTTTTAAAAATCTTCAGTGAAAGGATTGAAAGATAAAATCGCAATCTTCTAAAGAATAAAATCAAAAGACAAAGATATGGAAACAGCAGAGAGAAGTTAAGAATATTCTAAAGGCTCAGTACAGGAGGTCCTATATCCAAGTAAGAAATTCCCAGGAAAGAACAGAAAAAAGAAAAATCATAACAATATAATTCAATAAAATTTCAGAGAACTGAAGGATGCAGGTTGCCAGCTTGAAAGGGCCCAGCACACCAAGCACACTGTGAAATTTCAGAAAGTTGCAGACAAAGAGAAGATTTTACAGACTGTCAGAGAGGAGAGAAAGACAAATAGGTTATATATAAAGAATCAGAAATCAGAACCCTTCCAACTTCTCTACAGCAACAATAAAGACAATAAAGCAATGCCTTTAAAATCTGAAGGAAAATGATTTTCAACTTAGAATGCAATACCCAGATAAACTACCAATAAAGCACGAGAATAGAACAATGATACTTTAAAGTAAACAAGACTCAGAAATTCATATTCCATGCACCGTTTTATAAGAAGCTCCTACTTTGAGAGGCCAAGACAGAAGGATTGCTTGAGCGCAGCAGTTTGGGAGCAGCCTGGCCAACATGGCGAGACCCTATCTCTACAAAAAGTGAAAAAATTAGCCAGGCATGGAGGCATGCACCTGTGGTCCCAGGTACTTGACAGGATCACTTGAGCCCAAGAGTTTGAGGCTACAGTGAGCTGTTTCACATCACCGCACTCCAGCCTGGGCGACTGAGTGAGAACCTTTCTCAAAAACAACAACAACAAAAAGCTCCTGGAGGATGTCCTTCACTAAGTGGTATACAAGAAACATCTAGAGATCTAGTCCAAAGACAAGCAACAGAGGACCCCAACAGGACCCCAACATGACTACCACAGGAAGTAGTCAACCAGACTAAAGAAGTGTAACTCAAGAGACAGACACATTGAAGACAGCCATCAACAACCCTACTGCCTTTAAACCTTCTTTTGTGTTGTGTTCAAATATTTTAAATATATGACTATAAAGTTTTCAAACATACATAAAAGTAGACCCCTGACATCCATCACCAAAATTCAACAATTACCAAGATTTTGACATGTTAACTTAATCTATCCCTTCCCCCCATTTTTTCTTTGTTTAAATATTTTTTATTATTATTATTATTATTTATTGTTATTATTATTATTTTAAGACAGGGTCTCGCTCTGTTGCCCAGGCTGGAGTGTAGTGGTGTCATCATGGCTCACTGCAGCCTCAACCTCTGGGATGCAGCAAACCACCTGCCTCAGTCTCCCACAGCGCTGGGATTACAAGTATGAACCTCAGCACCCAGGCTGTTTAAGTATTTTTAAACAAATTCTACATCATATCATTTTATCCCTGTGTACCTCAGAAATCATCTGTATATTATTCATCTTCTTACATTATACTACTATTATCACACCTGAATAAAAGTAACAGTAATTCCTTGATATCATCCAATACCTAGTCCATAAAATTTTCCCCAACATCTCAAAAATGTCTTTTTACACACATCCACATGCATACTTGTAGCAGCACACCTCACAACTGCAAAGATATGGAACCAAACTAAGTGCCCATCAACCAATGAGTGGATAAAGAAAATGTGGTATATATCCACCACGGAATACTACTCCGCCATAAAAAGGAATAGAATAATGTCTTTTGCAGAAACTTGGATTGAGCTGGAAGCCATTCTTCTAAGTGAAGTAACTCAGGAATGGAAAACCAGATGCCTTATTTTCTCACTTAAGTTGGAACTAAGCTATGAGGACACAGAAACAATACAGAGCAATATAATGAAATTTGGGACCTGGGGAAGGACAGGGGCAAGGGGAGTGAGGGATAAAAGACTATATATTGGGGGCCGGGCACGGTGGCTCACACCTGTAATCTCAGCACTTTGGGAGGCTGAAGCGGGCAGATCACAAGGTCAGGAGATAGACCATCCTGGCTAACACAGTGAAGCCCTGTCTCTACTAAAAATTAAAAAAAATTAGGTGTGGTGGTGGGCACCTGTAGTCCCAGCTACTCGGGAGGCTGAGGCAGGAGAATGGCGTAAATCCGACAGGCAGCGCTTGCAGTGAGCCGAGACAGCGCCATGCACTCCAGCCTGGGTGACAAAGCAAGACTCCGTTTCAAAAAAAAAAAAAAAAAAAGACTACATATTGGGTACGTGTACGTTGTTTGGTTGACAAGTGCACTAAAATCTCAGAATTCACCACTGCAGAATTTATCCATGTAACCAAAAACCACTTGCAACCCAAAAGTCATTAAAAATAAATTTTTTTTAATGTCTTTTCAATGCCAGGTGTGGTGGCTCATGCCTATAATCCCAACATTTTGGGAGGCCAAAGCAGGAGGATCGCTTGAGCCCAGGAGTTCAAGAGCAGCCTGGGCAACTTGGTGAGACCTCATCTCTTCAAAAAATTTTTTTAAAAAATTTGTTAGGTGTGGTGGTATATGCCTGCAATCCCAGCTTCTTGGGAGGTTGAGGTGGGAGGATTGCTTGAGCTCAGGAGGTCAAGGCTACGGTGAGCCGTGTTCATGCCACCGTACTCCAGCCTGGGTGACAAAGTGAGACCCTGTTTCAAAAAACAAAAAGTCTTTTTTTGACTGCATGTGGTGGCTCATGCCTATAATCCCAGCACTTTAGGAGGCCGAGGTGGGCAGATCACCTGAGGCCAGGAGTTCGAGACCAGCCTGGCGAACATGGTGAAACCCCATCTCCAGTAAAAATACAAAAATTAGCTGAGCATGGTGGCACACACCTGTAATCCCAGCTACTCAGGAGGCTGAGGCAAGAGAATTGCTTGAAACCAGGAGGCAGAGGTTGTAGAGAGCTGAGATCGTGCCATTGCACTTCAGCCTGGGCGACAGAGCAAGACTCCATCTCAAAAAAAAAAAAAAAAAGTCTCTTTGCAATTAAACTAAATTGTGTCCCCCCACAAGTTCATATATATGTTGAAGCCCTAATTGTGTCCCCCCACAAGTTCATTGTGTCCCCCCACAAGTTCATACATATGTTGAAACCCTAATTCCTAGTACCTTAGAATGTGACTGTTCATGTATTTGGAGATAGAGCCGTTAAAGAGGTAATTAAATTAAAATGAGGTCCTTAGGGTGGGCCCTAATCCAATCTAACTGGTGTCCTGATAGAAAGAGAATAGGACATGTAGCAGACACTGGGAGTGTGCATATACAGAGAAATGACCATGCAAGGAAGTGGCAAGAGGGCAGCCATTTGCACGCCAAGGAGAGAGGCCTCAGAGGAAACCAATCCTGCCAGCACCTTGATCTTGGACTCGAGCCTCCATAACTGTGCAAATATTAATTTCTGTTGCTTAAGCCACCCAGTGTGTGGTATTTTGTTATGGCAGCACTAGCAAACTAACACACAGACTATCCGAATCAAAACAAGGTTCACACATGACATCTGGTTATAATTCTTAAGTCACTTTATTATTTTTTCATGTCATTGACTTGTTGCAGAAGCCAAGTCAGTTGTCTGACAGAATGTTCTACATTCTAAATTTTTCTGTTTGTTTCCTTAGAGAGTAATTCAACTTGTCATCCTTTCCCCCATCTTTCCAATATATTAAAGTTAGCTCTAGAGGCTTAATGAGATTTTAAGAGTCAATGTTTGGGTAAGAATATTCCATAAGTGGTGCTGCACAGTTTTTTTTTTTTTTTTTTTGAGATGGAGTTACGCTCTTGTTGGCCAGGCTGGATTGCAATGGCACAATCTCGGCACACCGCAACCTCTGCCTCCCAGGTTCAAGTGATTCTCCTGCCTCAGCCTCCCGAGTAGCTGAGATTATAGGTATGTGCCACCACACCTGGCTAATTTTGTACTTTGAGGAGAGAGGGGGTTTCTCCATGTTGGTCAGACTGGTCTCGAACTCCCAACCTCAGGTGATCCACCTGCCTTGGCCTCCCAAAGTGCTGGGATTACAGGCAAGAGCCACCAGGCCCAGCCTGCGTATTCTCTTTTTAACCTGACAAAAAACGCATAGGTAAACTTGGTCCAGGTTCTTTCTGCCTCTATTTGTCTTGACCATATGCTGATGAAGTACCTGCTCATCTCCACACTATTTGTTTGGGCTAGCTGGTGACATTCACTTTATCCTACAGAAGAGTTCTGCTTTGACCTACTCCTTGAGAGCTGAAAGGAGGCCAAAGAGAGACTGGAAGTAGAAAAGACAGAGCCATCTACTCTCTGTGACCATATTCCACACGTCCAGTGTGTGCCCGCACTACAACCCTGTCAGATGTCTCAATAGTAGTGATCCTTATTTCCTAAGATTCACTCACATCCTTGCCCACTGACTTCCCCATTAGAGCCTTTTAAACCCCCTGGGAATCTAAAGCCATATTATGACCCAGAGTTTAGATCTAACAGTGACAAAGCTTGCTCGGTTTGTGCTTGCTTTTTGGTTTTTTAAAAAACATTTGTTTTAGTAATACAAACATAGGTGGTTAAATTGTACAGAAAAGTAAGAGAACGATGAACATAAAAGTCAGGATAATCATTATGTCTGGTGAGGAGAAAAGGTGGTATGATTTCAGGGCAGAGAGTGGACAAACAGCTTCTAGGATACAAATAATGACCCATCTAATAAATTGGATGGCACATTCACAATTTTCTTTCTTTTATTTTTTGAGACAGCATCCCACTATTTTGCCCAGGCTGGTCTTGAACTCCTGGCCTCAAGCAATCCTCCAACCTCAGCCACCTGAGTAGCTGGAATTGCAAACATGTGACACTGCATCTGGCCACAATTTTAATGTTCATCTTTAAACTGAAAATATGTATTTAAAACATTCTTTCATACCCATTGTATATTTCGCATTAATTATTTTTATGTAAGCAGTCCACCATAGCTAGAACACAGGGTTTGAAGAGTAGAGTAAAAGGAGAAAAGACTGGACAAGGAGTTTACTCTAAAGGCAAATAGGAACTTTGATCATGCTCTCTTGGAAGTAACATCAGGGAACATTTACACCCAATATCAATTAAAATGGCTGTCTCATAATCTATCTATCAAGAATGATAGGAAAAAATCCATCTTTTCTAAGTTACCTAAATATGAAATACTCGACATCTTAAACATCTCACTGGGGAACATAATAATATGGTTTTGATGTACTTTTCCAGGGAGAGGAGTTTCAGTTTGCCCTAGGGAACACGTTTGCCTCAAAATCTTTTTTTTTTTTTTGAGACAGAGTCTCACTCTGTCGCTCAGGCTGGGGTGCAATGGCGCGATCTCGGCTCACTACAACCTCTGCTTCCCGGGTTCAAGTGATTCTCCTGCTCAGCCTCCAGAGTAGCCAGGATTACAGGCACATGCCACCACACCCAGCTAATTTTTGTATTTTTAGCAGAGATAGGGTTTCACCATGTTGGTCAGGCTGGTCTCAAACTCCTGACCTCAGGTGATCTGCCCACCTTGGCTTCCCAAAGTGCTGGGATTAAACGTGTGAGCCACTGAGCCTGGCCTGCCTTAAGTTCTTAAATGACACAAAGCTGGGAGGGATGCGGAACAAATGTTTTACATGACAGAATTAGAATATATCTTGGCAAGCTGGAGTGACAGGTCAAATATAGGCCAATTTCCAATAACATCTCTCATTTGTTCAGAACACTCGATATGCCAAGAGCTTTACATAATTTATCTCATTTAATCCCTACAACCACACTGTGAAGTTGAGATCCAGGAAAGTAACTTGCCCAAGGTCATAAAGCAAGTTAACAGCAGAGCCATGATTTGAACCTAGGTTTGCAAGCTCAAGTTTCAGTCTCAAGTGAGATTCCTTCAGCCACCAGAAATTAACATTCAAAACTGAATCCTCTGCTAACACATTAGGAATTAAGAAAACAATAATAAATAAATAAAAATCTCAATCCTCTTTAATTCAGCCTGTCACTCTCAGAAAACTGCATCACCCAACCCCAACCCCCTTGGGCATATGAGGGTATCAAGTACCTCCAAAGAATGATCAGATCAAATGAAAAAACAAACAAAAACAAAAAAGAATAATCAGATCAGGCCATTTTCATTAATATAACACTTGGGGACCCCCAACAGCTGCCAGGAAACCTCCATCTGTCCTCAAGAGCAAGTCCAGTCTCAAAAGCAAGCTGTAACAGGATTCTCTCTGCAACCCATTCCCAGCTCAGCCATGTCTGCCTCCCCATCTGTATTTAAGACTTTGCAAAACTCAAGCTCTGCAGTTATAAATGGAGGCCCCTTACCACAAAGGTTGCTCAGCAAGACCCCTCAGTCAGGCTATTCCCTACCTTCAATTTTCTCTCGTCCTCAGGGGCACTGTGATTTGATGGGTGTGTATAGCTGAGAGAACAGCACAACCGGCTCCAGTGCACAGTCATATCCAATGGAGCTATCCCGAAAGACAGCCAGAGAATTTTAATGAAAACCAGAAAACCCCTGGCTGCTAAGTCCAATTGCAGTTCAGGCCTGCCAGCCCCTCCCCCTGCAGCTAAGAATCTCTGAGCCAGCTTTGCCCCAAAGAGCAGGGAAGAAAATCCATTTTGCGTTCAGTAAATCCTTCCATAGCAGCCATTCCCAGGGTCATTTAGGTTAAAGGTGAGGCATATGATAACTGCAATGGGGCCCAGGGACCCTGAGAGGCACAGGGTGTGGCAGCAGCAGATTTGAGCCAACAGATTATGAAACAGTCATTTAAAAAAAAACAAGAAGTCTTTCCTTCTGCCAAAGCTCTCTGCCCACAGCTGCATACAAGGCTAGCGAGGAATCTTAACAAGCTTAAAGGGGCCGTATTTCAGATACTCGAGAACCAAGACAGGAGGAAATAAGTATTTTGAGCACTTACTATGTATCAGGTGCTCTGATCTCATTTCATCCTCACTGTGAGATGGGAACTGTAAACTGCATGTAACAGATAAGAACACTGACTCAGAGAGGTTCCGTAACTTGTCCAAGGAACACAGTTAGCAAGAGGGGAAACGAGATTGGAAAGTTCAGTGTGGGTGAGGCTCATCAGAAGTATCAAACTTTTTGTTAGCGGAGAGCAGAAAAAAAGAAAAAGAAAAGAAAAAAAGAAAAAGAAATACTAAACTCAAAATCCTGACCTGTCCTGACTAATAAAAAGAATGACCATTTACTGAACACTGGCTGTGCCAGGCACTAAGCTAATATTTTTACATGCACTGTATCACCTAATCCTCACGGCAACTAGATAAGATATAGGTCATTATTACCTCCATTTAGTAATGAGCAAACTATGGCTTAGACATTCAATAACTTGATCAAGGTCACTGCATCACCAGGATTGGAACCCTGGTCTGTCTAATTCCAGAGTGCTCACCTTAAAACACTCACCCTAACAGCCTTCAGAAGGGAGCCATCTAGATCATCGTGCCAAGCAGGCAAGTTGCAGGGAGATTTCTGCTCCCCTCCCTAGCAGGTAATGCACATTCCAGACTTGCCTTTCAATTCCTCCCAGCACTCTTCAGTGGAGGCACAGAATCACTCGCTCTGGGAAAGCTGATAGCTATGTTTCCACCTTCCCATGTACCACGGACTCTGCTGTCCCGACATGAGTGAAGGAGAACGCCACCACCATGATCCAGAGACTCACGTGAGTATAGAAGCAGACAGCTTCTTTCCCCGGGCCCTGCTCCATAGGCCCATGCAACCTCAAGCAGCAACCTCTTCCTCAACAGCTCACAGGCCTGTTTTGTATTCTTAACAGGAGACCACGTGCCTCCTCTTTGAGAAACTGTGATTTCCCAAGGGAGATGACTGTCTAGACACAGCATCTATCTTGACAACCAGACTGGGCCACATGACGTTCGGTTTGATAATTTAGATTTTAGGGTCTGTGTTCAGCTCTCCAGTGAAGGCTCTGTGCCTGGCACCTCTGGGTAATCAGATTGAGTATCATTCAGTGCAACAGCTGACACCCTGGGTTAGAACCGTCTTCCCAGCCAGGCAAGTGTTACTTGAGGGAAGTCACAGGCATCTTATGGATCACACACACACAGGCACAACACACAAACAGTTCCATTAATGAGGCTAAAACTTGATAGAACTCTTCTATGCATGTTTAGAATTAAGTGCCAGGCTTTGACTGGTGGTAGACTGAATACCTAATATGTATCAGGTACTGTGGTGGGTACATTCACAGTCAATGTCTTAATTGACCTGCACTACATTCTGTAAGGTAGATAGAATTGCTATTATTCAGATGAGGCAACTAAAGCCCAGAGAGATAGCATAATTTGCCCAAAGTCACACAGGAAGTGGCAAAGCTCAGGTTCAAATTCTTTTTTTTTTTTTTTTTTTTTGAGATGGAGTCTCACTCCGTCTCCCAGGCTGGAGTGCAGTGGTGCGATCACGGCTCACTGCAACCTCCACCTCCCAGGTTCACGCAATTCTCCTGCTTCAGCCTCCCCAGTAGCCGGGAATACAGGCAGGTGCCACCACACCCAGGTAATGTTTGTATTTTTAATGGAGACAGGGTTTTATTATGTTGGCCAGGCTGGTCTCGAACTGCTGACCTCAAGCTATCTGCCAGCCTCAGCCTCCCAAAGTGCTAGGATTACAGGGATGAGCCACCACGCCCAGCCTCAAATTCATTTTTAATGTGATTCCAACACCCTTTCAGTCAATTATGAGGCCATTCATTTATTCCTCAGATAATTATTGAGCACCATCTATGAGCCAGCTACTGGGACACTTACAGAGGATACAACTGTTAACGTAAGGTAGGTCCAGTCACCAAAGAACTAATGTTCTTGTGAGGATAGATGACAATGCAGATAGATAATTACAGAATGATGAGATGGGGCCTTAGAGGAGTGATGGGGTCAGGCTTCTCTGAGAAAGTGAGATGTGAGCTGAGACCTGAAAGATGAGAATGAGCCAGGCATTTGCAAAGCTAGGAAAAGAGCGCAGGCAATAGATAGAAGAAGTGCAAGGGTTGGCTACTGGAAAAGGCTTGGCGTGTCCAAGGAACATAAAGGAGAACAGGGACCAAGGCTGGGTGAGCAGCAGGGAAAAAAGAACGGTTGAGATGACACAGGGCCTTGTTGACCATGGAAAACACTTTGAATTTTGTTCAAAGGGCAATGGGAGATCAAAGAAGAGTTTTAATCAGGGAAATAGTGTAATCTGATTTGCGCTTTAAAGAGATAATTCTGGTTGCTGTGTGGAGAAGTGAGTGTAGGGAGTGGGCAAGACTCAGGAATGAGGGAGAGAGAACGGTGGCCTGGACCACGATAATGGTAGGGGAGTGGATTTTACATTTGGGAATGAGAAAGAAAATACTTGAGGTGAAACTGTTTTTTTTTTAAAATAAAAATAAAAATTTTGAAATTTAATTACAATGTAAAAAAATAAAAAGACAAATGATTTTTTTTTTTTTTTTTTTTTAGAGCAAGTCTTGCTCTGTCACCCAGGCTGGAGTACAGTGGTGTGATCTCGGCTCACTGCAACCTCTGCCTCCAGGGTTCAAGCAATTCTCCTACCTCAGTCTCCCTAGTAGATGGGATTACAGGCGCCCACCATCATGCTTGGCTAATTTTTGTATTTTTAGTAGAGACAGAGTTTCACCATGTTGGCCAGGCTAGTCTCGAACTCTTGACCTTATGTAATCCACCTGCCTTGGCCTCCCAAAGTGCTGGGATTACAGGTGTGAGCCACTGCACCCAGCCGAATGAATTTTTAAAAAAATAATGAAAATACTTGCTGATGAATGGCATGTGAATGGTGAAGGGAACAAACTCCTAGGTTTCTAGCTTGAACAACTGGGTAGAGGGTGGTACCACGTATTAACAGAGACTGGAGGAGAAGCAAAATGCTCGTGAGATAACCAACTATATCACACTAAGAAGAAAAAAAAAAGTGGACCCCAGTTGTTTATTCAAGGGGAAGCTAGGAATTAAAAGGCCTGAAGCTGCTACTCTGGTGAAAATAAAGTGTTTAGGGGTTATGATAGAGAATAAAGTGCAAGAATCTGAAAGGCTGCCTTAGGAAACAGGGGTTCCACTTACTTCATGTGGCCATCACTGCCAAACTGGAACCAATGTGTGGAAGACAGACATAGGAAAGGAATTCAGTCTGACGTAAGAAAGGGCTGTCTCATAGTCAGAGTGAAATGAGCTGCCTTGGGAGTGGGAGAGGGTGACTTTTCTGTCATTGGAAGTGTTAAAGAAAAAAACAGATGACCCCTTGTCTACAGGGTTAGAGAGAGAATTCAGTAATTGAATAGGGAAAATGCTACATAAAATCCTCCTAAACTCTGGAATTCTGTGGTTTAAAGATAAAATCTTAATTAATCTAACCTTCAGGACTGGAGTTTCTCCAACAGGGCAGAACTCCCTTGGTATGTCCTACCTCTCAGAAGGCAAATGAGAACAATGTTAGCTAATTTTAGTCACTATAAAGTGACTCCTAGTTCATTTCTAAGTGTCAAACAAGATGTTGAAAGGCTTTTTGGTATAAGTGAAAGGCATAAGCTATGGAATTGGATATCACATATCTGCAATTGATTAGCGCTGTGTCCTCTGGCAAATTATTTAAATCCTCTGAATCTCAGTTTATTTCTTTGAAATACGGGGAAAGCAATGCCTTCCTCAAGATGTTTACTGTGAGGACCAACGCCTTGTGCCTGATACATTCAATTAAGAATAATAATGAGGCTGGGTACAGTGGCTGACGCCTGTAATCCCAGCACTTTGGGAGGCCGAGGTGGGCAGATCACCTGAGGTTGGGAGATCGAGACCAGACTGGCCAACATGGTGAAACCCCGTCTCTACTAAAAATACAAAAATTAGCCGGGCATGGTGGCGGGCGCCTGTAATCCCAGCTACTTGAGAGGCTAAGGCAGTAGAATCACTTGAACCAGGGAGGCAGAGGTTGCAGTGAGCCAAGATCGCACCACCGCATTCCAGCCTGGGCGAGAAGAGAGAAACTCCATCTCAAAAAAAAAAAAAAAAAAAAAAGAAGAAGAAAAATAGCTAACATCTATTACTACAGATCCATAACTATATGCTAGGCATGTACTATGTGCATTTTAAAAAATCCAATCCTTACAACAACCCAGAAAGTAGCCACTATTATTATTCCGTTATAAAAACCAGAAAATTGATTTCTAAAGGTAAAGTAACTTATCCAAGAATCATATAATTAGTAATTGCCCAAATTAGGAAAAACCAAATTCAACAAAGTTGAAACAAAAAGATAAAGAAAACCATATTTAGATAAGTTGAAAAAAAGTTACCTACTGTCGAATTAACAAACAATTCAATTCACCAACTAGTCATTTAGTAAATATTTATTAAACATATAAATAAATAACTGAATGAATGAATGATTCCAAAGAACATTTATTGAGTTCCTGCCAGGCACAACATCAAGAAACTAGGGTTACAGAAAATGTACATCAATTTAATTGAGAGTTTGCCATTAACACCACAATCTTCAAACTGCAAATAAACTGCCAACTTAACAACACTTAGTCCATGATAAAAAGTCCTAAGAAATGCCATTCTCAGCTAAGCGCTCATGACTCACGACTGTAGTCCCAGCACATTAGGATGCCAAGGCGGGCAGATACCTTGAGCTCAGGAGTTCAAGACCAGCCTGGGCAACATGGCAAAACCCCATCTCTACAAAAAATACAAAAATTAGTCAGGTGTGGTGGCGTGTGTCTGTGGTCCCAGCACTTGGGAGGCTGAGGTGGGAGGATCACTTAAGCCTGGAATGTTGAGGCTTCAGTGAGCCGAGATCACGCCACTGTACTCCAGCCTGGGGAAGTCAAAAGTCTTAGGGGAGAGCTCCGAGCAGTAGGCAGAGAAACAAGAGCACACAACAATGGAAGCTGAGGAAGGAGGCAGTCTCAAAGAAAAGATGAGTAAGACTTCCAAAGGAAGCAGAAATCTAAAAGAATAAAGGCTGAAAAAATGGCCGACTTAATAAGTAGGAGTTTGTCAAAGGACTTCTCTGGAACTGTGGGGAAATAAACCAAGTTTCAAAGGGCAACTGGATGAATGGGTTAAACAGGAAGATGAGGCACTCTTTTAAGAAGTTTAGCAATAAGGCCGGGCGCGGTGGCTCAAGCCTGTAATCCCAGCACTTTGGGAGGCCGAGACGGGCGGATCACGAGGTCAGGAGATCGAGACCAGCCTGGCTAACACGGTGAAACCCCGTCTCTACCAAAAAAAATACAAAAAACTAGCCGGGCGAGGTGGCGGGCGCCTGTAGTCCCAGCTACTCGGGAGGCTGAGGCAGGAGAATGGCGTAGACCCAGGAGGCGGAGCTTGCAGTGAGCTGAGATCCGGCCACTGCACTCCAGCCTGAGCAACAGAGCGAGACTCCATCTCAAAAAAAAAAAGAAAAAAAAAAAAAAAAAAGAAGTTTAGCAATAAAAGGAGGGAAAGGGAACGAAAAGTAAGTAGTCTGATGAGGAGAAGCAGCAAGACTGTTATAAAGAGTATAAGGTAAGGAGCAAGAGCCAAAAGAAAAGGAAAAGCTGAAGACAGAAGATAGATGCAGAAGATGCAGGAAAGAAACAGGATGACCAGACCCCAGCACGTCAAGAGGGGATAGCTACCCTTGGGAAAGAAGTCACCTTCTGCTCTAAGACAGAAATGAAAGAAAAGAGATTTTGACAAATGGACATGGTGAAAAGTTACTCTGAATCAAGCCTGAATACAGTACAGAGAGTGATCAAATTGAATAACATCATTTTTGAACTTAAAATAATATTGATTTTTTTGAATCGCTCATAACTTGGTATTGAAAACGACAACCACCATTTTGGATATAAGTTCTATACAGTTAAAAATCAGTATCCTTTTTTTCTGGACAGGAAGTAGGATTTATTGGTGGGCAGTAGGAGGGAGCAGCACAGTGGAAGCCCTCATGAAAGCAGGGCATACCACTGGCCCAGAGGAATGTATTTGACCCCACAGCCATCTGGGATGAGCCACTTCTCATCCCAGAGCCACCATGTCTTCAAATTCATCTGCCCTGGTCAGGTGCAGTGACTTACGCCTTTATTCCCAGTACTTTGGGAGGCCGAGGTGGGTGAATGACTTGAGGCCAGGAGTTCGAGACCACCGTGGCCAGCATGGTGAAACCCCGTCTCTACCAAAAAAATACAAAAATTAGCTGGGCATGGTGGCAGGTGCCTGTAGTCCCAGCTACTCGGGAGCCTGAGGCAGGAGGATTGCTTGAACCTGGGAAGTGGAGGTTGCAGTGAGCTGAGATCACACCACTGTACTCCAGCCTGAGAGACAGAGTGAAACTCTGTCTCAAAAAAAAAAAAAAAAAAAAAAAAATCATCTGCATTGAACTTCATAAAGCCCCACTTCTTTCAGATGTCGATCTTCTGGTGGCCAAAGAACTTGAACTTGGCCCTGCGGCAGGCCTCAATCACATGCTCCTGGTTCTGTGGCCTGGTGTGCATAGACATGATGACTTGGCCAGTATGAACCCTGGCCAAGGCTCCTTGAGGCTTTCCAAAGGCACCTCCACTGTTTGGAGCCTACACTGGGGACAGTACAAGGTCAGAGACATAAACATACATTAGAAAGGCCTGTCTCCAAGGTCCCTTAGAACAACCCATACAAGAAACAGGCTGCATACACTACCAAGGAAGCTGCTGTTTGCAGCTATTGCACACCAGGCCCCAAGGAGGAAAGGAACTCAGAAGGCTTAATTGGCCGCAGAAAAATCAGTCTTATAGAGATGTTGGTTATGTTCTGTTTCTTAATCTGGGTACTGGTTACCCTAACGTGTTCAGTTTGTGAACTTCATTAAGCTTTTTTTTTTTTTTTTTTTTTTTTTAAAAAGGTTTTTATAAACTCTTTAACTTTAAAACATTAAAAAAAAAAATGTTTAACCTAGGCAGGGTGAGGTGGCTCATGGCTATAATCCCAGCACTTTGGGAGGCTGAGCTGGGTAGATTTCGCTTCAGGCCAGGAGTGTGAGACCAGCGTGGCCAACATGGTGAAACTCTGTTTCTAGTAAAAATATAAAAATTAGCCAGGTGTGGTGGCACATGCCTGTAATCCCAGCTACTCAGGAGGCTGAGGCAGGAGAATCGCTTGAACCTGGGAAGTGGAGGTGCAGGGAGCACTGCACTCCAGCCTGGGCAAGAGAGTAAGGCTCTGTCTCAAAAAAAGAAAAATATTTTCTTGGTATTTTTAGTAGAGACAGAGTTTTTAACTTAGAATCACCACTCCTCTCCTATTTGTTCAGTTTTTAAAAGAGTAACTCAAGAAAATTATATATTCCTCCAGACAGGGAACATTCCTTACCATTCTTTTAGATCCCCATAGCACTAAATCAGACTAGATATACAATAAGTATCTAACAAATATACGTTGATGTGATTGGAAGAAGGCTAACACCAAATGTCCACACTTAAAACAAATCTAGGCCAGGTGCAGTGGCTCATGCCTATAATCCTAGCACTCTGGGAGGCCAAGGTGGGTAGATTGCCTGAGCTAAGGAGTTCAAGACCATCCTGGGCAACACGGTGAAACACCGTCTCTACAAAAAAAAAATACAAAAAATTAGCCGGGCATAGCAGTGCACGCCTGTAGTCCCAACTACTTGGGAGGCTGAGGCAGGAGAATTGCTTGAACCCGGGAGGCGGAGGTTGCAGTGAGGCAAGATCGCACCACTGCACTCCAGCCTGGGTGATAGAGCAAGACTCCATCTCCAAAAATAAAATAAAAACAAAAAACAAAAACAAAAAAACCCACAAATCTTTCTCTAGGAAATGGCACCTTCATGACTGCAAAATCTGGCAGCTCCCTAATTTTAGCCAGTGATTCCACTTAGCATCACTAATGATCTGGACAAACTGACATTATGTGCCTCCTTTTGTGATGAAACGGGAAACATACAACCTCAGCTTTAGAATTCTTGCCCAAAATATTTAATCTGTATAAAATCATGCAGAAATAATTATACAAATTCAGATCATGAGATATTGTTAAGAAAACAGACCTGGAATCTTAAAAATATCATAAAACACAAATAAGGGGGGAGACTCCTATAGATTTAAAGAGACAAAAGAGGCATAACAACTAAATTTAATGTGTAACCTTGTTTGGATCCTGGATTAAAAACAAACCGACAGTTATAATGATTAACATTATAACATTAACATTATTATTAACAGTATTTGGACAACAGGGGTATGACAGATGGCAAACATGGCTGTGATTGTTCATGCCCCTGTATCCATGCCCTTGAGCAATATGACTTTGCAGTTATTTCCATCAAGAGGAGCGTGTGACTTGCTTTGACCAAAAGATTGTGGAAGTGATGCTGTGCCAATTCCAAGCCTAGGCCTTAAAACGCTTTGCACTTTTCCACTCTCTTAGAGCCTGCCCATAAGCATGGAAACAAGCCTGTTCTAGATTGCTGGAGGATGAGAGACCCCTCTGGAGCAAAGAAAAGCCATCCAAACTGAGGCCGACTTAGACCAGCCAGCTCCTCGTCAGTCCAGCAGCTGACTCCAGAGGTATAAAGGAGCCCAGATGATCAGCTGAGCCTAATCCACATTAGAAGAACCACCTAACTGGCCCATGGAATTATGAGCACTAATAAACTGTGGTTGTTTTAAGCCACTAAGTTTTGACATGATTTGTTTATCAGCTAGCTGATCAAAGGCAAAATTTAAATATGGACTCTATATTAGATGACATTATGGAATCACTGTTAAATTTCTAAGGCATGATAACGGTATTGTGGCTATGAAGAAGAATATCCCCCTTACACTTAGGAGAATACTGATATATTTAGAGATAAAGGATCATGATATCTGCCCTACCCCCTAGTGTAAATATGCATTTCTAAAGAAAGATAAATCAAATGTGGCAAAATGTTAGCAATTAGTTAACCTAAGTAAAGGGTTTTTTGGTTGTCCTTTGTACTAATACGTTTGTTTTAGATTTTTCAAAACAAAAAATTAGATAGAAAAAAACCACACACCCCTATTTACCCTGTAACACAGCAAGCTACCATGCAGTGAACAGATTATTTCCATCCCCCACCCCCTGCCCCTTTTTACTGGAGGCAGCACTACTACTGCTGAGGGGGGAGGGGAGCAGATATAAAGTGCAGTAAACTAGGTTTATATTATGATATAGTTAAATGAAAGACTCATTAGGAAACTAAGAAATGTTTAAAGGGAGGTGTGTTAACAGTAAGCAGCCACTGAGGTTTTCTTCTGATATAATCAGAAAAAAAATTTGTGTAGGGTTGGATGGGACTTGAAAAGAACAAAGCTTTGGCAAGAAACATGGGCAGGTCTTTGAATTATTTTGTGCTGGAAAACAAATATTCCTGTGTTTCTCTATTTTAAGAGATTTCTCAAACGCCTGCAAATGAGAAGGGTATCTTGTATTCATTTCTACCCCTGAAAATCCCTAAAGAATCCTACTACTATAACCTAAATCTGTTTATTCACAACCTCATGAAAGCCTTCTTTATTTAATTTGGATTTTTCCCTCAAGTCATATACAGCAATTATTAATGCTGTATATTGACTTATGTGAACAAACCCAGAGGCCTAGGTTCAAAAGATACGGCTTTCTGAACTAAAATCTAAGAACTTCAGCTTTATTATGCCATATAGAAAAATTCTTAGAGTGAATGGCAAACAAAGCCCATTCTCTATATAAAAAACAGTAACCCAGGTAGGAAGTTTGTTTGTTTGTTTGTTTTTTAGAACAATCTCTACAAATCTGTTCAAAGATCTTTGGCTTCAAAAAAGTCCAGTAGAGCTATCCCATGTATTATCATTGTCAGATGAGAAAAACATTCAACTTATATAAGAAAGGGAAGAAAATACTGCCAGGTACTGTACATTTAATGAGTTGGTTGTTCTTGTTCATCAGAACTGAAAAATTAATGCAGCAAAGGCATCATTTGGCTCAAAGCCAAATCCATGCCTCATTCTTCTTATAGAATTCCTTGATTCACTAGCCCACAAACCCCAGGATGCTTCAGAATATAGTTTGAAACTACAGCTTTAAATTAAAATGGCTGTGCAAAAGGAAGGTACCACATACAGAGAGAATCTTTCATTTGTCTCTACAAACTTTATCAGATTCAGAGAAACCAAGCAGGCTATCAGGTCTTCAAGGTATCTTTGATGTTCAAAGAGAATTCTACTGTACACATTAATTCTCAAAAATGGTCAGGGGCACTGTAAAAACAGCAGCAGGGCAATAGGCTCTCCTAGCCCAAATCTGCACATTAGCCTACCTCATGAAAGGACTAGCCATCAGCAGATCTAGACATGGTCTAATACAGACACTGAATTCCCATTCACTCATCACCAGAAGTGTCAACTGTTTAAAGAAGTGTGGATTGATTAACTCATTTATTCATTTATTCTGTAATCATTTATTTTTTTTTTATAGAGACAAGGTCTCGCTTTGTCACCCAGCCTCCCAAGCAACTGAAACTACAGGCATCCACCACTGTGCCCATATATATACATTTTTTCCCTAGAGATAGGATCTTGCCATTGTGCCCAAGCTGGTCTCGAACTCCTGGGCTAAAACAACCCTCCGGCCTTGACCTCCCAAAGTGCTGGGATTACAGGCATGAGCTACCACACCCAGCTCTGTAAACATGTATTGAACAAGTTTTATATGCCAAGCCCAGAGTAGAAAAACACAGCCGAAAAGGGCATGCCCACTGTCCACCAGGAAGTCACAAACTAATGGAGAAGCACAATCCAAGCACTTAGTCAAACTGCAATAAAGAGCTTTGCCATGGTTAAACACTTGAGCCTAGATCCTGACTCTACCACTTAATTGGCTTGGTGGCTTTGGACAAAATTGACTTAACCTCTCCAAGTTTTGTCTCCTCAGCTATAAAATGGGTACCTATTACATTGAGTTACTATCAGACCTGAGATTATGTATATGACTATACATATTATAGTAACTTTAGGTAAACGTTGGCTAGAATTATTAATCTTTATTATTATCTGAGTGGTTATACTAGGTATCTATTTGTATCTAAAATCCACCCTGAGATTCTAATAATTAGCTGTGTGACCCAGAGTAAGTAATTTAAAATCTCTGGGCTTCACACTCTTCATCTGTTAAATGAGAGGTTATAGCTAAGTGATCCTAAAATCCCTTCAAGCTCTGGAATATTAAAAGGATCTATGATTGATCTTATACGGTTTCATATGTGTCTCAATGACACTGCTCAGATAAACTGATGAAACAAAGCAACTGCCAAGTAAATCACCTTTCTTCAGTAGTTGTCTGAATCTTTCATTTTACTTCCTTTAACCTCATTACTTACCCAGGCATATATGGCATATGCATAAGTAACAGTCCCCAAAGAAAGAAACAAGTAACTGGGGGAAGCCAGACCCCGATCTGTCCCATTCCTTTAGATTGGGCAGATGCTTCCAAAACATCAGTGAGGGGGCGGGGGGGTGTGCAATGAATGAATGAAGTATCCTATCTCACTGTGGGAGAAGTGCCTTGCTGTGCTTCCACAGTACCCACTGCTTGTCTCTGTATGCCACATTCCACATGGCCATCTCATCTGCCTGCACAGACTAAGCTGACTGAGAGCTAAAACTCTGTCGTATCAAATTGTGCATCCTTAATCCCAAACACAGTCCTGGAAAGTGATAGGCACCCAGTGTCTTAAAATTAACTATGATTCATACTTCCCTCAGGACCAAAGCTATACATATGCAAGGTGACTGGACACTCTAAGGTGTGGGCCTGACCTCTAGGGACCCTTTTCTAAGTGTCACCACTTAGAAAAAGGGCTGGGAGGGGGGCGGTATTTCACCTTTTGGCTTTCAGTTTCCTCACTGGTAAAATGAGGGGAATCTATTAGATCAGGGGTTGGCAAACTATGGCTCATGGGCCAAATCCAGCCTATATCTCTACCCCCAGCTTAGAATTATCTTTACTACTTTTTTTAAGAGACAGGGTCTCACTCTATTGCCCAGGCTTCAGTGCAGTGGCGTGATCATAGCTCACTGCATCCCTGAACTCCTGGGTTCAAGCCATCTCCCACCTTAGTCTCCCGAGTAGCTACAACTACAGGTGTATACCACCATATCCAGCTAATTTATTTGTATTTTGTAGAGATGGGGGTCTCACTTTGTTGCCCAAGCTGGTCTCAAACTCCTGGCTTCAAGTGATCCTCCCCACTCAGCCTGCCAAAGTGCTAGGTTTACAACTGTGAGTCACAGCACCCAGACCATTTTTACATTTTTTAATGATTGTAAAAACAAAGAATAATATGCATCAGAGACCATATGTGGCCCCCAAAGCCTAATATATTTACTTTCTGGCCCTTTTAATAGAAAAAGCTTGCTGCCTCTGGATTAGATTATCTCTAAAGTCCCTTTAAACCCTGACATTTTAGCATTCTAATTCTGCTGGGTTTCCTTGAATTGTCTGATTCCGGCTCTTCACGTAGAGCAGTACCAAGTCTGAAACAATACCAAAGGCACAACAGGAACTCAACTGTGATTTGCTAACTGAATAAATGAATTCTGCAGCAGCAACCCTAAGAACTAACTCCTCTACCAAGGGGGCAAGTGGGTCAATGTGTATCAAGTGACTGCCTAATAAATGCCCCCAGAGTGGACGCCACAGTGAGAGGAACAATCCACTCTATTGGCCTTTTGGATGACAGTGGCACCTGGAAGGGCCTGGAGCTCAGATAACCAGGATTAAAACTCACCTTGTTCCACCAAATAAAAAATACATGGAGCCATCCCCTGAATAAACCCCTTGGGCAAATTATAAAGCTATGTCGAAATAGCTATCAGAAACACAGATCATCTAAACTGATAATCTTAATAGTCATGGACCCAAGAGAATAAATTCCATCCACAATAAGGCATATAGAATAATTTAGCTCACAACATTATTTCTTTTTCCCTCTATTGTTGTTAAAAATACATGATACCAAAACAAGGAATTCAAACAATTATGTCAGGGCAACAAGCCAAGGAAAGTCTTGAATATATGATCCTATTAACACTAATGGAAGATAGAGCAAGGTAAAAGAAAAAATAAAGCTCCCTGCCTCGACTCTTGACTACACATACTTTCCCAAAATAAACAGCCAGCAATTATTCTTTTAATGTTCCTCCTCTATTCACCCATAAATCACTGCTATGTATAAACCTCTTGCTGATTTCAAAGGATGTTTTTTTTTTTCTTTCAGTCTTCCTCTTTTTGATTGCTAACAATGAGTTCTAAAAAGGGCTGAGGGTGCTTTTCCAGCATCCCTCAGTAGAGCATCTCCATTTACAAGTACAATACACTCCAACCACACACTTTGTCGTCATACTGTTACTTATAAATCACAAAGTTGATCTGGAGATTCTGCCTTTTCTCCTTTCCTCTAAAGAAGCAACTTGGGGCTGGGCATGCTGGCTCATACCTGTAATCCCAACACTTTGGGTGATAAGAGGATGGATGGCTTGAGGCCAGGAGTTTGAGATTGGCCTGAGCAACATAGCAAGACTCTGTCTCTACAAAAAATAAAATGATGCCCACTTCTCTCCACAAGGCCCCGTATGCCCAAAAATGACATGGAGTCACAAATCTCACCCTCTCCCCAGGCACCCTGCTCTAGACATACTGGCCTAGAAGGTTTAAAAAAATATCCCACCTCTAATCCCAGCACTTAGAGGCTGAGGCAGAAGGATTGCTTAAGTCCAGGAGTTCGAGACCAGCCTGGCAACATAGTGAGATCCTTAAAAAGTAAGAAATTGGCCAAATGTGGTGGCACATGCCTGCAGTCCCAGCTACCCAGGAGGCTGAGGTGGGAGAATCACTTGAGCCCAGGAAGTCAAGGCTGCAGTGAGCCGTGATAATACCACTGCACTCAGCCTGGGCAACAGTGAGACCCTGTTTCAAAAAAAAAAAAAAAATTCCTGAATATCATAATGTTCATTTCCAAGCTCTTTATAAACCAGAAGAGAGACGAACACTTAAAATCTGAATTCTTTCCCTAACTTAATAGGTAAGCTTTTTCTTTTTCCAATAGTCAGAGGACGTAGACAAACATTGGCCCCTCTGCTGACCTTTCTATGAACCTCAAAAAAAATCTCTTTACTTTCCAACCTTGTGGTTGTCTTCGCACGTTTTCTAGCCAATCAAAATGAGTTTAATGTTAGCCTGCATCCTTGTTTGAGAGGTAACGAGCCTGCACTAGGTTCATGCTGTCTGAGCTCTGCGACCTCTAAGGAAAGGTCCTGCCACAGCTGCTCGCTGATTCCAGGCCCAAACAGCCTCACCCACCGTCTCTCCAAATCCCATTGCTGTAAGTCCTGCTGCTGTGCCCCAGCATGTCCCTGAGTGGCTGCACTCCACCCTTCTCAGATGCTCTGCCCTTCTCCCTGCTGGAGCATGTGATCTGGAGCATCCACTCAAGCTCGAAAAAGAACCACATGGTTAAAAAGAATCTTTTTAAAGTAGGCAGATAATTAATGTAAAGAAGGGCAGACTGCCTCTACAATAAAACAAATCTGATATAGCCTTGTTTTGTCTCTATAAAAGTCCTTGTAAACTATTTATTAATGTTTGCAAAAAGATGCCGGGTGTGGTGGCTCATGCCTGTAATCCCAGCACTTTGGGAGGCCAAGGCAGGCGGATCACGAGGTAAAGAGATCAAGACCATCCTGGCCAACATGGTGAAATCCCCGTCTCTACTAGAAATACAGAAATTAGCTGGGTGTCATGGCGTGCGCCTGTAGTCCCAGCTACTCGGGAGGCTGAAGCAGGAGAATTGCTTGAACCTGGGAGGCGGAGGTTACAGTGAGCCGAGATCGCGCCACTGCACTCCAGCCTGTCCACAAAGCGAGACTCCATACCAAAAAAAAAAAAAGACCAACATGTGCCTGGTTTTTTTTTTTTTTTTTTTTTTTGGAGGGGGGAAAGGGGGAGCGGGCAGTTTTTTTTTTTTTATTGTTTGTTTGTTTGTTTTTTGAGACAGGGTCTCACTCTGTTGCCCAGGCTGGGGTACAGTGGCGTGATCACAGCTCACTATAGCCTCAACCTCCTGGGCTCAAGCAATCTTCTCATTTCAGCCTCCCAGGTAGCTGGGACTACAAGGTATATGCCACCATGCCTGGTTAATTTTTTTTTTTAATTCTTTGTAGAGACAGGGTCTCACTATGTTGCCCAGGCTGGAACATGTACCTTTTGAAGGTAAAGTTCAATAGAAAATTTGAGGTGATTCAAATAGGCTTTGGAAAACATCTTGGCCAACTTATTGATTATTATCAGGCATCTTTGGAAATAACTACACATTAATTATCCAAAGAGACTATTACTCTTTTAACAGTGTACAATCATTTTAACAGTAAGAATAAGAATGGTACAACTATTCTCACTCCTCAAAGTAGAATTGGCCATTCCCCTTCCTTTTGGGGCCCACAGTACCCTATATAGATTTTAATAATGGGGCCAGGCATGGTGGCTCATGCCTATAATCCTAATGCTTTGGGAGGCTACGGTGGGAGGATCACTTGAGCCTAAGAGTTTGAGACCAGCCTGAGCAACATAGAAAGACTTCGTCTCTACCAAAAATAAAAAATTAAAATTAGCTGGGCATGGTGGTACATGCCTGTAGCCTCAGTTACTTGGGAGGCTGAGGACTGCTTGAGCCTGGGAGGTTGAGGCTGCCCTAAGCCATGATTGAGCCACTGCACTCCAACCTGGGCAACAGAGTGAGACCATGTCTTGAAAAAAAAAAGACTTTAATAACAGGACCTGGACCACTTTATTTACTTATTTGTTTGCATGATTGTCTCTTAACACCCCGCTGCCCTTACTACCGACACTATAAAAACCTTGAGGTTCTATAAGAACCATCAAAATCCTTCTTGAGCCCTAGTATTTGTTTAACAGACTGTCTGACACACAAGTACTTCATAACAACAGGATGATGGAAAAGGAGGAGAGGGGATCACTGCAAATGAAAAGGGGAGAGGCAGTAAGAGTTTAAGAAGGCAGAAGCTGAATTTGTTTTATTCATTGTTACCTGGCCTGCAAGTATTGTTTAAATGGACTGAAAAAACTAAATGAGCAGTAGTACCAAGGCATGAAATTATAGAGCTTTGTTTTAAAGTGATAAATATGATCCTTCATCAATTCTAAAAATACTTTTTCTTACATTTCTGACAGGCTGGAAACTAGGATGCATTTTATAATGGCATCTTAGCATTTTGTGATATTATTAGGAACCTCATTTTCGTTTTCTCAGTGGTACATAAAATAGCTGTACATGTTAGAAATGATGGTGACATAGATTCCATGAAATGCAATCATTTGTTGTGGCTGTGGTAATAAGGGTTGGAAAGAGGACTATAAAATTGAGCTAAATTTTCCACAAGAGTAGAAACTAAAGGAGAGGTTGAGCCTTTTTAGTGGATGGCAAATAGGGTGACTTTAAAAAAAAAAAAAAAAAAAAGATAGGCCAGGCGCGGTGGCTTACGCCTGTAATCCCAGCACTTTGGAAGGCCGAGGCAGGCGGATTGCCTGAGCTCAGGAGTTCGAGACCAGCCTGGGCAACACGGTGAAACCTTGTCTCTATTAAAGTACAAAAAATTAGCTGGGCGTAGTGGTATGCGCCTGTAGTCCCAGCTACTTGGGAGGCTGAGGCAGGAGAATTGCTTGAACCCGGGAGGCAGAGGTTGCGGTGAGCCGAGATCGTACCACTATAATAGCCTGGGCAACAGAGCGAGACTCTGTCTCAAAAAAAAAAAAAGAAAAAAAAAGATAAGGTTTCGCCCTGTCACCCAGGCAGGACTGCAGTAGCATGAACACGGTTCACTGCAGCCTTGAACTCCTGGGCTCAAGGGATCCTCCCACCTCAGCCTCCTGAATAGCTGGGACTATAAGCACATCACCACAGCTGTCTAATTTTTATTTTTGGTAGAGACAGGGTCTCACTATGTTGCCCAGGCTGGTCTCGGACTCCTAGGCTCAAGCCATCCTCCTACCTCGGCCTCCTAAAGTGCTGGGATTACAGGTGTGAGCCACCACACCTGGCCAAATGGGGCAACTCTTTATCTCACAGTGATTCACCTTCACTTCACTAGCAGCAGCCCAAGAGGGGCTCCCAGTGGCCACAGCTATACTAAATCACCCTGCTCTTCTGGCCCCACTGCTGATTGATCTAGGGGTGGTCATAGGATCCAAACTGGTCCAATCATTACTGATTGAGATTTTTTTTACTGGAAGCCAGTGTGAGTGTGGGTCAGTCCTCTCTGGTGGTAACCACAGTAAGATTTAGTGTTCTGGAACAATCCATGGCCATGCTCCTTGCGATGTAGGAGAGAAGCAAAGGCAAGGGACAAAATCTTAACAGCTTTTGAGTCCCTGTGTGGTTCAAACTAGCTAGGTGCTCACCGAACCCATTTTGTTTTCTTCCTGGGCAAACAGGCCTTTCTCAGCTGTTATTGGGTCACAACTAAATTATGGGGTCACAAACTAAATTATAATCGATAGATTGAGGACAGAAATGACATAAGCCACTTTCAGACCTGGCCCATGGAATCCTTCCATGTGAGATCCTTCTTCCGTCTCCTTCTCCGTCTGCAGGTTAAAAGGAGGAAAGCTCTAAGAACAGAGGAATCACAAGATGGAAGGAGGCTGGGTGCCCGAAACATTAAAGGCAGCCTAGCCAGGAATAACCATGTTGAACTGCTGTACACACAAGAAATAAACTTCGTTTGTATTGAGCCACTGAAATTTGGGGGCTGGTAGGGAAGTTACCTGCTCTAAAACCTCCTGGTTCCGGCTGTACCTGTTCTTTTCATGGTTACATAAAATACGTCAGTATCCTTCCCACAAATTCCCTCTTTACCCCAGTTAGAGTTGGGTTGCTTCCGTCCATAACTTAGAGTTCTAACACAGCCAGGAAGAAGGAAGAGCTATCATTTGAAGTGGCAAGAAGGTGGAAGTAAGCAATGATCCTTAAGTGTCTAGGGAACACCTAGAAAATTTGTCAGAACAGGGTAATAATTCCAACAAACTGATGACAGTCCACAAAGACCCTTTTCACTTTCCAAGGGCTTCTAGCTTTAAACTCATAAAGCACTTACAGTAAAAAATAAAAATAAAAATAAAAAATGCCCTCTTCCCCACTCTCTTTTCATTCTCAGAAGCATGTATGAAGTTGTAATAGCCCTGAAGTAGGGCTTACCTACTAAGATACCTTCAGGAGTTCTCAACCATCCAGAATTCTAGCAAGTGAGATATACCTCATTTATCATACATAGCCAGCTCTGCTGTCCCAGAATTTATTGGCAAATGAATCACACATAGCTCTAAGAACTCAAATAATTACTCTGGGGTAAACAGTTCTGGGTATGAGTGTACAACCCTGGCTCGAGTTTTCAAAGATAAATATTCAACAATCACCAAAGCTTCTGGTAGCATTTACAATACCATAAATGAGATTACAAAAATAAACAGGAGAATGATGCCACGAATGCCTCCTTGAGCAATAATCAGGTTTGCCAGGAACTGGAGACCAGTGATGACAGAGCAGGCCTCCTGCTCAATTTCCAGAAACATTTCTCTTTGAGCCAAATTTAGTCTTTAAGAACAAGCTCTGGCATCTGTAAAACACGCTACAGGCTTGTTATAAAGCCCATTTATACTATATATTGAGTTATGTGACTCAGAACAGCAGCATGAAGCTGGGATTGTCATCAGTTCTTCATTTTTAGCAATAAAAACAGGCTCAAACAGATCAAGTGCTCACAGCCCCAGGATTTGTGACTTCAGCCAAGACTTGAGCTCTGACCTCGGATCCTCTATCCATTTAACTATAGCCCAAACTATGGAATACCAGGGAAGAGAAATGGCCTGGCTAGAGGAGACTTTTCCCCACTGCCGTAATTCATCAACCCATGTTGGAAGCTAGTTTTCCATGTTGCGTGCAGCCATGTGTGGGAACTTAACAGCAAGGGCTAAAGGGCCTGAGAGAGATGTCTGGCCTGCCTCCAAAGCCAGCTGGGAAAACATTCCCTGACAAGACACTGTGCCCACAGGGGACCTTGAGAGAAGGAGGAGTCTGAGGCAGAAGATTAGAAGTGCTGAGCCTTCCATGTGATCCTGTCATAATCTTATAGTTCAAGGCCTCTAAGAACCAGGTGACAAGGTTTCTCAGAGCTGCAAAGATAGAATCTGGAGCAAATGAGCTGAAGTTTTCCTTTGTTGGGGAGGGAGAGGGGATCCACTACAAACCTAGCTGACCTCAGTCAGCATTCTCTCAGACGATTTTTATGAGCCACTTCTAAAAGACAAACTGCCAAGATCAAACATGCACACATTGCCTGGGAAAAGAGAAAGTGGGGTGCAAGGCAGTATTAATATATTAATGTTTTAGTAAAAAAACGTTTATCCCTGGGAGCTGGTGATCTACCACCTCAGAGGGAAGATACAGGGAATTGGAGCTGTCCTTAAGTGTGTCAGAAAAGTTGAAGAGTTGGCCTCCCCTAACTATCATGAATTCCCTAGGCTCCACAGATGAAAGGGAGGCGTCTATGCCCTGTACCCTGGTGTGGCTCTTCCAGAAATAGAAAGTCTAGTGTTTTGAAGGAGCACGAAGTAGAGGAAGGAGCCTTAAACCACTGCTTAGTCTCCTCCCAGCTGTGACCTTAAGCAAGTCACAACCTCTTTGAGCCTCAGCTTTTGTAGTTATAAAGCAAGGATAAGAACACCTGAATTACAGGATTGTGGGGAGGATCAAATAAAATTATAAATGCAAAGGGTATAGCACAGCTGCTCAATTAATGGTTAGTGCCTAACTTTTGCCCCTCAACCTCCACTTCAATTTCTTAGTATTGAAATTGTATATTTAGTAATTCTAATCCTTAGTAACTCAGCGGTACTTAGTAATTTTGAGAAAATCACATATATTACCCAGTGTCTTGGCAATTTCACTTGCTTTTTTGAAGCATAACCATCTGTTACTTTAGTTGTGAGCATCTCCAATAACTCTGGACCCTTGAGTCTCTTACTAATCTGCTCTGTGCTTCCCAAATTCCTTCAAAAAAAAAAAAAATCTAACCCACAGGTCCCTTTTTAACCTTATAATCTTTCTCTAATGTGGAAGAGATTCTAAACCTTACAGATATTTGGCATATTGCTGGGCACTTAACTGTCATATGTGACTAAATTTTCCACAAGACTTAAAATAGAAAGTTTGCCAAAGCTCTCACGACTTTAATAAATATGTGACCAAGTGTTATGGTTCATGCCTGTAATCCCGGCACTCTGGGAGGCCAAGGTGAGCGGATCACTTGAGGTCAGGAGTCTGAGATCAGCATGGCCAACATGATGAAACCCCATCTCTACTAAAAATATGAAAGTTAGCCAGGAGTGGTGGCGTATGCCTGTAATCCCAGCTACTCAGGAGGTTGAGGCAGGAGAAACGCTTGAACCTGGGAGGCGGAGGTTGCAGTGAGCCGAGACTATTCCACTGCACTCCAGCCTGGGTGACAGACAGAGGGAGACTCTGTAAATAAATAAATAAATAAATAAATAAATAAATAAATAACATGCTTATGACCATATGGACAACAGGAAGGATGAGGTTCTTGTGGTCTTCTTCATTATCTTCCTGGAGTCATTTCTTCTTAACATCCTCTCATCCTAGACAGGGTCAGGTGCCCCTCCTCTATGCTCCAATAGTTGTCTGTATGTACACTGCCAGCATTATGACCATACTGTATGATAATCATCTCTTTTACATCTCTTTCATTAGCCTATAATCTCCTTATAGTCAAAAACAGTGTGCTGCCGAATCTTGATTGCTACTACCCATGAGCACGGTACCTGGTATAGAATAGATATAAAATTAATGTTTGATGAATGAACAAATTAGGTTTTTAGATCTGGGAGAAACTTTAGAAATAACCTGGTCTAATACAAGCCTTCATTTCACAGACAAGAAAGCTGAGCCTGTCCCTGGTCATCTAGGTGGCTAGGAAAAACAACATTGACAACAACAAAAAAGAAAGTTGAGGCCATGCACGGTGGCACACATCTGTAGTCCTAGTTACTGGAGAGGCCAAGGAGGAAGGATCACTTGAGCCCAAGAGTTTGAGACCAGCCTGGGCAATAGAATGAGACCCTGTGTCTACAAAAAAAAAAAAAAAAAAAAATACAAAAATCAGCCAGATGTGGTGGTGTGCACCTGTAGTCCCAGCTACTCAGAAGGCTGAGGTGGGCAGATTGATTGAGCATGGGAGGTTAAGGCTGCAGTGAGTCGTGATCATGCCACTGCACTCCAGCCTGGGCAACAGGATGAGACCTTGTCTCAAAAACAAAAAATAAAAAAGAAAGAAAGAAAAAGAAAAGAAAGCTGAGCCTCAGAAATGTAAGGTACCCTCAAAAGCAGCAACAAGATGGCAAGTAGTAGCAGCCAGGTGCCATTTTGACTGTAGTTCAAAAGCAGACATCACTTGGCACTCACCCCCAAGGAGAAGCACGTGGCTTAGTGGACACAGCATGGGCTCTACAGGAAAAGTCTTGCTTCTGCCACCTACCTGTCATGTGACAGGTTACTTCCCCTCTCTGAGTCACAATTTCTGCATTTGCATCTATTAAATGGAGCTAATAGCTCCAGAGTTGTTAGGGTTATTAAATCTGCCAACATATATAAAGTGCCTGGCATAGTACCTGGCACTATGTAAATGTTTACTGAATGAATCATGAATGAGTACCTGTCCAGCACACCACAACTTCATGAACCTGGTTTAGACTTTGCTTTTAGGTCTCTGACCACAGCAAGGATGGCTGGGACACCCACAATTATAGAACCATGAACTTGGAGATTTGTTCCTTGCAAGGACCAGACTTTAAAGCATGTCTGTAACTTTGCTCACTGTTCCCTTCCCCTGAGTTGCCCTTCTCACCTTCCTCATTGACACACAAATTTTATCCATCTTCTGTTGCACAGCCAGATCTACCCTGTCTTGGAGGCCATTTCTAACACTTACTACTTCTCAGTCCTTCCTGTCTCACTGATCACTTTCTACCAAGTAGTAAAGGAGTGCTATGATTTGAATGGTTTGTGTCCCTTTCAAAATTCATGTTGAAACTTAATCCCCAATGCATCTGTATTTAGAGGTGGGGACTTTAGGAGGTAATTAGGCCATGAGGGCTCCATCCTCATGAAGGGATTAGCACCTTATAAAAAGGGCTTGAAAGGGTGAGTTGTCCTTCTGTCCCTTCCAGTATGTGACCACACAGCAGTCATGCCCTTTGGAGGGTGCAGGAACAAGGCATCATCCAAAGGGCACAAGAGTAGAAAAGCAGAGGGTAGCCTTCAGCAGACACCAAGCCTGCTGGTGCCTGGATCTTGGACTTTCCAGCCTCCAGAACTGTAAGAAATAAATTTCTGTTGTTTACAAATTACTCAGTTTCACGTATTTTGTTATAGCAGCACAAATGGACTAAGACATAAGGTGTATCTGTTTGGTTTTTTAAATTGGGGTAAGATATACATAACATAAAATTTACCATCTTAACAATTTCTAAGTATACAGTTCAATAGCGTGAAGTATATTCACATTGATGTGCAACCAATCTATAGAACTTTTTCATCTTGTAAAACTGAAACTCTACACCCACTAAACAGCTTCCCACTTCTTTCCTGCCCCCAGCCCCTGGTAGCCACCGTTCTACTTTCTGTTCCTTTGTGTCTGACTACTCTAATTATCTCATATAATTGAAATCATACAATGTATCTTTTTTGTGACTGGCTTTTATTTCACTTAGCATAACATCTTCAAGGTCATCCATGTTGCAGCATGTGTCACAACTTCCTTCCTTTTTAAAGCTGAGGAATATTCCACTGTATGTAAATACCATACTTCGCTTATCCATTCATCCTTCAATGGGCACTTGGGGTGCTTCCATCTTTTGGCTATGGTGAATAATGCTGCTAGGTGAACACCTTAATCATAAAGATGTGTTTCAACCATCTCTATAGTTCTCAAGGTGCCTGACATGTGATGGGCTCTCAATAAATACTTATCAAGTAAAAAAGGACACAGTTTTAAAGATTATAAGGTGAAAAAATGAATCATCTTCCACATAAAATTGCAAATTGTCCAGCAGAAAAATCACACAGCACAGGCTCTTCAGTAAGTCTTGATTTCTGGTCCTGGATCTGCCTCTTAGCTAGTCATATGATCTTAGGCTTCCTACTTCAGTTTTCAGAGATTCAGTTTTCTCATGTGATTTTTACCAAAATTAAATGATATAACATGTTAGCATAGTGCTTGGCAGGTCATAAACTAAAAAAAAAGTTTGCCAATATTATTATTATAAAGTTACAGAATGAAAGTAACTTACTATACTTGCATATTGCTTCCTGACCATAATTTTAAAAGCAAAAAGCATGCAGAATTCTAAGACCAAACAATTTGTGGCAGGTAATAGTCAAAACAGGACAGTTCTACAGCAGTAACAGTAAGTACAGATTTGTATCACTGAATTTGGAATCTTGAGTTATACAGCCATAGCTCCTCCAGAAGGTAGACATTTTGTGACTTCAAAGGGACAGGCTTAAATGTTACACTAAGGATCTTCTTACTCAGCAAAATAGTCCTTCTGATATCTCAGAAATGTTTTAAAATCCGGATCACTTGAGGGTTTTTGGTTTTTTTTAGTGCTAAATCTATTTTGAATTTAATCATTCATATTTTGAGGCTGTTAGCAAAAAGATGAAAAATAGATATTTATTACTATTTCAGACAGAAGTATATATTTTAATCTCTCTCAAAAGAAATTGAGCTCTCTACGCCACTTCCAATTCCTGTAGGACATGAATTCCTTTTCAGGTTGCTACCTAAATTTTCCAGGCCAGAAACATTCTTTCCAATGTTAGCTCTTAGAAAGCAAAGTTCTTGAGTTTTGGAAGGAAAAGCTTATTCAAGTTTCTTTTGTCTGCCAAAACAATTAACATTTAACATGGCTAACTAAAATAGCTCTCTGCAACAAAATCAGAAACTGGGTGTTGGGTTGAGGGAGAGGAAAGGGAAGAAAAGGTCAGAGATAGTTGCCCAAATGCTAGTACTGGCCCCAAAATAGCCCGGATGGAAAGTGACCATTACCTCTAGCTTTCCTAGGACAATCACAGCTTCACACAAATTTAACACTATCCTGAGATGATTTGTTAAGTGGATAACTAAATGTGATTTGATGTGTGTACTTTTAGAAACTTTGCAATTAAATGAATTTATGAATAAGAGAGAAAAGTATTCGTCAGACCACGAATTCCAATTGTGGATTCAGAACAATACTGTCACCATATGCCACAGGCCAATTTTAATTTGGCTCCCACATGATGGCTAAGAGCTACTGTTGGCTTTGCCCATCCCACAATGCCAGCCTGTACTGGGAATCACACCAGGTGACAGGCACCATGCTGAGACCTGAGCCTTGTTTTACCCTTGCAGCAAACCTTGTGCTCTAAGTATTGGCATCTCCCCTCTCACCATCTTTACCTCTTTATTTTTAATTAATTTCAGACTTAACAAAAAGCTTCAAGAAAACTACTAATTACCCTTCACCCAGATTACTCAACTGTTAATGCTTTACATTTTCTTTATCATTCTTTATCATTACATTATCTTTATCATTCTCCCTCCGTGTATGGACATTTCTTTACCCCGAAATACTTAGTATTTCCAAGAAAACAAGGACAGTCCTTGTGTTTCCATGGTATAATTATCAAAATCAGGAAATTAAAATTCATCCTATACTATTATCTAATCTCAATCCTTATTCAAACTTCACCAATTGACCAAATAATGGCCTTTATGGCAAAAAAATAAAAATAAAATTTTTCTGAGATTCAATCCAGGATCATATGTTGCATTTAGTTTTTAATGTGTTTTTAGTCACTTTAAATCTAGAACCATTCCTCAGTCTTTGTTTTTCATGACCTTTACCTTTTTGAAAAATACAGAAAAAAAAAATTTATGTAGAATGTTTCTCAATTTGGGTTTATCAGATATTTCCTTAGCTATTTCTGATTAGATCACGTTCTGTATTTTTGGCAGGAATGCCACACAAGTGACAATGTGAACTTCTCAGATGTTGATTTCTCCCATCACTGGTGTAAACTTGGATCACTTAAAGTGCTGTCTGCCATGTTTCTCCACTGTGAAGTTACTATTTTCCTTGTAACTTGTAATTTCCTTGTAACTATTTTCCTTGTAATAAGTACCTTGTGAAGAAACATTTTGAGACTAGACATCCCCTATCATAGTTGAAGAACCTGAGTCTCAGAGTAGTTACGACTTGCCCAAGATCATGCAGTATGAAAATGCCATAACACAAATTTAAACTCCAGTTTGTAGGCTCCCGCACTTGGGCTCTTTTTAAAGCATCCCTCTGTCTCCTGACCAGCCACCAATTGCTAAAGCAGCCTTCTCTAATGTCTTTTTGAGACAGTTTCACTCTGTTGCCCAGGTTGGAGTGCAATGGCACGATCTTGGCTCACTGCAACCTCTGCCTTCCAGGCTCAAGTGATCCTCCTGCCTTAGCCTCCCAAGTAGCTGGGACTACAGGCACATGCCACCATGCCCAGCTAATTTTTATATTCTTGTAGATCTGGGATTTTGCCATGATGCCTAAACTGGTCTCAAACTCCTGGGCTCAAGTGACCTGCCTGCCTTGACCTCCCAAAGTGCTGGGATTACAGGTGTGAACCACCGTGCCTGGCCTCTTTCCAGGGTTTCTGTGTGCAAAATCGAATATATTTTCTTATCCCCAACTTATTTCACAAATATATAGTGTTCTGCACCTTTCTTCCTTCTTTTAATATATCCTTGGAGATTTTTCCGTATCTGTACTTAGAGAACACCTTAATTCTTGTTTGCAGTTTCATAGTTTTCCCTTGTGTATACATACCCATTTATTTAACCAGTTCTCTACGGATACACACTTAGTGTTATTTCCAATTATTTGCTATTAGCAACAACAATGCAAGGATTGTGCTTTCTTTTTACATTGGTTTCAACAAGTGACATTCTGTTCCTGGTCCATCACGATGCAGTGTGGAGTAGCAGGAACCAAGTAGCAGGACCCGCTTGAGTTAATCAGAACTGGGTTTTCATCTGGCCACATCTGCTAACTAGGTATATGACCCTGGGAAAGTTACTTGTAGTTTCTGAGCCTTCATTTCATCACTTGTAAGTGCAAAATCTCGCCTACTTTATCAGATTGCTTTTGGGGCCAAATAGATAAGACAGGCTCATAATAGCTACATTTAGGACAATTTGAATATCAGAAAGCATAAGGTTGAGGGGGAAAAAAGGCAAGAAGATTAGTAATAGATTATAATACATTGTGAGAAAAAGAAACCATGAGTCCAAGTGATATTTTTTTAAAAAGGGGGGTTGGGGTGAGGGTGGGGACAGGCATGGTGGCTCATGCCTGTAATCCCGGCACTTTGGGAGGCTGAGATGGGCAGATCACTTGAGGTAGGAATTCGAGACCAGCCTGATCAACATGGTGAAACCCCGTCTTTACTAAAAATACAAAAATAAGCCGGGCATGGTGGCATGTGCCTGTCATCCCAGCTACTCTGGAGGCTGAGGCAGGAGAATTGCTTGAACCCGGGAGGTGGAGGTTGCTGTGAGCCGAGATCGTGCCATTGCACTCCTTCCAACCTGGGCAACAAAAGCAAAACTCCGTCTCATAAAAAAAAAAAAAAAAAAAAAAAAAAAAGGAGGGGTTGGGGGGTTGGGGGCTGAAAGCTAATCTATCAGATAATAAATATAGAAGGAAAGAGAGAATTAGAAAATCATCCCTTCATAAATACCAATTGACCTAGGCCAGGATTATCAATAGATGTTAAAACTTTTGAATTAAAGTTATTGAGGAACAGGATACTCAAACAATCTCAAGATATCACCTCACGGATAATTTTATTAATTACAAAGGGAAAAGGTAGCCCTTTCAATGGAGAGATCTGGCAATACCACCTCAACCAAATGATCAAACCTCATGTCACCAGTGATGTTACAAACTGATATTAGGTGTCACCGATGATGTATGGGGAGGGATAGAACATCGCCTATGAAGAATTCTCACCACAAGTGTTTAACTTCAATCTAACAATGAGAAAACAATCAGACAAATCCAATTCACAAGACGACAAACTTGGAATCTTCAAAAATTTCAATATCGTAAAAGGCAAAAAAGGCAAGGGTATTGTGGTGGTTAATTTTAGGGGTCAACTTGACTAGATTAAGAAATACCTAGAAACCTAATAAAGCATTATTTTGGGGTGTGTCTGCAAGAATGTTTCCAGAGGAGATTAGCATGTCTCAGTGGACTAGGTGTGGAAGATCCACCACCAATGTCGGTGTGCACCATTCAATCTGCTGGGGGCCTGGAGAAAACAAAAGCAGAGAAAAGGTGAATATGTCAAGCTGTCTGCTGGAGCTGAAATACACTACACTCTTCCTCTCCTGTCCTTGGACAACAACTCCAGGATACCTGGCCTTTGGACTCCAGGACTTAACACCAGCAGCCCCCCAGTCTCTGGGTCTTCAGCCTCAAACTGAGCGTTCCACCGTCAGCTTCCCCAGTTTCCGAGGCCATTCAACTTGGACTGAACTAAGCTACCAGCATCTCAGGGTCTCCAGCTCATAGACAGCCTGTCATGGGACTTCTCAATCTCCATAATCACATTAGCCTATCGCCCTAACAAATCTCTTCCCATCTCTCTCTCTCTCTCTGTCTATCCATCCATCCATCCATCCATCCATCCATCCATCCATCCATCCATCCTATTGGTTCTGTCTCTGGAGAACCCTGACTAATACAGGTAATATGCTATATTAAAGGAAACTAAAGAACACAACTGTATTGTGTAAGTAGTCTTGATAAGATTCTGGATCAGAAAAATTTTTTTATGTTATAAAGGACATTGGAATGACTGAGGAAATCAGAAAAATATTACGGTTTCCAAGTAATGGTATTGTGATTACATGAGAGAATGTCCTTGTTCTTAGGGGATATGTGCTTAAGTGCCTAGAGACAAAGTATGGTGATATCTGCAATTTACTTTCAAGTGGTTTAGAGAAAGCATCTGTGTCTGTGCGTGTGTGTGTGTGTGTGTGTGTGTGTGTGTGTAAAGACAAAAGCAAATTAATCCAGATAAAAGGTGCATGGAATGTTTTTTGTTCGTTTTTTTTTCGGTGGGATTTTTTTTTTTTTTTTAAAGATGGGGTCTTATAATGTTGCCCAGGCTGCTCTTGAATTCCTGGGCTCAAGCATTCTTCCTGTTTCTGAGTAGCTGGGACTACCAGTGTGCACCACTGTGCCTGGCTTCACTGTACTATTTTTGCAATTGCCCTAAAGGTTTGAGAGGTTTCGAGTTAAGTTGGAAAAAGAATCAAATAAAACATAAACCACCTGGCACCCAGTAGATGCTATGACAGTTTACATTATGGCTTCAGTAAACAACAGGTCTACAGGAAACTATTCCCCCGTGCCTGAAAATAACATGAATCATCTGCAAGTAAATGCCACCAGACAGTCCTGCCTTCATGAAGCTTATATTTTCAATTAGAAGGCAAGGCAAGAACAGGAAGCAGCTAGAGAAACAGTATAGTTTTGGTTTCAGAAAGCCTACCTAGGGTCTACATCTGCATTTTTCGGAGTGAGAGGGAACGGCTAGGCCATGTCAAAAGACAAAACAAGTTTACTTAACCTTACTAAAACTTGCTTCCTCATTTGTATGTAAAAAATTGAACTAAATTCTACTGCCTAGAATTGAGAGAATAAGACAGCATCCACAATGCAACTTTGTAGTGCATCTTTTATTGAAGACTCTCATTAAAAGATACTAGTTTCCTACAATAAAAGTGGTGAAGAACGAAAGCGCCCAGATGGTGCCACCTTTGTTTTCCTAAGAATACTCAGCACAGGACCTTGCATTTAGCACACAAACACTGGTTGAAGAACTAACAATTAGACAACATGAGACAGAATTCCTTTAAAAAAGTCATTCAGCCTACACAGGCCATTGGAGTTAAAGGAAAGACTAGTGTGAACTGGCTCAGTTTGAGACATGAGCCCTTTGACAACAGCATATATTTATGTGCACATAAATTTGCCAAAGCCCTTTTATATACATCATCTCCTTTGAGCCCCACAATAATCCCCATTTTATAATAAAGAAACTGAGGCTTAAAAAGATAAATTGTCGGCCGGGCGTGGTGGCTCACGCCTATAATCCCAGCACTTTGGGAGGCTGAGGTGGGCAGATTGCCTGAGGTCAGGAGTTTGAGGCCCACCTGGCCAAAATGGCGGAACCCCGTCTCTACTGAAAATACAAAAAATTAGCCAGGTGTGGTGGTGGGCACCTGTAATGCCAGCTGCTCGGGAGGCTGAGGCAAGATAATCACTCAAACCCAGGAGTTGGAGGTTGCAGTGAGCTGAGATTGCACCACTGCACTCCAGCCTGGGTGACAGAGTGGGACTCTGTCTCAAAAACAAAAAAGATAAGTTGTCCATGTAGCAAACAGCTCAAATTTTTTGTTTGCTCCACTCAGTCACAATGGCTAAAGAGTGAAAATAATTCACCGCTGCGATCCTCACAATCTCTTCCCCAGGGTTCCTGTTAGGGCAGAGTGACTCACTGATGACCACTCCTAAGCTCACACCTGCTTCTCTAAAGAAAAATGCCAAAATCTGCCCTTTGATTGCTTCTGCTGAAATTCAGAAAAATGAACACTCGTGCCTTTTAACCACCTGCTTCAGATATTTTAAAAGTAGAGGTTAAATTCTCCCTTTGCAATGTGGTTGCATGACTGAGATGTAGAGGAAGTGAGCAGAAGATATTATTTTCATTTCAAGGTTGATGACGTCCACATTTTAGTGAAGTTAACTAACCATAACTAGAAAATAAAATTTTTCTGCAGAATTCTCTGGGGAAAACTCTTGACTGCTTCATTGTTTCAGTTCACTTTTTAAACACTGTACTGTGTTGCAGGCAGGGATAATGTATTTCTCTCTTCCAGGGATTTCTACAATATTTATACATCAACCTTTATTACCGCCATCACAAAAACGAGCAGGAACTCCGTAATTCAATTTTTGCCCCCATTCTGTTCACCCTTCACAACTAGCTTCCCTTAGTAAAAGAGGTCAGCCCAAGTAGCTAATGGACTTGGCAAAGGTATGTAGAGTTAGCCCTCTCAACATTGCTGACAAGAATTTAAATCAGGGGGCGATGCTAGTGTCCTTGGACTCAGCATCTCTACCCCCTGAAAGATATCTTACAGAAATATTCCCACAAATTCATAACAAAATGAGGTACTCAAAGGCTCACTGTGGCACAGTTCCCAACAACCATTAAAACAGTTAGTTGGAGCAATATGCAAATACATGGGGGAAATGCCCAAAATATATTAAGCAAAAGAGAACAAGCAGAATTACATGTATTACAATAATATGGTTAGTACACATATGAGGAAAAATGATAGAAGAATACACATCAAAATCTGAAAGTTGACTATCTTTGTGGGTAGAATTAAAGAGGACTTTCCATATACAGTCCATGTGTTTTTCTGTAATGAATTTTAACTAATCATATGTTCTTTCTTTCTTTTCTTTTCTTTTTTAAAGACAAGGTCTCATGATCAGGGCTCATGGCAGTCTTGACCTCTGGGGCTTAAGGGATCCTCCTGCCTCAGCTGCACCCCACCCCGCAGCTGGGACACAGGTGTGCGCCACCACACCCAGCTAAACAATACAAAAATATCTTTGTATTTTTTTAGAGACAGAGTTTCACCATGTTGCCTAGGCTGGTCTCAAACTCCTGGACTCAAGCAATTTGCCTGCCTCAGCCTCCCAAAGTGTTGGGATTACAAGCGTAAGCCACTGCACCCAGCCAATCTTATGTCAATTCTAGAATCAAAAAACAAATGTGAGATACATATTTATGTACCTTTTCCCTTCGATTTGGAAACAGCTAAAGTTCCACTTGCATTACTCCCTCTAGTAATGTCAAGCATAGAGTGCCAGCTGTAGAAGTTTCCAGTCACAGAATACAGGATTGTATTTAGAAAGGATATAAAACATCACTTACAATGTCCCAAAAAGTGGTATCCCAGCTCATAGGCTCCTGAAGCAGCCCTTGATGTATTCTAGCTTTGCTATTACATTCCTGAAGACAACATTCAGGAACACCAGCTGATCAAATACCAATATCTACAACATGTCAGGTTAAACAAATGGAATCATTATCACATCCAAGAAAACTAACATTGTTACTGATTATCTACTATGTAGCTCCCATTCAAATTTCCCCAATTATCCTGAAAGTGTCTTTTGTAGCTTTTTTTTTTTTAAGTCCAGGATCCAATCTAGGATTACATGTTCCATTTGGTTATCATATCTCTTTAGTCTCCATTAATATAGATCTGTCACTCATACCTTTCATTTTGTTGTCTTTCATGCATGACATTTTTGAAGATCACAAGCCAGCTATTTTGCAGTATGTCCCACAATCTGGATTTATCTGATTATTTATTTATGGTTAGATTTTTTTTCTTTTAATAGAGACAAGAACTGGGTAGAGTTCTTGGGAACTCTTGGGAAGCTAAAATGGGAGGACCACTTGAGCCCAGGAATTCAAGACTAGCCTGGGCAACATAGTGACAGTTTGTCTGTACCCAAAAAAATTTTAAATTAGTCAGGCATGGTGGTGCACACCTGCGGTCCCTGCTACTCAGGAGGCTGAGATGGGAGGATCCCTTGAGCCCAGTAGAGGCTACAGTGAGCTGTGATCATGCCACTGCATTCTAGCCTGGGCAACAGAGTGAGACTCTGGAAAGAAAGAGAGAAAGGAGAGACAAGAAGACAGGAAGAGAAGGAAGGAAGGAAGGAAGGAAGGAAGGAAGGAAGGAAGGAAGGAAGGAAGGAAGGAAGGAAGGAAGGAAGGGAGGGAAGAAGGGAGGAAAGGAGGAAAGGAGGAAAGAAGGAAAGAAGGAAAGAGAGAGAGACAGAGTCTCGCTGTGTTGCCCAGGGTGGTCTTGAACTCCTGGGCTCAAGTAATCTTCCTGCCGTGGCCTCCCAAAGTGCTAAGATTCCACATGTGAGCTACTATGCCCAGCCCCATGGTTAGATTTAAGTTAAGCATTTCTGGCAAAACTTCTACCCTAGTGATGTGTACTTCCCATTGAATCAGGTTGTGTACTTACACTAAATTATCTTTTTCCTCATTTTGTCACTGTGGATACTAAACAAGCATCATCCAATAAATAAAATGTTTAAAAGGATAAATAATGTTAACAACAGCTACCATGAGCACCAGTTATACCAAGCATAGTGTCAGACATTTAAAACACATGATCTCATCATGTGAACCTCACAAGAGTCTTACAAAGAAACAGAGGCTCAAAGAGATTAAGTAATTTGCTCAAGGACACACACATACTGATAGAAAAATATGTGCATGTACATATGAACTCCAGCACATAAACATGCACACGTATACAATTCAACATGATCTCAAAGGTTCCTGGTCTTCCTGAGGACCTTTCAGGGATGAATTAAGAACTGCTATATTAGGCTAATCTTGAGGAGGCCTACCTAGTTCTCAAAAGTTGGCTTCCTATAGGGAAAAAACTAAAAATAAATTAACTGTGGTCCATATTAAATTCCTCCATACTTGGAAATGCTCTTATTTGGAGATGGATCACATTTCCACCACAGCCAAGAAAACAGGGCAATGGTTCCCTAAATTATTACATTATTCTGATGTTTCATTTCTGCAACAAAATGAGAAAAAAACAATGCAGAGAATTTTTCATAAAGCTAAATATATTTTCTATGAGATAAAAGTGAGGAGGCATTTTCAATTTACTATAGAAAAATAACTATTGTTCACAGTACATTCAATTTTATTTTTTGTAATTTTACTTTTCTATATAATTCAAAAGTCTGAGACCCATTGATTTAGGGAACTCTATGCAATTAGAATGATTTTTTTTGAGATACTAACTTGAATAAAGGAAGTTCAGCCCAAAAAGAAACCAGATCTGAAATATTTCTGAATTTCCCTAAAAGTGATCACAAAATATTTCAAAAGCTGAAAGTGTCAAGAATACTTTTTGTTTTGAGACAAAGTCTCATTCTGTTGCCCAGGCTGGAGGGCAATGGCACCATCTCGGCTCACAGCAGCTTCCACCTCCGGATTGAAGTGATTCTCCTGCCTCAGCCTCCTGAGTAGCTGGGACTACAGGCGTGCACCACCACACCCAGTTAATTTTGTATTTTTAGTAGAGATGGGGTTTCACCACGTTGGCCAGGCTGGCCTCGAACTCCTGACCTCAGGTGATCTGTCCACCTCAGCCACTCAAAAGTGCTTGGATTACAGGTGTGAGTCACTGTGCACAGCCTAGAATACATTTTAATGGGTCTCTTAAAAGTATTTTACATTTGGCATCTGTATTATTACTAATAGTCCTCTTCCAATGTGTTGGTATTTCCTGCTTCTAAATAGGCCCTTAGTGACTTAGGTTAATTCACTCACTCTACAAACATTTAGAGTCCCTAATTTGTGTGAAGCATTCTGTTAGGTGCCTGGAAACACAGTCTGGAGAGCTTTTGCTTGCCTTCATGACTAGGGTCAAAGGTGTGGATGCCTCCCGCACCCCTCACCCCCACCTCCCAGCCTAGTATTGCCAAAGTACTTCCTTGTACATGATTATTTATGTTTGTCTCCCTCAACTGAGTGAATTCCTCCAAAGTAAACAGTATCTTATTCAATGTTGTTTTCCTAGCATAGTGCATGGAAAACTGTTATAATAAATAAGTAAATTGAGTATACTGTTGTTTTCCATGCTGGGGATAAGTATAAATTAGTGGAATAAATTGTACAGATGAGGAAACTAAAGCTCAGGAAAAAAATGTAATATGTCCAACATCATACAGCTAATAAATAAGTAGTGCCCAGTGTGAGAAAGCCTCATCCAGAGCTCTCTTCTACTCCATCATGCCACATCCCACACATGGAAAGGAAGAGTGAAAGATCTTAGATGTCTTCCAGGAACCTCAAACTCAGCATGTCCAAGGGTCCTCCCTTCTGGAAAACAAAAAGATCTGGTTCCCATTCAGTGTTCTCTTTCCCTGAAAACGTCATCCCCAGTTGCTCAAGAAAAAACTCAAGTCATTTCATGACTCCCTTTTCTCCCTATTCCCCCATCCAATCAATCAACAAATCTTATGAATTACAATTTTCAAACTTAGTGTCGGCCAGGCATAGTGGCTCATGCTTGTAATCCCAGCACTTTGGGAGGCCGAAGCAGGTGGATCACCTGAGATCAAGAGTTCGAGACCAGCCTGGCCAACATGGTGAAACCCCGTCTCTACTAAAAATACAAAAGTTGCCAGGCACGGTGGCTCGCGACTGTAATCCCAGCACTTTGAGAGGCTGAGGTGAGTGGATCATTTGAGGTCAGGAGTTTGAGAGACCAGCTTGGCCAACATGGTGAGACCCCATTTCTACTAAATATACAAAAATTAGCCAGGTGTGGTGGGTGCCTGTAATCTCAACTACTTGGGAGGCTGAGGCAGGAGAATCACTTGAACCCAGAGATGGAGGCTGCAGTGAGCTGCTGTGACTGCACCATTGCACTTCAGCCTGAGCGACAGAGTGAGACTCTGTCTCAAAAATAAATAAATAAATACAAAAGTTAGCTGAGCATGGTGGCGGGCACCTGTAATCCCAGCCACTAGGGAGGCTGAGGCAGGAGAATCACTTGAACCTGGGAGGTGGAGGTTGCAATGAGCCGAGATCGTGCCATTGCACTCCAGCCTGGGCAACAAGAGCAAAACTCCGTCTCAAAAACAACAACAACAACAACAACAACAACAAGAACAACAAACTAGTGTCTCTCTAAACCCTCTGTCACCACTCTAGATCTAAGCACCATTATCCCTCATACAGACAACAAAAATTATTTGCTACTTGGTCTCTACACATTGACTCTGACCAAGTCTTCCCTTCAATCTCCTCTACTTAACAGCCAGGATAATACTTTAATATCATCCTACATATGCCATTCATCTAGTTTATTAAAGCCGGGCTAGGTTCTCATTACCCTTAGGATAAAGACCAAAATTCACCTGTAGCTCAGAGAACTGCCTACTCTCTAGCCTCTGCCCACCTCTCCAGCCTCATTCTTCATTCTAGTCTTTCTCCTCTTGCTCTGTCTCTAACTTCCTTTCAAATCCTCAGGTTCACCACTCTTCCCTTTGAACTTTGAACATGAAGTTCCCTCTGCCAGAGACCTTTGTCCCACTATAAGCATCTCCCACTGCCATCCTGAATTACTGCTTCCACTTACCCTCCAAGTCTCTTCAAGTGTCACTTCCTATAGGAAATCTTTCCTGATAACCCCAGACAAGGGGAAAGTACCATGTCAGGCACTCCTACTCAACCCTTTTGGAAATGGCATTCATGACACTTGCAATTATTTATTAAGTATATCCCCTATTCGAATATAAGCTCCATGAGGTCAGGGGAAGCATTTCTTCTCACTGATGTAGCCACAGTGCTTAGCCCATGGTAGCTGCTCAATCAATATAAATTGTCAGAATTATAGGTTGGGGCCATATTATAGAGGGCTATAACATCAGTAAACCAAAGAGCAAGGATCATTATCCCTTTGTAAATAAGTAAACTGAAGCAGAAAGAAATGAATAGTTATTTAAGGTCACAGAGACAGCAGTGATGAGGCCAAATCTAATGCTGCATTCAGCCCATTTCTCCTCCCTGGGACAATAAAAGAAACCTTGGTGAGTAAGGAAGTATTTCAGAAGAAGAAAATAAGTTATGAGAAGATGGTGCATAAAAGGTCTAAGAGGACAGCTTCTGAATCTGCCTGTCACACTAGTTGCCTCCAGATGGATAGCAGTTAGACTTTCCACACCTAGAAGAGCACTGCTGTTACATAAACAAATATAGCCACTATCACACTCTTCCCCTTAAGAGAAGAGTATAAAATAACAAACCTCTTTCCTGCACAAAGGAGAAGAAACAACCGGGTGGGGGGTGGGGGTGGGGGGCAGTGGAACTGTTGTCCTCCAAGTATCTTCAAAAAACCAAACGGGCAGTTTGGCCACCTGGATTGCACAGGGAATAGGAAAGAAGAGGGGGTAAAGAACAGCCTTCCCACCACCAGCTGCAGCAAGGATGAGGGGGAAAAAATGTATTATATAAGGCAAGCCATTTGAAGACTACTTATGCCTTGGGAATTATGAGAACATTTCATGTAGAGCATTTAAAAACCTGGCTAACCCACAGGCAGTTCCTAATACAGGTGCCAGTGAAAGGAAAAGTGGCATGAGCCCAACTGCAGCATTTCATTGTTCACACGCTGCTGGGGCTGAATTATGTCTGTCACAGAAACTACAAACCAGACCAGGGGTCAGGCTCATTGCTGCTCATCCTGCCAAGCACAGACTGCAAGAAACAGAAAAGGCAAAGAAATTCTCCTCAAAGAGGATTCAGCAAAAATATTCACATAGTCTACATCCACCCAGGAGTTCCCAGGTGAAGTGAAGGAGGACCAGGGAGGGTGTTCTGAGATTGGAGAGAGATGGAGAGAAAGAGATGTGATATGCTGGTGATAAGGGAGGGATTTTGAAATACAAAGGAAAACTGTAAACTGAATATGGAGAGATAGGGAAATAAACAGAATTTCAAGAGATGTGGGTGGGGTGGGGTGGGGTGGGGGGGAGAAAGGAAAGTACAGGAGAGAAGGGTAGGGTGTCCAGAAGAGCAGAGAGTTATCAACAGAGAGACATAGAGGCAAAGGCTGACTGTTGATCTTTTCCCAAATCCAAAAGCTGCTCATTGGCATCCCAATAAATCACTCTACTACAAAGCCCATACAATGGACTGTCCTTTGCATTCAGCATCAAGCAGCGTTTAACGAAATATCACATAGCTACAACTTTGGAGACCTAAGGGTCTGAATTTAAAATGAATAAAATTGGCTTAGCAGCAGAAGACAACCAGTAAAGACTTTCCCTTATGTCTGACTCAGCTATGAAAAGGTTTAGCATTCTAGAGTTAAGCAAATACTCTGGCATTTCTCCTTCTTTTGACATTCCAAGAGGGGGTGTGGTTGACCCCAGGTCCATTCATTTCCAAGGTTGTAGATCTCTCAGCTAAGACTGGCCCCATCTGTTGTGGAGCCAGCCAGCTGTTTATCTCAAAGTAACATATTTATTGCCTTAATCATCCCTATAACTCTTACAAGAGCATCATATAAGTCAGAATGCTTTATGTCCTGTTAAATGTCAGTTCGTTTTAAAAAACAACAATAACAAAACAACTACTATGCTCCTTGGTTCCCCTGACCAAAATTACTCTTCCATGGGCACCTTTCAGTAATGCCAAATGAAGGTTAACAGCGCTTCTAACTTTCCCTTTCTCTAATGTGTTAAAAGGAACCCGGCTTCCCTAATCGATCTCTTCAAACCGTTATTTGCGAGTAGTGACTATGCCTCAGGAAACAGCAGCTCATTATGGTACCATTGTCAGTGGCAAAGAGCCTATGCAATGTAATTTAAAACACACAAGCACAAATCTGTCGGCTCCACTTCCAAACAATCTTGAATCCAGCAGTCGGAGAACGGAAAACATTTAACAAAAACGCTGCTTCCAGCAGCCTCAAAGAACCTTCGTCAGACACGTGAAATGTTTTTGACTGGCACGGAGTGCACCATTAAAGGACACTGTCACCTCAAATCAGCAGAAAAGGCGAGACAAACGACATAGACAGACACACATATAATAAAGCCCCACAAAACTTAAGCACGTTCATCTTAAAAATTAATAACTAGTGCTCGTCCCAGCGGCATACAAATGCTCTAAAGTAGTGCGACCACATTAAATCACTGTCTCCATTTCTCCCCACGCATCACCCCTTCCCACTCAAACCTCAGCTCTCGGGCCGTGTGTGACAGGACTGCAGTCCCCCACCTCTGCCTTCCTCTGATTTTCCAAGAGCACTTCCCAACATCCTTCCTAGCCCAGCCCCCTCACCCCGTCTCCAAAAGGTTGAGAGGAGTTGCGACTAGGGAATTGGCAGGCACCCGTCCTCTGGCGGGGGAAGGTTGCTGGAGTTGTTCTTTGCAGTGACCCAAATTGCACAGAGCTTTTCCCCTTAGCAGCGCCTGCGAGCCTCTCCCCAATCCCCCCCACCTCCCCACCGCTCACAGCTTCCCAAAAGAAAACCTTGAGAACTAAGCGGGAGGAATAACTTGGTAGAAGCATGTGAATAAATCACTTCAACTCACCTGGTTTGGGATTTTTCTCCCTACCCCAGGCATAAACAGAAATGATATGCGAATGAGTCACGCACGCAAGGCAAGGTCTGCGATGTCCTGAGTCCAAGGGCTGGAGTCAGTCCCTGCCCTGGTGCTGCTGCTACTCTTAGCTCAGCTGGAGCGAGCGGCAATCGCAAGCCCAGCAGCAGCAGGGGGTGGAGAGACCGTAGCACAATGAATGCAGTGGGGCTTTTGCAATGACATCATCCCTCTGTCCAAACGTCCCCAATAGCCATGCTCAGGGGCGGTGCTTTGTGGGAACTGTAGTCTTCTTACGTCCTGGAGGGATACCGAGGCAATCGCCGGAACTACAATGCCCAAAATGCTCCAAAGTCGGACGCGCCCAGAGTGAAGGAGCAAAGGGGACTCGGCCGCCATGTTGGGAATACTGGGACGATTCCGCGGAGCCCGGCAGAGGTTTTAGGGGTATGCGGGAGTCAAGTGGTGGTTCAGTGGGGACAGTGAGGTGGAGGACGACCTGGTCGGATAGCTGCGGGCACGAACCTGGGAACCAGAAGGTGGAGGCCGTGCTGGGGACTGATGTAGGGCGGGACCACCTGGAAGCTGCATCAAGAGGCCCAGTGAGCCTCGGTCTCAGCTCCTGAAGGCGTTGCATGGGGCCCTACGCTTCCTTCTCCATTTTTTAGCTAAGAGATTGAGAGAGTCGGTTTACTTTTGGGCTTGGAGTATCATTTAGATCGGTTAACAATACAGTTGAGAGAGTTGGTGTCTTTTGTTGAGGTGCGAGGACCCCAGGCGGCGACCCTCGCCTCTATTCGGAGAAGCCCATTTCCACCCACGGAGTTGGGGTAGTCCTCCCAAATCCTTTTTTGTTTTGCCGTTTGTTTTCCAACCCCCCTTCCCTCTCCCCAAGGTTTCAGATTCACTGATTTTTCATACAGGAATGATTAACAAAGGCGTCCGAAGAAATCGTTGTTGGAAGGTGGCCAAGCTGGAAAGAGACGTTGCTTTGGCCCTGCAAGTAAGAAAAGAGACGGAGCAGCCTGAAGGAGTAACACTAAATTTAAAATGACACTTTTTTTTTTTAACCAACCAGCGAAAGCAGATGTTCAAAGGGGATATTGGCCGGGTGCAGTCTCTTATGCCTTTAATCCCAGCACTTTGGGGGCAGAGGCAGGGGGATAGCTTGATTCTAGGAGTTGAAGCCCAACCTGGGCAATATACGGAGACCCCGTACCGTCTCTGCAAAAACATTAAATAAAAAAATTATCTGGGCATGGTGGCGTACCCCTGTAGTTCCAGCTACACTAGAGGCTGAGGTGGGAGAATTGCTTGAGCCCAGGAGGCTGAGGCTACAGTGAGCCAGTATCGTACCACTGTGCTTCAACCTGGGCGACAGAGCGAGCCCGTGTCTCAGAAAAGTGGGGAGGGGTAGGATATTATTAATGATAAGCCTTCTGACGTCTGGCAGTAGATTCCAGAGTAACATCGGTCATGGATAAATTTTTTTTTTAACTAAGTGACTGAAACCAAAGTTACTTGTCTTTTGAGTGATTTCGCACGGTATCTCAAAATGAACTGTACTTTTTTTCTTGTGCCACTGAAACAATGCTGTGTGTTCTTTTTCAGAGTCTATCACACTAAGATGAGAAATGTGTTTTCTTCCTGAAGGTGTCTGATGTGTAAAAATACTGATATACTTAGGGCTGTTTCCTCCCTTTCCTTTGCACGTTATTCTGAAACAAAATTAACTAGTTACTTTGCGTCATTGAAGGTATGCACTTCACCTCTATGTTAGGAGTGAATAAAAAATAGATCCTCATATCAAAGAAAGGCTAGACAGAATGATTAAAAATGACCAAAACATGTTAGAAACAGTCTTTCAGATGTATGCAGATGGTAATTAGAAAAACACTTTTTCAAAAAATGATTGTATGTGTCATGTTTCTGGGAACAAGTCAAGATGAATGAGTTTGATTTTTAAGCAGAAGTAGTATGTGTTGGTGTCATCCGTGAATACCACAATGAAAAAGGCTCAAAGTTTTTGTTACTTAGAAACTTCTCTAAGTAATGGTGGTAAGTACAGGAAAAGGAACAATGTCTACCATTTTCTTTCTAACCTTCAGTTTATTGTAATGTTGTAAGCTTAATAGAGATTTACACTTAGGCTTAATTTCAAGCTCTTCAATTATTTTTCGTGGTTGGTGATTCAGGTGTATTCTCATGTCTTATGTAAATTTATCTTGAGTTTGTTCATTTTATAATATATTTCTTTATGTAAGCCATAGCCTTGTCAGTTTGAGTTATATGGAAGACAAATTGTAGGGAAAAAGAGCTACAAACTACTCAGAAACCTTCTGTCTGAGCTGGGCATGGTAGTGCATGCATGTAGGCTTAACTACTTGGGAGGCTGAGGCAGGAGGATCACTTGATCCATTAGTTTCAGGCTGCAGTGAGCTATGATTGTGTCACTGCACTCCAATCTGGGCAACAGTGAGACTATGTCTGTTTTTAAAAAAGAAAGAAATCCTGTGTTTGAAAAGTGATAGGTGTAGAATACAGTGATTTCTATAATTTGTCATGTGTTTGAGTAGTTTTCTGTCTTTATATCTAATAGACATCTGACCATAAAGATAGAAGAAATCCTGCACTCTTTAGAGATTTTATTTATAAAATTAATATTTGAGGAGTTGGGGAGGCCAGCTTCTGAAAAAATAACCGCAGTGTCCTGGAGAAACACTGCAGGTTAGGAAAACATTGTTAAAGTAGAATTAGGAATGTCTAGAGGAGGTAAAGCTTTTCATCTCTCAAAAAAGAATTAGGGCCAGGTGCAGTGGCTGACACCTGTAATCCTAGTGCTTTGGGAGGCCGAGATGGGCACATCACTTGGGGCCAGGAGTTCAAGACCAGCCTGGCCAACATGGGGAAACCCCATCTCTTCAAGAAATAGAAAAGTTAGCCAGGTGTGGTGGTGTACGCCTGTAATACCAGCTGCTAGGGTGGCTGAGGCAGGAGAATCGCTTGAACTGGGGAGGTGGAAGGGGCAGTGAGCAGAGATTGAGCCACTGTACTCCAGCCTGGGCAACAGAGCAAGACCCTATCTCAAAAAAAAAAAAAGAGAATTAGGACATTGATTTGTATTAAAATTATAGGTAGCTCATTTAAGAGTATGAAGTCAATTGCTGTTAGAGCAAGGGTTTTTTTCAATAGAGGTGTCAGGATAACCTAGAGAGCTCTAAAAGTATATGGCTATTACCTACCCATCCCTGTTGAAATCTCCAGGGTTAGATCCAAGTATTGTGTTTTTAAAACTATAGGTGAGTCTACAAGAGTTGGATGGAGTAGTCCTCTACGTCCTGTATTTGTATTTTTGCAGTATGTTACACAATAACAAAAGCTTTGAGAAAGATTTTAGGTTTATTGCTAATTATACCCATGAATCAATTCTGAAAATGTGTAGATAAGGAATTTACCTGGTGAACTGTTTACACATGGCAGTTGTGGGAGGGAGAGGGGAGTGAGAGATGAGGTGAGATCAGTTTTAGCCTTAAGAGAACCAACCGGGCCTGGCACGGTGGCTCATGTGAGCCTGTAATCCCAGCAATTTGGGGCCAAGTCGGGTGGATCATGAGGTCAGCAGTTCGAGACCAGCCTGACCAACATAGTGAAACCCTGTCTCTACTAAAAATACAAAAAAATTAGCTGGGCGTACTGGCGGGCACCTGTAATCCCAGTGACTTGGGAGGCTGAGGCAGAAGAATCGCTTGAAACTGAAAGGCAGAGGTTGCAGTGATCCAAGATTGCACTGCTGCACTCTAGTCTGGGCAATAAGAGCAAAACTCCGTCTAAAAAAAAAAAGAAGGACCAACCATGATATCCTGACTAACCTGTATATTTCTTAGAATTAGGGTTTGGCCTAATATTAAGGAAGTCTAATGTTAAGAGACACCTAGTAAGAGCTCAATGCTGTGGTAAAATTATGATAGTTATGGAGAAACTTAAAAGTTGAGACAATATGTTTTTTAGAATTTTCTGAAAATAAAAATTTTCCTGCCCTAAGTCTTGAATTTTTAAGTTATTGATGTTATCTTAATGTTTATGATATTTGAACAAGTGATATTATAATAGAGTATCTTTTAGGTCATAGTGACCCCTTTTTAGAGCTGAGAAATCTTACAAATTCTTTAGCCCATGTTTTACAGATAAGGAAATGGGCATGCGCAAAGTGAAATTAAAACTTGCCATTGGTCACTCTGTACATTGATGGCAAAAGGCAGGGCAGAATTAGAATCCAATTATCTTACCTGTTCAGTATCTTTAATGCTACAGCAAGCTCACCACTGTTTCTCTTTACTCTTTAAACAGTGGATTTTTTTTGTCATGATACTCTCAGAATTTGATTTCTTGTATAATGCAGTTCCATACTTGCTTATATTTTATGTTTCAACCAAAAACACATTTTACTTTTAATAGAGGAGCTTAAGTTCCTAATGTAAATAATTGAGTGTGAGCTTCAGATACTTCAGGGTGGTATTAATAAACTTTGCTTTTCCAAATAGTTTCAGATAAGCATTTAATATTCAAAGCTTCCTCTTTACAGCTTAGGAAGTGGACTGGTTAAGTGACTTGAGTTCATACAGGAATATATCGGTATGTTCCTAATTCCCATCAAGTGTACCATTATATAATCTTGCTAACAGATCTAACAGATTACCTTTTTTTTTTCTTGGAGATAGAGCCTTGCTCCGTCGCCCAGGTTGGAGTGCAGTGGCACGATCTTGACTCACTTCAACCTCTGCCTCCCAGGTTCAAGCGATTCTTCTGCCTCAGCCTCCCGAGTACCTGGGACTACAGGCAGGCACTACCATGCCCAGCTAATTTTTGTGTTTTTAGTAGAGACGGGGTTTCACCATGTTGGCCAGGCTGGTCTCGAACTCTTGACCTCAAGTGATCTGCCTGCCTCTGACTCCCAAAGTGCTGGAATTAACAGGAGTGAGCCACCATGCCTGTCCTCTAGGGAAAGTCTTTAGTTCATTCTGGACAATGAGAAAACTTTTAACATTTTTACTTTTAGTTAACAATACTCAGGAAAATAAAAAGTGTGCTTTTTAGTCTTAGTGACCCAGCTTGAGTTTGAAACAAATTTACATAATTTTAGCTGCTTAATATGCTGCTGAAGATAAATGCCGTAAATATCCCAAGGTCAAGATTTGAAATCCAAATGTCTATAGTAATGATTAACAGGAAAAGAGGGTCCTCTTTATTATTTTATTTCTCAATTTTTAACAGGTTTGGATAATTAAGGGAGCACTAGAAAACTTTTTTTTTTTTAGGTAGAGTCTCTGTTGCCCAGGCTGGAGTATAGTGGTACAATCTCAACTCACTGCAACCTCCGCCTCCTGGGTTCAAGCAATTCTCCTGCCTCAGCCTCCCGAGTAGCTGGGATTAACAGGTGTGCGCCACCATACCGAGCTAATTTTTGTATTTTTATTAGAGACGGGTTTCATCATGTTGGTCAGGCTGGTCTCAAAACTCCTGACCTCGTGATCCGCCTGCCTCGGCCTCCCAAAGTGCTGGGATTTCAGGTGTGAGCCACCGTGCCCAGCCGAAAACATTTCTTTGCAAGGATAAATATATGAAGATGAACTTACCAAGCGTAAATATGTTCATGAATATAGCCACTTAAGGAAATTCAAACATGCAGAGATGTTCAGCTGTATGCAATTATGTAAGTAGGTACATATTCATGAAGCCTAATTTGATGTAGAATCTGAGGGTGCTGCCTATACATAAACTTGCTTAAAGGTTAAAACTTTTAAGGAATGCTCATCAAAGTCACCCTCTTACACCTAGCTGCTGATTTCATGAATGTGGCGCATAGGTGCTTATCAAACTGAATACCTTGGGGACTTGAGCTGCTTCAGCACCAGAAGATAAAATTCAGTAACTGTAATCCTTGAAGTACCTAAGTGATACATTTTTTTTAAGACTAAGCCAAAATAAAACAGCTTTCCTCCTTCCCTACCCTCTCCAACCAAACTTTTAGCCATTTTATTTATTTATTTATTTATTTATTTATTTATTTGAGATGGGGTCTAGCCATGTGGAGTACAGTGGCTATTCACAAGCATGATCATAGCAAATGACAGCCTCAGACTCCTGGGTTCAAGCAATCCTGCCTTAGCCACTCAAGTAACTAGGACTACAGGTGTATACTGGGGCTTCTAGCCATTTATGTAGTATTAAGTGGCAGCTTCTATAGTTTCTTAGTACTTGTCCTTGTAAAACTGCACAGTGTGTATTCTCTTGGCTCAATTATTAGCATATGTAGAGCCATTTCCTTGTGAATGTTTTGTATTTTCTATAAGAAAACCAGGAAAACTTGTGTTTTAATATGCTGAAATAAAGCAACTGAAGAATTTTGTTTTTGCCTTTAAGTGGTAATGTATAAAAGTACTATTGCAGATATACTTACAGAGTGTTTTCATCGCAATTAAAATACTGCAGCTGACTAGTATGTTCCATATGTATATAAATGACTTATACTGGTCATCTGCTATTTTTATGGAATACTAACAGTAGTTTGGTACATTTAAGGAGTCTTAACAGTTAAAAGTGTTATTTTGATGATAAACTGTTTACATTTATTTGTTTTTACATTTGGCAGTCTAAATGCAAGAGTCTCCATTTCAGCTGTTTACTCTGTATATCTTTAATGTTGGGCATTATGCCTCTTTCTTGAGTTTCAGTCCTATGACTGTTCCATTTTCAGTATTCATGTTTATGTGTCTTTCTAAAATTGTTTTGCTTCTGTTTCTTACTGCTCTTGAGACAATTTATGGGCAAATTTTGTTACTTTTCAACTGGCAGTGTATTTCCCTGTGAAGAGTTGCTGGATTGCCTCATTTTTCAGATAAACTGAATTAATGTAGTAGTGAGGAGAAACCAGATTTCAGAGGTTTGAGAAGTGAATGAATGGGAATGAGAAAAGAAGTAGGTACTTAAAGTAAACTTTTAAGAAGTTTGGCTCTGAAAAAGGTAATGGGTTAGAGAGGGCAGGATTGTAAGGATTTAAGATGGGAGAAGAGGCATAAGCATATTTAAATTTCCCTACTTAGGGGCCAAAAATCATACCGTACCTCAGTCTGATAACTTTGTGAAAGAATTCAAGGACACAAAATTCTGCCCTGCCCTGAAATCTAGCCAGGAGGAAGGGAGAGGAGCTCTGAAGTACTTTTGTAATTTTCTTCTACATAATAATTGATTTTGTTTGATTATTTTTCTTTCCCATAGCTCCTATTTGCCAGGTTTTTCATGGCTGCCTATTTAACCAAACTTGTACTTGCAAGAATAGTGCGTATTTAAGATTCTTGATTCCAAAAACACATGGCGATGATAATGTCTCTGCTTCTTTTGAGAAATTAACTTGGTTCTGAAAGATGGCGTTTACTTTTCACACCTGTATCATTAATACTTCCTTGCCAAACCTAACTAGGATCCTCCCCACCACTATTAGAGAACACTGATGCTCGGTTGAACCAGGGTGTTAAATGTGAACAGGATTTGTCTGTGTTGTTGCCCAAATATGTTTATCAATACACATTACCTGGAGGAAGAGAAATCTGAGATAATTGAATTCATTAGATTACTTACATGAAGAAGGTTTAATTGTATAAATACAGAAAAATGCACAAGGAAAGAAACTGACACCTTAAGGCAACAAAGCCCTCCATAAAAAGTAACCCAATTCTGACAGTTGTGAACTAACGTCCATTACCTGAAGTCCTTCTCATTCCATTACCCAATAACATAAATAATATGAATTCAGTAAATAAGCTGCTTTATGTCTTGAGAGATTTAACTGGCAGAATAAATGGAAAGAAGTCAGTAAAAAGGGAGCAGTTGACCAAGCATGGTGTCTCACACCAATAACCCCAGCACTTTGGGAAGCCGAGGCAGGCAAATCACTTGAGGTCAGAAGTTCAAGACCAACCTGGCCAACATGGTGAAAACCCGTCTCTACTAAAAATGCAAAAATTAGCCAGGCTTAGTGGCAGGTGCTTGTAACCCCAGCTACTCAGGAGGCTGAGGCAGGAAAATCACTTAAAACCCAGGAGAGGCCGGGCGTAGTGGCTCACGCCTGTAATCCCAGCACTTTGGGAGGCCGAGGCAGGCGGATCACGAGGTCAGAAGATCGAGATCATCCTGGCTATCATGGTGAAACCCCATCTCTACTAAAAATACAAAAACAAAATTAGCTGGGCTTGGTGGTGGGCGCCTGTAGTCCCTGCTACTCCAGAGGCTAAGGCAGGAGAATGGCATGAACCTGGGAGGTGGAGCTTGTAGTGAGCCGAGATCGCACCACTGCACTCCAGCCTGGGCGACAGAGTGAGGCTCCATCTCAAAAAAAACCCAGGAGGCAGAGGCAGTGAGCTGGGATCGCACCACTGCACCCCATCCTGGGCAACAGGACGAGGCTCCATCTCAGAAAAAAAAAAGGCTGAGCATGGTGGCATGTTCCTGTAGTCTTAGCTACTCAGGAGGCTGAGGCAGGAGGATCACTTGAGCCCAGGAGTCGTAGGCTGCAGTGAGCTATTATGGTGCCATTGTGCTCCAGCCTGGGTAAGAGTAAGGCCTTGTTTTAGTAAAAAGGGAGTAACCAAGACAGGTAAGGATTCAGTAAAATAAAAGTCAAAAGAAGTTTATTACTAGAGCGTAGCCCTGTAACCCGGTATGTCCAAATGTGATTTAATTTGCTCTCATGAGATGTGCACCAGAAGGAATAACCTGAGGCATTTCAAAGAAAAAACAAAATGTGACCTGCTAGTTCTGTTATTCTGCCACAAGTTAACACATTTTGAACTTCAGTTAAGTGCAGAATCTCAAACATCCAGTGTGACTCCCCAAATCTCAAAAATTTAGGCTAAAACCTAATTTTGTGTCCAAGCCAGTGCCTGCGTGTTCCTGCTGAATGTAAAACTTTGGTCCAGCAATCTTCTTACCAGTGAAGGGAGGGAGCGATATGAAAATAATGTTTAATGGTAATTGTTTATTGTCATAGGCCCATATTATACCCAGATTTAGAGAGCTATTTGACACACATGTAACCTAATGTTAATTTTAACTTAATATCTGCTCAGTCAGGTAAGACATGAAACTTCATACAGGTCCATTTAACGTGCCTAAACCTAAGTAGAAACACAAAAGCTATGTATAGTCCCTTGTTGCTTGAGATAACACTAAATTTTTAAAGAATAGCTTGGTGCTGTGGTAGATAGATTTCACTTAAAATGCATTTAACAATTTACAGATAACTGGAAAGTAATTCATCTTAGAACCCTGGTAGGGACATGCTATTAAAATATTTGTGTACTAGTTGAAGTCAAAATAGAACTACAGCCTATCACATGGTATTTATACTACTATACATTATGATTAATAAAGCCACCTAAGGTCGTTACTCCATGATCATGGGAAGTTGGTTTCGTCATTAAGAGTGGGTTTAGCAACAAAAATCTTGCATTTGAATCTAAACACATTACATGATTTTAGGCATGTTCATCATTCTGAGATTAAATAAAAAAGAAGGAAATATATGAAAAATGCTTAATAAGTACTCAGAAGGTAGTATGGTGTAGCAACTTAGAATGTAGACTTCAGAGCCAGTCAGCTAGGATTGAAATGACACTTCTGCCAATCACTGTTGACTATAAGCAAGTTATTTAACTCTGCCTCCATTTTGTCTGTGAAGTAGGGATAAAATCTTCCTCACTAGGTTGCTGTAAGAATTAAATGGATATATCACATGTGAGATCACTTTATTTGAGGCCAAAAAACTTTTTTTTTTAACTAGGATTAACTGAAAATAATCTATTAAAAACATTCTTTATCATGAGAAGTATGATTTTGTGTACCTTAGGTGTTACAAAGCAATGTCCTCTCAGTTTTAACTTTACCAAAATACCTATCTTAGTAAATGATACTGTATATACCAAATATTGCATGTGTGTATATAAACTTCAACTGTCTACTTCTGTCATTGACAGTTTAAAAATTGAGATAAGGTAAGTATTATCTGAGTAATATAACCATTTTCTACATTTATTTATTTATTTAGAGAGTCTCACTCTGTCACCCAGGCTGGAGTGCAATGGCGTGGTCTCAGCTCACTGCAACCTCTGCCTCCCGGGTTCAAGCAATTCTCCCACCCCACCCTCCCAAGTAGCTGGGACTGTAGACATGTGCCACCACACTTGGCTAATTTTTGTATTTTTAGTAGAGATGGGGTTTCACTCTGTTGGCCAGGCTGTTCTCGAACTCTTGACCTTGTGATCTGCCTAAGGTGAGGATCAGTTGAGCCCGAGAGGTTGAGGCTGCAGTGAGCCATGATCATGCCACTTTGATCATGCCACTGCACTCCAGCTTGGGCTACAGAGCAAGACCTTGTCTCTCAAATAAAATAAACAAAAAAATTCACGATGCTTCCCAAAAGCTTATTGTAACATCTAAGAAATAATTTTACCTTCCAACTCTCCTTCCCTTTTAGCACAATGCTGCTGGTTGATAAACCACTAAGCTGCCTTGGCAGCCACATATTATTGTTACCAGTAGGTAATATGCTATTTCTTCTGCTTGGCACATACGCAGTAGGCATGAAGTAATTGCTTACTGGATAAATAAGTTGTAAATTCTAAAACTGATTGCTTAGTCCTTTAACAATTAATTTACATCCCCCCTCCCACTCATCCATTTCTTTTGTGACAGATTTTGCACTAGCAAACTGCACTGTTTCAGACAATCAAGAAAATATAACATTTCTTGATGAAATCCTACCTCGCCTCAACAGGAGACTGAATTGGAGTCCTTGATTCTCAGTATATCAGAACTAGTCTGTGAAAGGATCAGGAGAGGACCATAGTATTGGTCCTCAATACATAATAAAACATTATGTATTGATGGTTGAGCTTTATGTCATCCTGTAGTTAACGCTATGACCACAAGACCATTACTGTTAACACTTATCTTCTGAAGGAAGCCTGTGAAATATCTCCAGAAAGACTAGGGGATTTTTTTTCCTGTTTGTTTGTTTCTTTGAGATGGAATTTGCTCTGTTGCTCAGGCTGGAGTACAGTGGTGCTGTCTCAGCTCACTGCAACCTCTGCCTCCCAGGTTCAAGTGATTCTCCTGCCTCAGCCTTCGGAGTAGCCAGGACTATGCACTGTGCCACCACACCCAGCTAATTTTTGTATTTTTGATACAGAGGGTTTCCCCATGTTGGCCAGGCCGGTCTTGAACCGGCCTCAAGTGATCCGCCCACCTCGGCCCAAAGTGCTGGCCACCACGCCCGGTCAGACTTGTTTTTTAGTGAAATAAATTGTTTTCCTTTAGGACCTTCTTGATGATAACAGATTCCAAGAATATGCAGTCTTGTCAACAGCTGTTTCATCCTCAGTTTCTTTAAAAATAAAATACAATTAGAACATTTTTAGATAGGCCATATCCAGTCTATTTTTCTGTCACCCAGTAAGGTTTTCTGTCATCAGCACAGGCCTATGAAAGGACAGTAAAGGGTCTCCTGTTACATACCCCAGCACTAATGTTTCTAATAGAATGTTGAGATAAGTTGTTGCCATGTAATTGGACTACATTCAGTCTTTCTCTACCCTCTGTCCTCTATTTACCCACCTATGCGTGTTGTGTGTGTCCTACTAATTATATTGACAGTACATGACCACTAAGAAGTTAAGTTCTTTTTTTTTTTTTTTTTTTTTTTTGAGACACAGTTTTGCTCTTGTTTCCCAGGGTGGAGTGCAGTGGCGCGATCTCGGGTCACCGCAACCTCCGCCTCCCGGGTTCAAGCAATTCTCCTGCCTCAGCCTCCTGAGTAGAGTAGCTGGGATTACAGGCATGTGCCACAATGGTGGCTAATTTTGTATATTTAGTAGAGACAGGGTGTCTCCATTTTGGTCAGGTTGGTCTTGAACTCCTGACCTCAGGTGATCCAGCCTCGGCCTCCCAAAGTGCTGGGATTACAGGCGTGAGCCACCGCGCGCCCAGCCCTTAAGTTCTTTTAAAAGCAGGAGCTCAACCATATTTGTGTTCACATTTCCTTCTGCTTAAAACAGGGCTTTTGTTTCTTCAGTATATATTCATTCGGTATCCACTAGGTGTCAGATAATATACAAGGTAGGTTCTAGGGATACCAAGATAAATAAACACAGACTTGCCAATATGAGTCTATGACAGTTTTGGCGGGGAGAGATGGAAAATAGATCTGCAAGCCAAAAAAGCTGCAGTAGAATAATACAAATATTGTAATGGCAATACAATACAGAACTATTAATTTTACATTTAGTAATCAGTATCAATTAAATGGGTAAAATGGATATGTTGGCATGAATGACATATCACTGAGAAAAACACTAAGAACTGTATAGAAATTGAATTAGACATATCAGTAATATTAGTAGGAAGGGAAGAGAATATTTGATTCTAGGTAGGCTATCAATCAGGATGCTTTTTCAGCACAGCCCTGGAGTAAAATCTGTAACCTTCGAAAACAATCACATTTTTGTTCTTATGCAATCTTTTTTTAAAAAGCATTTATTGTTTTGGCTCCAGTCCCTGTATGTTAAAATTTTAGTATCAGTCTTAATTCTCACTTACCTTCCCCAGACCTTATTCCCTAATTTTCTCATTTCCACTAGTCTCAATAAGTGCCAACCTTACCTTGAGTAGAATAGTGGATTTCCCAGCTTACAATGACTAACAAGTCATTTCCAAAAACATCTGTCCAAAAAGTCTGCCTCAGTGACTAAATTTCTAGCATTAGAATGTCATTCTTAGTACACTGATTTGATCTTTACATAAATGTATAAAATTATCACATGAACCCCAAATTATATGCATCTAATATGTATGTGTCAATAAAAAAATAATTCTGTATGCTTTTTCTCCTGTTAAAGAATTCTTTTCTTTTTGAGACAGGGTCTGGCTCTGTCACCCAGGCTGGAGTGCGGTGGTGCAATCTTGGCTCACTGCAGCCCCCGCCTCCCAGGCTGAAGTGATCCTCCCACCTCAGCCTCCCGAGTAGTTGATACTACAGATGCGTGCTACCATGCCTTGCTAACTTTTTGTAGAGACAGAGTTTTGCCATGTTGCCCGGGCTGGTCTCAAACTCCTGAGCTCCAGCAGTCTTCGTGCCTTGGCTTCCCAAAGTGCTGGGATTACAGGTGTGAGCCACCACGCCTGGCTGATTCGTTAGAAGACCAGTATTGCATTGTGATTGCCCCTGGGCAGGAAAACTAAGGGGCATCAGTAGACTATGCAATTACTTTTTTCCTCTTTTAAAAGTCTTGTTAATTTTTAAGTTTACATATTTTGGTATACAATTCTATGAGTTTTGACAAATGCATAGAATCATATAACCACCACCATAATTGAGATAGAAAATAATTCACCTCAAAAAAAAATCCTCTTGAGCTGTTTCATTTATAATTTTTGTAGTTAAAAATTGTTATTTTTCAAAAAGTAACGTTTGGGCCAGTGCACCTGGAGTGCACCAGTAGTCCCAGCTACTAGGAAGACTGAGGCAGGAAAATCGTTTGAACCCGGGAGGTGGAGGTTGCGATCAGCCGAGATCACACAACTGCATTCCACCCTGTCAGTGGGCTAGAGAGTGAGACTCCGTCTTAAAAAAAAAAAAAGAAACTTTAAATGTTTCATATAGTTACTCCTTATTCAAAAAGTATGCCTTTTTGGGTTAAGACAGTGCCATTTCAAATAGCCTTGTAGAAATATCAGCAAGGAAATGCTAAATTATATCATTATTGATCATTAGTACCTTAGCTTGTAGTTTAAACTGTTGAAGAGAATTAGGACTCCATCTGGCATTGTGGCATAAGCCAGTAGTCCCACCTACTCAGGAGGCTGAGGCCTGAGCTCAGGAGTTCAAGACCAGGCTGAGCACATAGCAAGATCTTGTCTCAAAAAATGAAAGAAAAAGAATTAGGACTCAGAAAAGGTAAAAGGTGTGTGTGTTTGGTTAGGTAGGGGATGGGATTGAAGGTTTAAGGAAGAGATTAGGGCCTGAGATGGAACAATGTGCATGGAAGGATAGATATGAGTAGTGTGTTTTGAGTAATATAAGAGACCTGGATTCTCAAAGATAGTAGGCACCAAAGAGATGAGTCCTGTAGAGTGGTGATCTTCATGTAAAAAATCATCTATGGGAGCTGCAGACCTGGGATTCTGTACTGAACTTACAGAGAATAAGTAACTCTTAAAAAGTCACTTCCCCAGTCGGGTGCAGTGGCTCATGGCTGTACTCCCAGCACTTTGGGAGGCTGAGGCGGGCGGATCACCTGAGGTCAGGAGTTCAAAAGCAGCCTGACCAACATGGTGAAACCCTGTCTCTACTAAAAATACAAAAAATTAGCCAGGCATGGTGATGGGTGCCTGTAATCCCAGCTACTCAGGAGGCTGAGGCAGAAGAATCACTTGAAACAGGAGGCAGAGTGAACAGAGATGGCGCCATTGCACTCCAGCCTGGGTGACAAGTGCAAAAACTCCATCTGAAAAAAAAAAAAAAAAAAGTCCCCCTTTCTGGGCCTCAGTTTCATAATCTGTAAAATAGTAAGATTGGACTGAGTATATACCAAGGTCCACTTCAGAGTTCTCCAGCTAGAAGCAAAACCCTTGTGTGTATGTGTTAGTTTTTTTCCCTTAAGGTTTTGTCCTCTAGTTTTAACTAGAGAGACACATTTGGGATATCAGTAACTGAATTCTAGCAAGCATTATGATCTCTTCAGATTTCATGTAGTTTGATGTCAGAAGTTGCATAGCAAAGTTAAGGCTGATCTAAATTGGCTTCAAGTGGATAGAGCTGTGTGACCCTCAGTCTTCTCATGTATAGAATGACTTATGTACTCTAAACTTCCTTGTAGTTTCATATTTTATGAGTATGAAACCTATGAAAACTTATCAGTGTTTTTTCTATTCACACTTCGAGTCTGCAGCTGCTGTTCTTCTGATTTGATTTTTTTGTTGTTTATTTTTATTAGCCACTATTCATTCAGTACCTTCTATATGCCAAAACGTTTGATATTTAACCTACATTATTTAAGGGCTTTTGTACTGCTGCTGTACTTTATAGATGCATAGATATGGTAAAATCACACCATGCCTCCTGCTCTGACTCTGGATAACATATTCCTCCAGCAGGATCTCATTTCAATAAAAATTAAACACTAGAGAGAGGAAGCAGGGGAGAAGATAAATGTGGCTTTAAATTGATAAGTGAAAGGCAAGGAACTAACATTTGAGGATCTAGTACATGTTAGACACTTTATAACATGGATCTTCTTTAGATCATTGAGATAAGCAGGTAGAAAGACATCACATAGGGAGTCCACTTGTACTGATAACAAGAAGAAAAAAATGACTTCATGCCATAAATCACTGGAATTATTCAGAATATTTGTTTTGCATGTTATCCTCCATTATGAGGACAAAGAACATAATTTCTCTATGTAGTATTTGGTGAATGTTTATTGAATAGGGATTTTTCTCATGCGTATAGTAGTGTTTCTTAATGTTTTGGATCCATGGACCTATAAAAATTTTATAAAAGCTATGACTACATCCAGAATGTTACCTCCCCGCCCTGCCACACACAAAAGGAAACAGCCAAGTCCCTCCCCTCACTCTAACCATTCCCACATCTATATTTGTGTAAAACCCATGGTTTTAAACTGTTTGCAGCCCCTCTGTAATCCATTCACATGACCCAGGAACTCAGACCTGGAAACATCTCTGGGTATCCAGGTAAACTAAAAGCATAGTTCCATTAATTTATAGTGCTAGGCCGGGCGCGGTGGCTCAAGCCTGTAATCCCAGCACTTTGGGAGGCCGAGACGGGCGGATCACAAGGTCAGGAGATTGAGACCAGCCTGGCTAATACGGTGAAACCCCGTCTCTACTAAAAAATACAAAAAACTAGCTGGGTGAGGTGGCGGGCGCCTGTAGTCCCAGCTACTCGGGAGGCTGAGGCAGGAGAATGGCGTAGACCCGGGAGGTGGAGCTTGCAGTGAGCTGAGATGCGGCCACTGCACTCTAGCCTGGGTGACAGAGCGAGACTCCGTCTCAAAAAAAAAAAAAAAAAAAAAAAAAAAAATTTATAGTGCTATATGGTTCTGCCATGCTTTATTGGTCCTTTATAGACTTGAGAAAATCACACCATGCCTCCTGACCATTAACAAATGGTCATGTTCCGTCTTCCTTTTTATGAGTGGAAATTGCATCCAATTTGCTTTCAGGTTCATTAATATGTACTACAACCAAAAGATCAGCATTATATACTTTATCTTTTTTAGTTTTTTGAAGTACAAATTATGCAGTTTTACAGATAAAGAAATTATCTCATGGGTAGCATATGTCTGGCTTTCTAGACAGAATGATTCCTATTTCTTTTTGTACTTCTCCCCATTCAGAAACTCATTTTGAGGCCAAGCATGGTTGATCAGACCTGTAATCCCAGCACTTTGGGAAGCCGAGGCAAGTGGATCACCTGAGGTCAGGAGTTGGAGACCAGCCTGGCCAACACGACGAAACCCCGTCTCTACTAAAAATACAAAAATTGGCCTGGCTTGGTGGCACACCTGTAATTCTAGCTGCTCGGGAGGCTGAAGCACGAGAATCACTTGAACCTGGGAGGCAGAGGTTGCAGTGAGCCGAGGTTGCACTGAGTCGAGATCACACCACTGCACTCCAGCCTGGGCAATAGAGTGAGTCTCCGTCTCAAGAAGAAGGAAAAAAACCTCACTTTGAACTCTGCTAGGCCATTGTCCTTGTATGTGAAATTTTATCTAGATAGAAGAAGATGAGGGAAAAAATTGTCTTGCCTTTTTTTTAGTGGAGGAAGATGACATGTAAAACAAGTATTCTAAAAGAATTCCAAATATGGTATGAGAACTACCCCATAAAGTTGTGAAGGTCAAATTGGTGAAAGGAAAACTAAGTGCTGTGTAAACTATAAAGTTTTCTAAGTACCCACCTGGTCCTTACCTTGCTATAGAATCTTATTTTTTTTTTTTATGAGACAGAGTCTCACTCTGTCGCCCAGGCTGGAGTACAGTGGCACAATCTCTGCTCACTGCAAGTTCTGCCTCCCGGGTTCACACCATTCTCCTGCCTCAGCCTCCCGAGTATCTGGGAGTACAGGCGCCTGCCACCACTCTAATTTTTTTTTTTTTTTTTTTGTATTTTTAATAGAGATGGGGTTTCACCATGTTAGCCAGGATGGCCTTGATCTTCTGACCTTGTGATCCGCTCGCCTCTGCCTCCCAAAGTGCTGGGATTACAGGCGTGAGCCCCTGCACCCGGCCTACCTTGCTATAGAATCCTTAGGGCCTAATATAGTCTAGCCAGAACAGCTATTTGTTTTCCCTTTTATACATGACTGCAAAACTGACTCACCTAGGTTTGTGATGTTAGAAACTCCAGTTGTTTACTATTATTATTAAAGTGGGAAACAGGGAGTTCATTGATCAAATGGATTGATGTTTTGAGTACTTACTATACACCAGGGGCTCTTAAATTTTTACATAAACTTTCTGGATGGAGAGTGATAGAATCTCCATTGTTCACTTGCCGCAAGCCACACCATTTGTAGCTAACATTTGAATGCTACTATAAGCAAAGGCACTGTTCCAAGGGCATTACGTGCACATCATTCATATTTCTCATTTAATCTTTATAACAACTCCTTAAAATACTGTTAATATTCTTGTTCCCTAATTTGTCAATAAGAAAACTGAAATTTAGAGATTATAGAATTTGCCCATCAATATTGGAAAGCTGGGACTTTGAACCCTGATTGATTTGACTCCAAAGTCTGCACTCTATTCCAGTAGACTGCCAGTGCCTCCAGAATTAATGAGCATTAATCTTTTCTGTTGTTTATGATCTCAGTATGGCTGTCCATGGCAGGGAGTCAGTGAGGGAGGCATTAATGGGGAATCACTGGGCCACTTCTGAGAGATATGGTGCCGTCCCTCACAAACAGGTTTCTTGTGGTGAAATCAGATGGGAAGGATAAGAGAAGTTGAAGAAGGTGGAGGTGGCATGGTTGGGCCTGTTTAGGAATTGATTACTTCTGAGCCTCTGGCCCTTTTTCCTGCCAACTGACTCAGTCAGAGCTGGCAGATGGGCCAAAGTCCAGGCAGGTTGATTTCATGGGCTGTATACTTCAAAGGATCTGATTCCTGGTGCTACTAAGCACATTGGAAGGCACAGTCTTATGGGGGAAGGAACAGGATGGTCTTCATGAGGTGTTTGTGAAAGCCCTAGGCAATGTTTGCTCTAATCCAAATATATACAGCTTGTTTTAAGTTTGGCAATAAAACACAGAGCCAGCCCTAAGCAGGGCTGAAAATTGAGTATTTAAACCTCGAGTATTCTGCAGTACAACAAAAGTTAAGTATATGGGTCCTAGAGTCAGATAGAACTGGAATCTAATCTTGACTTCACCACTCAGCTGTAGATAAATTACTAGACCTCAGTTTTCTTGTTCATAAATGGGGATTTTAGTTGTAGAGTACCTACTTCATATGGTTGTCATGAGGATTAAACAAAAATGTATACCACAGTACCTGAGATGTGGTAAACACTCTTGAAACATTAGTCATTACTCATTTTTTAAATTTTTCCTTCAAATACTTTCCTATCCAATAGTCACTATTCATTGAAAACTTCTATTTTATAAGAGGATCTCAGCACTTAAACAAAATAAATTGATTCATCATGTTTTACCAGACATTCAAAAGGCATTTATTATTGTGTTGGGTAGACAGATGGAGAAAATAGCAATAATTTTTGTTGAACACCTTAAATGAGCCAAACTCTTTAAAAAACATTGTCTCATTTTATGTTCACAACAGCTCTATGAAGTATTTTCCTATGTTATAGATGAGATCATGGGCCAAGAGAAGATTAGCAACATGCCTAAGATCATATAGTCAGCACTGTCTAATTCTGAAGCCTATGAATAAGGTAGCATTTATCCCCACGGAAGCATGGTATACAGCAGGCAGGCAGACACATAAACAAGTACAGCTGGCCCCTCTAGCCTCAGGTTCTGCATCCATGGATTCAACCAAAAATGGATTAAAAATATTTGGGGAAAAAACAAAACGATTAAAAAATACAAATTTTAAAATATAGCGTAACAACTACTTACATAGCTTTTACATTGTGTTAGGTATTATAAGTAATGTAGAGATGATTTAAAGTATACAAGAGAGTCTGGACACAGTGGCTTATGCCTGTAATCCCAGCTTTTTGGGAGGCCAAGGTGGGTGGATCCCTTGAGCCCAGGAGTTTAAGACCAGCCTGAGCAACAAGGCGAAACCCTGTCTCCACAAAAAATACAAAAATTAGCCAGATGTGTTGGTGCGTGCCTGTGGTCCCAGCTACTCAGGAGAGTGAGGTGGGAGAATCACTTGAGCCTCAGAGATTGAGGCTGCAGTGAGCTGTAATCACATCACTGCACTCCAGCCTGGGTGACAGAGTAAGACCCCATCTCAAAAATAATAATAAAGTAGGCCGGGCGCGGTGGCTCAAGCCTGTAATCCCAGCACTTTGGGAGGCCGAGACGGGCGGATCACGAGGTCAGGAGATCGAGACCATCCTGGCTGACACAGTGAAACCCCGTCTCTACTAAAAAATACAAAAAAAAAACTAGCCGGGCGAGGTGGCGGGCGCCTGTAGTCCCAGCTACTCGGGAGGCTGAGGCAGGAGAATGGCGTGAACCCGGGAGGCAGAGCTTGCAGTGAGCCAAGATCACGCCACTGCACTCCAGCCTGGGCGGCAGAGCGAGACTCTGTCTCAAAAAAAAAAATAAATAAAATAATAATAATAATAAAGTATACAAGAGGATGTTCATATGTTATATGCAAATATTATACTTTTTTTTTTTTTTTTTTTTTTTTGAGGCAGTCTCTTGCTCTTTTGCCCAGGCTGGAGTACAGTAGTGCTATCATAGCTGATTGTAACCTCAAACTCTTTCCTAAACTTGAATGATCCTCCTGCTTCAGCCTCCCAAGTAGCTGAGACTACAGGCATGTGCCATCACATCCAGCTGATTTTTTATTTTTAATTTTTTTGTAGAGATGGGGTCTCACTATGGTGCCCAGGCTGTTACGCCATTTTATATATAGGACTTGATTAACTGCAGATTTTGGTACCTAAAAGTAGGGGAGTGAAGTGCTGGAACCAGTTCCCTGCAGTTATGGAGGAAGGACTGTACCTACGTTCAAAGTGCTGTTGTTGAGGTTTACACTAGGTGCTTGGGAGAATGGAACAGAATAGGTGAACTCTAGGGGTGAAGCGAAGGTAGTCCCATTCACAGGAATAAATAATAATGCGGCTGCAGGTGGGAATGAGGAAGGAAGCCTTTGCTGGTGGAGGAGTTAAGGGAGTTCTTTCTGGGTTTCCCTAAGTCACACTAGAAGAAAAGGGTTACAGGGAGGCCTTTCTGGAATTCCTCAAGTCAATATGACAGCCTTTTAGATCCAGCATTACAATTGCAGCACATTTTATAGCTGCAGACAAAGAAACTGTCTCCAGAGAGAGAGATTATGTTGTTTGCTTCAGGCAAAATGCTGGGGGTTCTATATAAATGATATGTCTGCATCCAAATCATCTGTGCCTTCTTGGGCTTTAGAACCAAACCTAATAGTAATAGTAGCAACCAATTCTTAACTGCATGATCATTAGGTACTAATCACTGTTGTGTTCACAGGCTAGAACTCTTAACTGGAGAAATGTGGAAATGATTTGTCTAAATCAGTAATCTCAAATATCAGATTTGAGTATATACTCCCAATATATGTATATTACTTTATAAGTTATACACATCCACTACTGGGCTAATATAAAATATACATTAGGCCGGGCATGGTGGCTCAAGCTTGTAATCCCAGCACTTTGGGAAGCCGAAGCAGGTGGACCACAAGGTCAGGAGTTCGAGACCAGCCTGGCCAATATGGTGAAACCCCGTTTCTACTAAAAATACAAAAATTAGCCGGGCATGGTGACATGTGCCTGTAATCCCAGCCACTTGGAAGGCTGAGGCAGGAGAATCGCTGAACCCAGGGAGACAGAAGTTGCAGTGAGCCTAAATTGTGCCACTGCACTCCAGCCTGGGTGACAAAGTGAGACTCCATCTCAAAAAATAAATAAATAAATAAATAATAAATAAAATATACATTATGAAATGTAGACAAAAATTTTGAAGGAATAAAATGAAAATGAATAAACTTTTATCTCAGGGAAAATATATACTTAGGTTTCTGTATCTTGTTATTAAGTGGATACAAATTAATACTATATTTCAAATAGACTTTTTAATAGTTTTGGATGTTTTGGGTCAGCTGGTCAGATTTTGTTAGATAATCATTGTATTTAACTTCATAATGTGACTGATGAAGGGATCATACTAAGTAAAAGTGTCAGTTTTGCCATTTGAGAGTGGGGGATCCTATGTATCATCTTCAATTCACAGGGTTTTCTTTTTCCCAGCAATTTTTTAAACCAATTATTCACTTCGTAAGATTTCATTTTGTTAGATTTTAAAAATCCATAAATTCCCTTTTGAACCACAATAGGTCACTAATGCTCAAAGAAAGAAACTCCATTTGTACCTCATCTGACATGAGCATCAAATATAGAGACAGTGTGGGGATGCCAACCTCAATCCATATGGATTAATAGGGCTTAATTTTCTCATGATAAACGTAAGTAAAAGCTATGAAAATTCTTATCACACTTCAGTGAATTGCCTTGTATACCTCTAGAGTGAGCATATTGCACTTTGGAGATCAATAGTCTCAGCAACAAGACTTGTGGCCATAAAGTGGAAATAATGCCATTTTTAGCAATGGTTGGCCTGGATTCACTTATGAGTGACAAATGAGAAAGGTACAACATGATTTTCCAGGAAATCAGAAGAGCTAAGTGTATCTGAGTCTTTGAGAGTATGGCCTATCCATACAAAGGCAGAATCTACATTTGTCCACGTGCCTTCAAGAAACATTCTACCCAGATATGCATCTCCACAAAAGTAAGAAAAATTAAAAAAAAAGATTTAAAAATTTTATTTTAAAAAAATCACACACACACAAAATACATTCTAGTTTTTAAGAAAATTGACTTAGATTTAATCCCAGCTCTGCTATTTACTAGCCATGCAATTTTGGGAAAGTAACAACCAATTGGAGCCTGTTTCTCATCTTGGAAGTGAGAATGATTAACGCTATGCCTACCTTACTGAGAAGAAGAGTGTATCATGGTCATATTGACCCCTCACTATGTGCATAGAGATGCTGAGCAAAACTCTTTACAAGCGTTTATTTAATCCTCAATATACTAGTGAGTAGAGGCTAAGTAGTTTACCAAAGCATTTTCCTTTTCCTCCTGAGCACACAGGACTATATTTCCTGGCCTCCTTTGCAGTTAAGTGCAGCCACATTACTATGTTCTAGCCATGGAAATATGGAAAGAAATGATCAATACCACCTCTGGCCCTGACCCATAAAACTTTCCTTGCCATTCTTCATGCTCTCATTCTTCCTTCATCTGCCAGAGGATTCAGCAGAACCATTCGGTGCACAGAGCTCTTCCCTCCTCCCACTACTTCCAACGTGCATTGAACTGTGATGTGAGCCAGAAATAAACTTTTATTGTGGTAAATCATTAAGATGTGAGAATTGTTTGTTGCAAGAGTTAGCGTACACTGACTAATACAGCAAGGTTTGACAAGAACCCAGAAAAGGGAGAGAGAAATTGTTTACAGTGTCTGCTAGATAATGTAAAATAAAACGGGCGATAAGCATCATTAACTTAAGGAAGATGAAGATTACCTTCATGAGATAAGAGCAAGTGTCTGTAAAAGTCCTTTGGGTAAAGTGTGGAAAAATGTCAAGAATCACAGATTTACACTCTGCTTTCCAAAGCTTTTTGCAGACACTGGGGACTCCTCAATGAATGGAAACACGATCCCTTTAGTATCTCATGCTCTACAGCCTACTAAATCAGTTCAACACATTCCTCTGAGGTTTTTTTTTTTTTTTAAAGAATAACAAATATAAATGCATTTTTTTATACTGGGAATTTTGGGAATCCTTCCTCTACCTTAATAATGTTTTGTGTTTATTCAGATTGAAGAGCTGAAGTGTGTTTAAGATTTTTTCCTCAAGTCGGCCTGGACGTAACCCATAGTTTCCTTTACTCTAACAAATTTTCAGGACATTACAGTACTTAGCTGGAGTCATATTTTGAGCTTGAATCATTGTATTCCTGTTATTTGGATTACCTTTGGTAAACTAAATGATCTCATGGCGTATTTTTCAACTAGAATATATTGCTATGTTTTTCTCTTTTTCGTACTTACTTGCAAAATTGATTTCTATGGAATTGCCTGGATAGCTAATTAGGCTCTTGGTTCATATTTTTTGCTCAAATGCAGATGAATTATTTATTGTTGACTTTGATGAATCAGAACATCAACACAGCCTTTCCAGACTATCTGTTGCTATCATGCTTATCATGCTACTTCCCTCAATCCTATGACTTTTTTTTTTTTTTCTTTAGAGACAGGATTTCACTATGTTGCCCAGGCTGGTCTTGAACTTGAACTCCTGGCCTTAAGGACTCCACCTGCCTTGGTCTCCAAAAGTGCTGGGATTAGAGGTGTTAGCTACCACCTGCAGCCACAATCCTATGCTTTGGAAACGTTCAGGACCTGGGCAGTGAGTTTTGAAGCCTTGATAAATATAAATGTTCATGGAAGCTATATGGAGGTTGCAGGGAGCCAAGATGGTGCCACTGCACTCCAGCCTGGGTGACAGAGGGAGACTCCATCTCAACAACAACAGAAAAATGTAATTTACACCTTAACTGATGGAAGGCATAAACACATAGGGTCATTTCAACAGACACAGAAAAAAAAAATTGTTTGCCATTTTTTCATTAAGAGGAAACAAGCAGACTTCATGTTTAGACAGACCTGACTTCCAGTCCCGGCATAGCACCAATTAGGTATACATGACCTTGGCAAGTTGATTCAACCTCTTTGGAGTCACAAATACAATGGAGATGGTAAAACCCACTTTGCAAGGTAAATGAGATATATAGACTGCTGTCACTTTTGAACCTGGGTACAAAGGTCATAAATAAAATACTAGCAAACCAAATTCAAAGTATGTATCATAACCAAGTATATCAGAAATACAAGTTTCATTTAATATTTTTAAAAATTAAAAATGTAATTTACAGCCAGGCACTGTGGCTCACACCTGTAATCCCAGCACTTTGAGAGATCGAGGCGGGCAGATCACCTGGGGTCAGGAGTTGGAGACCAGCCTGGCCAACATGGCGAAACCCCATCTCTACTAAAAATACAAAAAATTAGCCGGTCGTGGTGGTGGTCGCCTGTAGTCCCAGCTAACCGGGTGGCTGAGGCAAGAGAATCGCTTGAACCCAGGGAGGAGGAGGTTGCAGGGAGCCAAGATCGTGCCACTGCATTCCAGCCTGGGCGAGAGAACGAGACTACGTCTCAAAAAAAAAAAAAAAATGTAATTTACACTTTAACTGATTGAAGGCATAAACATATAGGGTCATTTCAATAGATGCAGAAAAAAAATTGTTTGACATTTGTTCATTAAAAACAAAACTCTTGGCAAATTGAGTGTAGATTTCTTAAACTGATAATGGGTATCTATAAGAATATGGCAAAAAAAGCAGACCTTTATTAACTGATAGAGTATCTATTAAAACTATATCATTATACTTAAGAATGAAAAATTTCCTTTTGACACCAAACTCAGGCAGGCATAGTGGTGCATGCCTCTAACCCCGGCTACCCAGGAGGCTGAGGCACGAGAATCGCTTGAACTCAAGAGGCGGAGGTTGCAGTGAGCTGAGATTGCGCCTCTGCGCTCCAGCCTGGGCGACACAGTGAGACTCCGTCTCAAAAAAAAAAGAAAAAAAGAAAAAAAAAATCCTTTTGAGACCAAGAATAAGAGACTTCTTTATTTACCATTGTCCTGGAGGTCCTAGCCAGCTCAGTAAAGCAAAATACATATAAATAAAAGGTATTAAGGATTGAAAGGGAGGAAACGAAATCTAAAAACAACTAAGTTATTAGACTTATTAGAAACTTAGAAAGTTTATTGAATACAAGGATAATATGCAAAAATCAATTGCATTTTTATATACCAGTTACAAATAGTTTTTTAAAGTTTTAAAGATAGAAAATTTATCATAGCATTAAAAATATCAAGTACCTAGGACTCTAACAAATGACGTATATATCTCTAGATGGAAGACTAAAACTTTGTTCAGAGACATTAAAGAAAAAGTAAGTCAATGGAAATATACCATCTTCAGACTCACTGTCTCCTTCACCCTGCTTTTTATTGCTCTGGGTATAGTACCCTACCTGGAACTCAAGTCCTGTGCTTCAGAAAACTTCCTGCCTCCAGTTCTTCCATGTGGAGGATCAGTCAGCTACAAACAAATGTCAGTATAAGAAGGAAGAACTCGGTGGCTCACACCTGTAATCCCAGCACTTTCGGAGGCTGAGGCAGGTGGATCACAAAGTCAGGAGATCGAGACCATCCTGGTTAATGCGGTGAAACCCCATCTCTACTAAAAATACAAAAATTAGCTGAGTGTGGTGGTGGGTGCCTGTAGTCCCAGCTACTCCAGAGGCTGGGGCAGGAGAATGGTGTGAACCCAGGGGGCGGAGCTTGCAGTGAGCTGAGATTGTGCCACTGCACTCCAGCCTGGGCGACAGGGCGAGACTCCGTCTCAAAAAAAAAAAAAGGAAGAACTAAAAACTGTTCAGAAACAGCTCCTGATAGTCTCAGCACTGTTTTATCCAGTCCTGGACACGAGGTTACTTTTAGTAGCGGGGATGGCAAGGAACACTCTACTGGGGCTGCATGGTGGACCCTGATCTTAGAGTGTTCTCCAGACAGAAGAAGAATAGGCCGCATTTGTAGACTGGTTCACTCTATCCAAATCATATTATTTCTTTTGACCCTTAGTACAACCTTATGGGGAAAGAATTTGTATTATCTCCATTTCATATGCGAGAAAACTAAGACTCTTCCAGGTTAATGCCAGCCAGTACCCACAGTCACTCATGGAGCTAGGACTCAGACTAGGCTCTTTGATATAAAATTCAATGCATTCTCATCTATAAAAGCAATATTTCTTTTTGAGAGCAGCCCTGTCCTACCACATTCACCAGGGAAAATACAATGTCTTATGGATTCCTGAATTTTGGATGACTGCACAAACCTTTTGCTGGTGCCTCTATTTTCAAACGAGTTTCTGTAGGGATTATATTTTTACGTCTTAAGAAGGAAAGGAAAGAAGAGAAAAAAGAGAGAAGAGACTTTACAGTATTTGTCTTACAAATTGGCAGTTGCTACTTTTAGGCAAGCCAAAACCTCCCTTCTCTTACCTGTGAAACTGAGACAATAGATGTGCCTCTCTCTCAGGCTTTGGAGGATTAAATAATATAAAGAAAAAGAGAATTAGCCAGGTACAGTGGCTCATGACTGTAATCCCAGCACTTTGGGAGGCAGAGGCAGGTGGATTGCCTGAGCTCAGGAGTTTGAGACCACCCTGGGCAAAACAGTGAAACTTTGTCTCTACTAAAATACAAAAAGTTAGCTGGGTGTGGTGGTGTGCACCTGTAGTCCCAGCTACTTGGGAGGCTGAGGCAAGAGAATTGCTTGAACCCAGGAGGCGAAGATTGCAGTGAGCCAAGATCGCACCACTGCACTACAGCCTGGGCAACAGAGCAAGACTCCGTCTCAAAAAAAAAAGAAAGAAACATTTTAAAAAAGCGTTCACCACTGTGCTTAGCCCATAGCATGTGTTCAATAAGTGCTAGCTATTGCTATTGACAACTACTACACCATCAGAAGATAACCCTGTGAGCTTTACAACCAGAGTGCTCCACAAAGCAGGGCAGAGGAGACACAACACCAGACTGACTATAGCCTTCTTTTGCCAGGTCTTTGTGCTATTCTTGAAGACACATCCCATTCCTGGTGAACTGCAGTGGGGAGAAAGACCCCCGGGAACTAAGTGTTTTGACTTTCAGTACATGATTCACAAAGAAAATCATATTGTTTAAAATATCTTCTCTTTGTTCATTTGTTCATTCTTTCATTATTTTATTCAATATACTCTTTTATTGAAGAGCCAGCTATGTTCCAGGCACTATGCTAGTATGGAAAGAAATATGTCACAAGATGGCATTGCAGAGGAAACTGTGGCAATCATCTTAGGCTTCATAGTATGGGGGTTCTGGACTGTTCATTGGGAGGAGGAGGGGGCAGAGTATCAGGTATGGTGAAAAAGCACAGTCTTTGGCATCAGAGAGATCAGGATTTCAAAAAGGGTGCTACTAACTTTCTGTGTGAACTTGAACAAATCCTTCACATCTCTAAACCTCCATTCTCTCATCTGTTAAATAGGAATGACACACATACGTTCTATGATGGGTTATTATAAAGATTCAGTGGGTTCATATAAGTGAAATACCTGGCCCCTAATGGAGCCTTCTTCTCACAAAAGCAATACGGTGCTCTGCCTCTACAACTTCTGCACTCCACATTGAATTTTTTTTTTTTTTTTTTTTTTTAGATGGAGTTTCACTCCTGCCCAGGCTGGAGTGCAATGGTGTGATCTTGGCTCACTGTAACCTCCACTTCCCGGGTTCAAGCAATTCTCTTGCTTCAGCCTCCTGAGTAGCTGGGATGACAGGCATGTGCCACCACGCCCGGCTAATTCTGTATTTTTAGTAGAGGTGGGGTTTCTCCATGTTGGTCAGGGTGGTCTCAAACTCCTGACCTCAGGTGATCTGCCCAGCTTGGCTTCCCAAAGTGCTGGAATTACAGGCATGAGCCACCACGCCCCGCCTCCACATTGCATTTTTATCTTTCGTGTCTTCTTTTTCCTTTTAAGCTTGACCTTAATTTGCTGTAAAACTTGCTCTTGTACACATCGTGATCATCATCATCATCATCATCATCAAATAAATGGAGAAGTGGGTAGAATACACAGTGTACTTTCTCCCTAACTAGGAAGCCACCTTCCCACTTCTCTTCCCACACAGCCATTATTGCTTCAAGCACACATTACAGGATCTCAAAGGCCAGCTGTCCTTAATTGTCCATAACCAAGCGTTTCAGGCCATTTCTGATTAGTACATCAAACGCATCCATTTGGTGCAGGTGGACTATTGCCACATTTGCTCTTTATACTTCAGTAACTGGTCAGACTATTTAGAGAGAAAAAGAATCTTGCAAGGCAGTTGGCTCTAAAGGAATGCTGAATATTTCATTCTTGGGCTCTTGATGCATCCGAACAAATCCCCTTTGTCTTCTTCTGGATAGTGAGTGATGGCATTGGTTCTTTATGTATATTCAAACCCTGCCCTAAGCACTGAGAAAGTTGTTTTGCTCATTTATTTACATATGCCTTTATTCATTCAATAGCCGTTTATTGAGCAACAACTATGTTCCAGGCCTGTGATAGATCTTGGGGATACATCGCTGAGAAAGACCAGCAGACTTACATTCCACCATGGTAGGCAGACAAAAAAACACGTCATCGAATAAGTTAACAAGAAAATTGTGATAAGTACTATAAAGAAACTGTATCTGCATAGTGTAATTGGGAAGAGAGGGAGACAGAGATGGGTGGTCAGAGTGGACCCTTCTGAGGAGAGAATATTTCAACTGAGTCCTGAAGAATGAGAAGCCAGTTATGTGAAGAGCCAGGAAAGAGGTTTCTCAGCAGGGGAAAGGTTAAATGCAAGGCCTCTGAGTTGGAGAAGAGCTTGATACGTTTAGAGAAATGAAAGAAGAGTAAAGAGGTTGGCAGAAGACAAGTTAAGCAGGGTTTTGTAAACTAGGACTGTAGATTTTACTTTAAGTACAAGTCATCACGCATACAACAAACACTAATTAAGTGCCTAATGTATGCCAGGCACTGTTCTAGATGCTGGACATGGAGCAGTAACAAAATATAAAAATCTTTCCCTCTTGAAAGTTATAGTGGGGAAGATAAATAATAAACAAAGTAAATAAGTAAAATAGATAGCAATTTTAGATAGTGTTAAGGAGACTATAACAAACCAAGGAAAGGAGTTAAGTAGTGTAGGACTATAATTTTAGATATGAGTGGCCAGATAAGGCTTCACTGAAAAACTTACATTTAAGTAAAGGTTTGAAGTGTCCATGTGCTGCCCAGGAGCAAAATCCTGGGCCACTTCAGTATTTAAAGGTCAGGGAGAAGATCAGGAAAGGAGAACGACAAGGACCATTGGAAAAAGTAAAAGAAAAATTAGGCACATGTCCAGAAAGCTGGAAAATATTTCAGGGAGAAGAAAGAGCAACTGTGTAAAATGCTGCAGGTGGCAAATAAACATGAGGACTGAAACATGATCATTTGTTTTTTATTTGTTTGTTTGTTGAGACAGAGTCTCACTCTGTCACCCAGGCTGGAGTGCAGTGGCATGATCTCAGCTCACTGCAACCTCCACCTACCAGGTTCAAGCAATTCTCTTGCCTCAGCTTCCCAGGTAGCTGGGATTACAGGTGTGTGCCACCACGCCCAGCTAATTTTTGTATTTTTTTGTAGAGACGGGGTTTTGACATGTTGGCCAGGCTGGTCTCCAACTCCTGACCTCAAGTGATCCACCCACCTCAATTTTACATTTGACCTCCCAAACTGCTGGGATTACAAGCATGAGCCACAGTGCCTGGCCCAACACATGTTCATTTGATTTAGCCATGGGGAAGTTATCAATGACCTTGAGAAGAGCAGTTTCACTGCTATAGTGGAGACGAAACCTGGGTAGGAATATGTTCAGGAGAGAGTTGGAGAAAAGAAACTGGAGATTCAGAGTATAGACAACACTTTCAAGGAATGTGCTGTAAGGGTAAGGGATTTGAAATGGGTCACCGGCCGCAGGAGAATTTAGATCAAAAGAGGTTTTTCTCCAACTTTAAAAAAAATGTTCAAACATACAGAAAAGTTGAAGAATAGTAGAATACTCATATACCCTTCATCTTATTGCAGCAATTGTTGACATTTTGCCATATTTGCTTTCTCTCTAGAGAGAGGATTTTTAAAATCTTTTTTCAAATTGCTAAGTGTAATGCATATACAGAAAAATCCACAAGACAAAAATATATAACTCAATAAATGATCAAAAACAAGCACATGTAACCACCACCAATATCAAGAAATGTGCTTTTGGGTTGGGGTTTCATACATAGCTGAGTAGCTCCCTCATTGCGATCTATTCAAAGTCAGCCCTCAACACAAGGATTTGTAAAACAAACAAACAAACAAACAAACAAAAAACTGGTGGCATCCTCATAGTCCCCTTGTGCCCCCTGACTCCCATCAGCACATAACCGCCATCCTGAATTTCATGATAATAACTTCTTGCTTTTCTTTCTAATTTTACTACGTAAGTTCCTAAACATGACAGTTTAATTTTTGCTTTTGAATTTTAAAAATCGAATCATTCATGTAGTAATATTATTTTACATTTGACTTCTTTAGCTCAATATGTTGTTGTGTATTTATTGTTCCACTGTAGTGTTCTGTTGTGAAAATATGCCAGCTTTTATTTATTCATTCTACGTTTATAATGATGTTAGTTGTTTCCAGGTTTTTGCTCCTATGAATAATGCTGAGTGCTGCTATAAATATGCTTGTTTATGTCTCCTGATGCACATATTCATGCATTCTTATCCAGTACATTCCTAGGAGTAGAATTGCTGGGTTGTAGAAATGTATATATTCAACTTCCATAGCTAATACAGAGAGTTTTCCTGATTGGTTATACCAATTTACATTCCCATTAGCAATGTATGAGAACTATTGCTCCATGTCTTCTCCAGCAGTTGGGATTGTCTGTCCTCTTGAGTGGGTGCACAGTCATATTTCATTGTGGCTTTAATTAACATTTCCCTGAATACTGACATTCATTGGCCATTTGGATATCTTCTTTTATAAAGTGCCTGTTCAAGACATTTGCCCACTTATAAAATTAGACTTTTTAGACTTTTTCTTATTGATTTGTAACTGTTTTTCTTGTATACTAGGGATATGAGTCCTAGTAGATTATATGTGTTGCATATATCTTCTCTCACTCTGGTTTGCTTTTTCATTTTCCTAATGCTATCTCTTGATGAATAAAGCTCTTCATTTTCATGTAGTCAGGTTATCAGTCTTTTCCTGTATTGTGCTTTTTTGGGTTATGTTTAGGAACTTATCATCTGTCTCAAGGTGGATACTCTCCTATGTGATCTCCTATAAGGTGTATTGTTCTATCCTCCATATTTAGGAATATACTACACCTGGGGTTTTTATATTGTCTTTTCTTTTTTAGCATTTGGATATCTAATGACCCAGCATCATTTATCGAAAAACTGTGTTTTTCCTACTGTTCTGAAGTGTTATTTTTGTCATAAATTAGATGTCCTTATGGAAGTTCATTTCTGGGCTTAGTATTCTATTCTATGGCTCTATTTTCTAACCTTGCACATTACCATACTGACTTAATTGCTATAGCTTTGTAAGTCTTGATATTCAATAGGACAATTACTCCTACCTTGTTCCCTTTCAAAAGTTTCTTTGCCATTCTAGGTCCTTTCCATGTTTCTATAAATTTTAGAATCACCTTATGGAGTCTCGTAAACCAAGTTCTCTTGGGATTTGGATTGGAATTGCATTGCATCTATAGATAATTTGGGATGAATCAGTATCTTTAGTGTCATTGGGTCTTCCAATCCATGAATATAGTATAGCCTCTCCTTTATTTATTTGTTCTTTTTTTTTCAGGTGGGTTGGGGGAGAAGGAGCCAATTCAATGTCTAGTCTTTATTGGAAAGAAGAAACTTGACAGCACATTTTGAGCAACTAAGTGCAGAAGCTTAGTGGATCAACTGGTGGGGCACCAGATGGTAATGAATTTCACAGTTAGGGCGTTGCGGGATCTCACCTTTGTGCAGGCAAAAACTAGAGGACAGCACTGTTGTACTCTTCACAGATGCAGCCCACTATTTACTTGTTGGTGATGGAGGAGACTAAATTAGCGTCTTCTTTGGTGCCAGAAGCTTCCTTTTGGAGTAGTGTATTGTATGGGTCCATTCCCTTTCATGCAGCCATTATAACCTACATCTCTAGTCCAGACACATCATCATCAGTAGGAACACCACCTTCACATGCCATGGAGCACATCAAGGCCACCCCACTGGAACCATCGGCCCTCAGAGTCTGCAAAGCCAGCACTCCAGCTCTGTAGCATAGCCTTGAAGCCATATGCTCACGACAAGCAGCAGCACTTCTGGGAACACACTGCAGAGACAGCTTGAGTTCTTCCTTAATTTCTCTCAGTAGGGTTTATAGTTTTCTATGTACAGGTTGTGTACTTTTTCTTTGTGTGAATTTATTCCTATTTGAAACTTCAGATGCTGTGGAAATTGTATCTTTTTTTAAAATGTTCTAACTGTTTATTGTTGGTATGTAGAAATATAACTGATTTGCCTATTAGTCCTTTATCCAGCAACCTTCTTAAATTCACTTTGTAATTCTAATAATTTATCTGTAGATTCTTTTGGATTTTCTATGTATGTAACTATATCATTTGTAAATAATGACAGCTTATTTCTTCCTCTTCCTTACTCTGACATTCCAAAATGTCTCTTCTTTTCTATAAGTACTTTAAAAATAATGATTAAATAATTTATTTATCTGGAGTTTATTTTGAGCACTGAGTATGAAGTGCAGCTCTAAGCTAACATTTTTCCCAGATGGATATCCTGATTTTTGTGTAACAGTTATTAAATAAGCCATCTTTCCTCAATAATTTGAAATGAGACCATTATAATAGATTAAATTCCTATATGTATTTGATTTCTTTTTTTTTCTTTTTCTTTTTTTTTTTGAGACGGAGTCTTGCTCTGTACCCCAGGCTGGAGTGCAGTGGCGTGATCTCCGCTCACTGCAAGCTCTGCCTCCCGGGTTCACGCCATTCTCCTGCCTCAGCCTCCTGAGTAGCTGGGACTACAGGCACCTGCCACCACGCCCCACTAATTTTTTGTATTTTTAGTAGAGACGGGATTTCACCATGGTCTCGATCTCCTGACCTTGTGATCCACCCGCCTCGGCCTCCCAAAGTGCTGGGATTACAGGCGTGAGCCACCGCGCCCGGCCTTGATTTCATTTTTGAGGGTTTTTTTTTTTTTTTTTTTGGATCACTGAACTTTCTTCTGTTTTGTTATTGTAACTTTAAAATGTTTTAATATTTGGTAGATCTTCTTATTTATTTCTGGAATATATATTTCTATTCTTATTTAATTTTTCATATAAATTTGACAATCAGCTTATCTAATTCCAAAGTAAAATTCTATTTAGATTTTTATTAGGAGAGCTTTAAGTTATAGATTGTATTTCTAAAGTTGAGCTTTCCAGACAGGTCCAGTGACTCACACCTGTAATCCTAGCACTTTGGGAGGCCAAGGCAGGGGGATCCCTTGAGCCCAGAAGGTCAAGGCTGCAGTGAACTGAGATTGTGCCATTGCACTCCAGCCTGGGTGACAAAGTGAAACCCTGTCTCAGAAAAAAAAAAAAAAAAAAAAAAGGTGAGCCTTCCTATCTTTTTCTCTGTTTCTTTTTTCTTTTCTTTTTTTTTGTTTTTGTTTAGCAGAGTCTCACTCTGTTACCCAGGCTGGAGTGCAGTGGTACAATCTCAGCTCACTGAAACCTCCGCCTCCTGGGTTCAAGTGATTCTCCTGCCTCAGCCTCCTGAGTAGCTGGGACTACAGGCATGCACCACCATGTCTGGCTAATTTTTATATTTTTAGTAGAGACAGTTTTGCCATGTTGGGCAAGCTGATCTCGAACTCTGGACCTCAGGTGATCTGCCTGTCTCGGCCTCCCAAAGTGCTGGGATTATTGGCATGAGCCACTGTACCTGGCCAAGGGCTACTTTTTTAATGGTTCAAATTGTTTGTGTCACTTAATACTTCAATATAGATCTTGTGCATATATCAATTTATTTCTAGACGTTTATCTTTTTTGTTGGTACTGTTGATAAAGTTATTTTCTTCATTATGTTTCCAAACTGGTCATTGTTTGCTTGAATGTTGCTTATTAACTTTTCTGTGAGTTAATTTTGGGTTTTTTGTTTGTTTTGGTTTTTGTTTTTGCTTTTGCTTTTTTTTTTTTTTTTTGAAACAGGATCTCACTCTGTTGCCCAGACTGAAGTATAGTGGCACAAAAATGGCTAAATGCAGCCTTTAACCTCCTGGGCTCAAGAGATCCTCTCTTTTCAGCCTCCCAAGTAGCTGGGACCACAGGCGTGCACCACCATGCCTAGCAAATTTTTTTGTTTTACTTGTGTAAAGATGAGGTCTCACTGTATTGCCCAAGCTAGTCTCAAGTTCCTGGGCTCAAGCAATCCTCCTGCCTTGGCCTCCCAAAGTGCTGGGATTACAGGCATGAGTCACTGTGACCAGTCATTCTGTGAGTTAATTCTGTAATCCAACCACTGAACTAAATTTTCTCCTTGTTTGTAATAGTTTTTCAGTTGATTCTCTTGTTTTTCTCAGGTAAGCAATTTATATAATTTTTAAACAACATGTAATTTACTTCTTCCTGCCTGTTTTTTATTTCACTGATTTCTGTTAAGAGATTTTTGCCCTCCTTTGCTTAAATCTAATCTGATTACAACATCAAAAGATTACACTGGCTGCAAAGGTGGAATCTAGAAAATCATTTAGGTGTCCAGTAACAAAAGATGATGTCCTGGGCTGAGAGATTGGCAGTAGAGGTAGAGAGAAGTAGAGAGACTGGAGATATATTTTGGAGGTCAAATATGTGGCAGAGAACAGGTTAATCATGTTATTCTAAAGATTTGGAAACTTCTTGGAAATCTTAGAATGTAAGTATCATAGTTTATTAGAAGACATCATAAATATAATCAAGAGTCTCTAGCCCGATGCATTCTCAGTTTCACTACAATTTCCTGGTTACTTCCAGTGGTAGAGAACTCACTACCTCCCATGGCAGCCACTCCATTTATTCAATTCACTCCACAAACCCTGCTCTTTGTCAGGTACTGTGAGGGACCCTAGGAAACATGGATAATGAACATTCACTCCCTTCTCTGGGGAAGCTCAGAGAAGGGGACAACTCTTTTGGAAAGTCTCTTTCCTGGCTGGGCAACGTGGCTCAGGCTTGGCTACCTTTCTAATGGTTTAAATTATTTGTGTCACTTAATACTTTAATATAGATCTTGTACACTTCTTATCAATTTATTTCTAGACATTCATCTTTTTTGTTGGTATTGTTGATGAAGTTATTTTCTTCATTATGTTTCCAAACTGGTCATTGTTTGCTTGAATGTTACTTATTAACTTTTCTGTGAGTTAATTTGGGGTTTTTTGTTTGTTTGTTTTGGTTTGTTTTTATTTTTCCTTTTGTTTTTGTGTGTGTGGTTTTTGTTTGTTTGTTTGTTTTCTTGAGACAGGATCTCACTCTGTTGCCCAGACTGAAGTGCAGTGGCACAAACATGGAAGAATGCAGCCTTAACCTCCTGGGCTCAAGAGATCCTCCCATTTCAGCCTCTCAAGTAACTGGGACCAGTGACTCATGTCTGTAATCCTAGCACTTTGGGAGGCCAAGGCAGGCGGATCGCTTGAGTCCAGGAGTTGGAGACCAGACTGGGCAACACATGGTGAAACCCCCATCTCTAGAAAAGAATTAAATACATAAATACAAAAATTAGCTGGGCCTGGTGGCATGTGCCTGTAGCCCAAGCTATCTGGGAGGCTGAGATAGGAGGATTAATTAAACCAAGGAGGTCAAGGTTGCAGTGAGGTATACTCATGCCACTGCTCTCTAGCCTGGGTGACAGAACCAGACTATGTCTCAAAAACAAACAAAAATTTAAACTGCAAATTTCCATATGAATTCAACATAGAAGACATTTAAACCTTGCACTGCCACACAATTATTTATTTATTTTATAAAAAAAGACATACTTTTTGAATATGTATACATCAAAACCAAAAATTAAATGTTTACTTTTTCGTTTATTGACAACTTTTTGCTTGTTTCTTGTTTTTTGTTTTGTCTTTTGAGACAGGGTCTCACTCTGTTTCCCAGGCTACAGTGCAATGGCACCATCAAAGCTCACTGCAGCCTTGATTTCCCAGGCTCAACTGATCCTCCTGCCTCAGCCTCTCCAGCAGCTGGGACTACAGGCACGTGCCATTATGCCTGGCTAATTTTTTCCATTTTTTGTAGAGACAGGATCTCCTTATGTTGTCCAGGCTAGTTTTGAACTCCTGGGCTCAAGCGATTCTCCTGCCTCAGCCTCCCAAAGACTGGGATTACAGGTGTGAGCCACTGTGCTAGGCCTCTATTGACAACTTTTTTTTTTTGTTTTGAGACAGGGTCTCACTCTGTTACCCAGGCTGGAATGTAGTGGCACAGTCTCCACTCACTGCAACCTCCAGGTTCAAGCAACCGTTGTGCCTCGGCCTCCCAAGTAGCTGGAATTACAGGCATGCACCACCATGCCCAGCTAATTTTTGTAGAGACAGAGTCTCATCATGTTAACCAGGCTGGTCTGAAACTCCTGGGCTAAAGCAATCCCAAAGTGCTGGGATCACAGCCTCCCAAAATGCTAGGATTACAGGTAGGAGCCACTGTACCCAGCTTTTGCTAACTTATTAAGTAACTGGAGAGTTTTGTCCCTACAGTTTTATGATGCATTTTTAGGTTTCAGTTCCCAAAGGACATTTTTTACAAATCTTGAAGACGTACGTCTGTCCAGCCTGCCAGCCTTTTTCTGTTATTTCCTTGACTGTGTTCATATATATTCTGATTATTTCCAATTCCTTCCTGCTTTACTAGCTGTTTCTCAGTATTAATTCCTTGAGTTGTCAAATAAACCCAAAACTTTAAATTTAATGTGTATGTAGAAACTAAATCCACTTTCACTTGCTTAAGTGGGTCCAACTTCTGCAACAACTCATTTCAAGAAACAGACATCATAGTCTTTAGCATATCATCCACAGCAACGATGTAATTCTCAAGCATTGACATATATTCATGAATTTCTACTGGATAGTCTTCATTAATTTCTTCATCTGCCTTAATGACTGACTCACAGCCTTCAACTCCAGTCTGCCAGAAAGCGGCCGAGCAATGATGGTATCAATTCATACTTTCGTTTTGGTTATTGTTTATTTATTTATTTATTTTTTTATTAGAGACAAGGTTTCGCTCTGTTCCCGCTGAAGTGCAGTGGTGGGATTGTGGCCTTCTGCAGCACGGAACTCCTGAGCTCAAGCGATCTTCCCATCTCAGCTTCCCAAATAGGATTACAGGCATGAGCCACCAGGCCCAAACTAAAAACAAACTGTCTTTTTAGGAATTTATTATATCAAGGTGTGACTAGCTTTGGAAACAATATACTAAACAACTATGTAATCAATTACCTTGCTAGGTTCAGCAAACACTAGCTGGTTACCATTACAAAAGTATTTGTCCACTGAAAAGTCTGAGAATAAAAGTAATAACACATATGGAAGGAAGTTGATAAATGTTGATAAATGTTACAAGTGAGATAGAAATATATGATTTATCCAAGATAGGCAATAATACAAAGTCTGCTTTTACAGACACAACTGTAACATCCATTTCCAAATAATCAACCTTTTTTAAAATGGACAACAGTCCACTACTCTTCCAAAGTATTAATAGTTATGTTAATCATGTGTTCAAAATCCTCATCCTATTTAACAGTCAATATATTTAATGAAAATATTATCTTCTTGATGAGGCATTTTAATGAAACACTTGAATAGGACTAAATTTACAGTATCAAGAGTCTTAATACAATTTGACATGTTTTCCCAAATGAGTTGCAGAAAAATGACAAGGGGAGAAGAGTGATTTTTCTATAAAGAGGGTAGCCCTGGTCAATTCAGAATTGGAGACTGCTGTGAGTTATAATGGATTCCTCTGAGAATTGTCATATTTAAATTAAACTGATGATCTGATAGCTCAGGGAATAATTCCTGGTGCAAGTGTTGTGGGCATTTTGCTTCCCCGCATGATGTAATATAATTTTTCTCCCCGAATGTCTTCTTTAAATCTAGGTAATTTGAACTAGTATAAAGAGCATTGGTGGCCAGGTGTGGTGGCTTATACCTATAGTCTCAGCACTTTAGGAGGCTGAGGTGAGAGAATCACTTGAGCCTAGGAATTCAAGACCAGCCTGGGCAACATAGTGAGACCCTGCCTCTAAAATAAAATAAAATAAAATAAATAAAAATCATTGGTTATCCTATCAGAGATGTCTGACTTTGAATTCTGATATGAATGTTTTGGAGAAATCTAATAGTTTTTTACTATGCACATGTTACTTCTCTAATTTTTTCATACTTAAATAGATAATAATATTTCCCTAATAAAGATGCTGTGAAATCGGATAAATGCAATGTGTTTATTTTCACTCATTTGATTTTCATATACATAAATGTATATATAACTAACATGAACCCTTACTTAGTAGGTGTTTAGTAATGTCACAGAGCAAATTCCCTACCATGTATTCCCTTTCTTTTTAAGCCATTCATCTGCATGAGTAATTTCTCTCTCTCTTTACCCGACATTTATTGTGTCATCAAGTTCTTTTGATTTGGCTTCTGCAATGCCTTTCATATTGGTTTCATAATTTTCATTCTTTCCTGAATCCTCAGTTCAGGATTGCAATGACATTTTAACTAATTTTTCTCACTCCCCCTAGTCTTGCCACTTCCAATTCGTCTTCCGAACTGTCCAGACCTTCTCAAAACACAGTTCTGATTATCAGTCAACATTTCTTGCCTAAATAATTTTAATGACCAATCTTTATATTGCAGGGATCTTGTCTCCTTCATTTTACATCTCCATAGTCAAACAGCATGTTCCACGTTTACCACCCCCTTCTATCAGCTTCTGATGTTTTCTGTGATTGGATTAGGTTATAGCAAACTTTCTGAACAAAAGATCTATAACTGACTTTTTATTTTATTTGAGACAGAGTCTCGCACTGTCACCCAGGCTGGAGTACAGTGGCGCAATATTGGGTTGCTGCAGCCTCTGCCTCCCAGGTTCAAGAGATTCTCGTGCCTCAGCTTCCCAAGGAGCTGGGATTACAGACGTGTGCCACCACACCTAGCTAATTTTTATATTTTTAGTAGAGATGGGTTTCACCATGTTGGCCAGGCCGGTTTCGAGTTCCCAGCCTTAAGTGATCCACCCACCTTGCTCTCCCAAAGTGCTGGCATTACAGGCATGAGCCACCGTGCCCAGCCTATAACTGACTTTAAAACGCATGAAAAAGATGTTCACTTAAAATGAGGGATCTGCAAATTAAAACTAAGATATTGGCTTTCATCAGTTTGGCAAAGATCAACAAGTTTAACCATAAATATTTTGGCCAGGATGTGGAGAAACATTCTCAAAGTTTATAGGAAGACAAATTGGTACCATCGTTTTAGATAACAGATTTTTTTGTCTTTTTTTTTTTTTTTTTTTTTTTTTGAGACAGGGTCTCATTCTGTCACCCAGGTTTAGTGCAGTGGCCTGATCTCACCTCACTGCAACCTCTGCCTCCCAGTTTCAAGCAATTCTCGTGCTTCAACCTCCCGAGTAGCTGGGATCACATGTGCATACCACCACACCTGGCTAATTTTTGTATTTTTAGTTGAGACAAGGTTTTGCCATGTTGGCCAGACTGGCCTCAAACTCCTGGCCTCAAGCCATCTGCCCTCGCTTCAGCCTCCCAAAGTGCTGGGATTATAGGCATGAGCCACCACATTTGGCCTAGAGAATAATTTCTTAATATTTATCAAGCATGACCAAAATTTTGACTCAGCATTTTAATTTATCCTACAGAAATACACATGCAAAGATATATACAAAGAATATTCATTGCAGTATCATAACATAAGCATCCCAAAAGATGGGAAATAGCCAAAATGCCTATCAACAGGGTGATGGTTATGTAAACTGCAGTGTATCCATAAAATGTAATCCTACAGAGCCATTAAAAAGAATAATGCAGGCTGCGTGCACTGCTTCACATCTGTAATCCCAGCACTTTGGGAGGCCGAGGCAAGTGGATCACTTGAGGCCAGGAGTTCCAAGAACAGCCTGGGCAATATGGTGAAACCCTGTCTCTACTAAAAATACAAAAATTAGCTGGACGTGGTGATGCACGCCTGTGATCCCAGCTACTCAGGAGTCTTGAGACACAAGACTCAGTTGAGTCCAAGTGACAGAGATTGCAGTGAGCTGAGATCGCGCCACTGCACTCCAGCCTGGGCATCAGAAGGAAACTGTCTTGAAAAAAAAGTGATATGGAAAGAGCTCTGAAATAAAGTTGAAAAGTGAAGTGCAGAGCAGTGTATGTAGTATGTTATAATTTTTATAAAATTTTAAAAAATATGTACATATATATTAAGTATTAAAATATCTCTGGAGTGATATACAGGGGTTAAAGGGAGTGGTTGCCATTGAGGATGTGAGTGAGGGACAAGGGATTCAGAGTGGTAGAGAGACCACTCTGGCAAAGTTTTTTCATCAGGCACAGAGCAATGGTTAAGCAAGTTATGGTAGATCACCTTGACAATGAGTCTGTTAAATCTCATATATCAATCCGATGTCTATTGCATCTCAAAGCAGTCCTGTGGGATGGCATTGTTTATCTCTAACAGAGAGGCAAATTGATGATGGATGAGATTGAGTGTCTGGTTGAGGTCCATGTATTGTTAGAAGCAATAGGGATTATGAATCCAGGCCTATCTGGCACCAGCTCCCTGCAGCCTGGCTGGAAAGTATCTCAGCTGTAAAAGATATCCCATTGTATTCCAAGTATCACTCATGTGTATGCTCTTTCCCCATTAGACTGAGAGCTTCTTGAGCAGAAGAGCCACCCATCACTTCATCATCAGCCACTATCACAATGACTGGCATGTGACAAGTGTTCAGTAAAAGTTTATTGACTTGAACAGTTAGATGATTTTCTTTAAGCAATCAGATATTTATGAGATATAAATGCCACAATCTGCCATCTTTTCTAAAAGGTAGACTATTTTGATTTGTGTCCTCATCACACCAAGCAATTTAAGAAAGAAAAAACAGGATCGTGAGTGTAAAAACTACAGCTGCAGAATTCAGGAGCAGGTTGTTTTCTTTGATGGTGTTTGGTTTTCCAGGGCATGAGAGAATAATTCAAAACTTTCTACAAACACTTGCCTCTCCACAGAACTGACAAGGCTAAGTGTGAAACAGACTCTGCACTTTATCCTGTGAAAGGTTTTATTAGAGAGCTCTTGTTTCTAGCTCCATTTAGACTGCTCAGAGCAGAAGTTGGCCCCAGCCTGTTTGCCCCTGGAGGATTCCCATCACATGTCAGTGATGTACGTGTCCCCACTAGCTCTAGTGACCTGCCCCTGCGATGTGCTGCAAATACTACACTCAACGGCAGTGTCCAGCCTCTGGAAAACTGGTATTGAGAGACTACCAGAGCATTAAAAGCTCTTAAGGGGCACTCTAAAGTTACTGGGAATTTTCTAGAACAGTGCTTAAAGCAATATTTAGTTTCTTGAATCTGTAAGAAAGACACTCTTTTATTGGTCTCCCCTAATTTCCCAGCTTCTCTGAAAGCATGAGTCAGCCAATGGAAGAACAGTGGGGAGGTGAGTCTATCAATTTAGACTCAACCTTTGGGATTATTAACTTAGAATCTCAGAGAATTCCTTCGCTAGGATCACTGGGACAAAGCAGAATGGTGTAATGGAAATAGCGCAGATAGAAAGCAGATTAACCTGAGTTTAAAACTAGCTTCTGTCAACAACCAGTCATGTGACCTTGGGCAAGTTACTTCACTTCTTCAAGGCTTTGGGTCACCATTTTGCAATATTCTTGTGGAAATGTGATAGGTCATCATCAGCACAGTTCCAGGGACAAGAAACCTTTTTTTTCTTTTTTTTTTTTAGAGATAGGGTCTTGCTCTGTTGCCCAGGCTGGGATGTAGTGGCACAATCATGGCTTATTGCAGCCTCAAACTCCTGGGTTCAAGCCATCCCCCCACCTCATCCTCCTGTAACTACAGGCATGGGTCACCATGCTCGACTACTTTTTTAAAAAATTATTGGCCGGGCATGGTGGCTCATGTCTGTAATCCCAGCACTTTGGGAGGCAAAGGTGGGCAGATCACCTGAGGTTGGGAGTTCGAGACCAGCCTGACCAACATAGTGAAACCCCACTACTAAAAGTACAAAAAATAGCTAGGTGTGGTGGTGCGTGCCTGTAGTCCCAGCCAGTTGGGAGACTGAGACAGGAGTATCGCTTGAACTGGAGGCAGAGGTTGCAGTGAGCAGAGATCGTGCCACTGCACTCCAGCCTCGGCAACAGAGTGAGACTCTTGTCTCAAAAAAAAAAAAAATTTTTTTTTGTACAGATAGGGTCTTACTGTGTTGCCCTGGCTGGTCTCGAGGACTGGTCTCAAGTGATCCTCTCACCTCAGTCTCCCAAAGTGCTGAAATTACAGACATGAACCACCACACCTAGCCTCCACCAACAATAAATCTTGTTGAGCAAAATGAGTGAATAACATACTTAAGATGACAAGCATATAGAGGACCTTAATAAATATTAATTCTTCATCTGGATAAAGGCCAGAATTTCAAAATAAATACATAAATAAATAAATATTCATTATCTTCCCACTCTCTGCCCTTCTTACCTTCAGTTCAGGCTATACGTAGCCCTTCAGTGAATTTTTCCCCTTCAAGGCCACTTCCAAAGGTCACCAAGACCTATTTTTAACCAGAAAAAAAATAAATAAATAAACAAGAATTAATGAAACACCAGCCTGGCCAACATGGCAAAACCTCGTCTCTACTCAAAATACAAAAACTAGCTGGGCGTGGTGGCGCGCAACTGTAATCCCAGCTACTCGGAAGGCTGAGGCAGGAGAATCACTTGAACCCGGGAGGCGGAGGTTGCAGTGAGCTGAAATCGTGCCACTGCACTCCAGCCTGGGTGGCAGCGAGACTCTGTCTCAAAAAAAAAAAAAGAATTATTGAAAGCAAAGAGGAAACATGAAGTGGAAATGTATTCACTTTCGGTTTCTAAGTCCCTAAAAATGGCCTTGATTTTCTGTTTGTTTGGTCAAGAACGGACCTATCCATGTTGTTTAACAGAGAAAAAGTTTAATTTTGATTTTAAAACCCATTTATCTATAGTGTTACAAAATGGGTTTCAGATAAACAACAGACAGCAGCCATTGCCAAACAGTGCATTCGAAACTCTTTGTACTTTTCTTATGTAGTCACCATGGCTCAGTAGTTCAGTATGTGACTTCAACCTCTGACCAACCTAGATTAGAGTCCAAACTTGTCACTTATTTTCCTTATGGGCTTGGGCAATTTTCTTAATTTGTCTGACCCTCAGTGTGCTCATCTGCAAAATGTGGCTAACAAGGGTACCCACCTCATGATTTTTATAAGGATTAGATGAAATAATTGCCATGCCTACTATGGTGTCTGACGCAAGGTTCCTGTCAACTAATTGTAGCTATTGTTATCATCATCTCATTAATATAAACCCATGAGGGAGCTACTTCTTCTTTTTTTTTTTTTTTTTTTTTTTTTTGAGACGGAGTCTCTCTGCCGCCCAGGCTGGAGTGCAGTGGCCGGATCTCAGCTCACTGCAAGCTCCGCCTCCCGGGTTCACGCCATTCTCCTGCCTCAGCCTCCCGAGTAGCTGGGATTACAGGCGCCCGCCACCTCGCCCGGCTAGTTTTTTTTTTTTGTATTTTTTAGTAGAGACGGGGTTTCACCGTGTCAGCCAGGATGGTCTCGATCTCCTGACCTCGTGATCCGCCCGTCTCGGCCTCCCAAAGTGCTGGGATTACAGGCTTGAGCCACCGCGCCCGGCGAGGGAGCTACTTCTATTTTACAGGGAAAGAAACAGAATCTTGGATGATGAATATAAAAATATTTAGTACAGCAGGAGGCGGTGACTCACGCCTGTAATCCCAGCACTTTGGGAGGCCAAGACAGGTGGATCACTTGAGGTCAGGAGTTTGAGACCAGCCTGACCAACATGGCGAAACCCTGTCTCTACTAAAAATACAAAAATTAGCCAGGCGTGGTGGCATGCGCCTGTAGTCCCAGCTATTTGGGAGGCTGAGGCAGGAGAATCATTTGAACATGAGGGCGGAGGTTGCAGTGAGCCAAGATTGTGCCACTGTACCCTAGCCTGGGTGACAGAGCAAGACTCCGTCTCAAAACAAACAAACAAACAAACAAATGAACACACAAAAAACATAAAAATGTTTAGTACATCACCAAGCAAATAGTAACAACCCATAGGTGAGCTTAAAAATAAAAAAATCAACAGTCTCCAGCCTGGAGATCAGGAGTATTGACCCTCTATTCTTTGCAGGCATTTTGTGTAGGAAGAAGAAACTGAAAACAGCCTGTTGACTTGTCTGTCTATCCTTATATGTTAGGAGGAAATGGTCAGAGTTCCTGTACAGCTAGTATGTAGGCACTGCAGTTGTTCAGTAAGTACTTGTTAATCAAATAAATGGAGGGGTGAGCACACAGGAGCTCTGGTCTGGATGTTCCCAGTCAGGAGCTGCACCCGCACTCATTTCTGCTGCAGTCCCGCTATCTTCATTGCTACTTCATTCCTCACCTTAAAGTTTCAGGAAAATCCACAGAAGGTCTTCATTGGAAGATGAGAGGATGTAAACAAAAACCTGAGCCTTCCTTGAGATTTCAACCCTGAAAATTATATCCAAAGTTCAAAAAAATGTGCCACCCACATCTAATTGAGAAACTGTGGTAGACTATTAAAGTTAGGGACTAGAAAGACTGTAACAGTCTTGGGGATGAGCAGGTCTCATATTGCTTTAGAAAGAAACAGTTTAAAGTCTGAATAAATCAATGGTTAAGCTTTGGAGACCTTAGTTTAAACAAACATATCTTGACCTACAACAGAAATATAAACATGACCCTAAAAACACATTTGCAAATGATTTTCTTGGCCACAGACATAGAAGAGTACAAAACTATGATCCCCAATAGAACCCTTAGGTTTGGACTTTATTTTGTAAAATAAATTTGAGAGGCCTCTTAGGGATCATAGTTTTGAACTGTTTTATATTTGTGACAGAAGAAAACATATAGGAAAGAAATTTTAAAATTTAAACATGAAAGCATGTTTGTGAGAGAAACATTAGAAGGAAGAAAATGAAAGTCTATAATAGTGGCTTTAGGGTCAGACAATCCTAGGCTAGAATGCTAGAATTCTGGCCCAATCAATTACTAGTAGGTGAGACTGAGCAAGTCATACAAATATACAACTACACACACACACAGACACACACACACACACACGATTGTAAGATTAAATAGACGGTTACTGTTAATTACCACAATGATGCATAGTACACAGAATGTGCTTAGTAAATAATCTTTTTTTCTGCTTTTTTATTTTTATTTTTAAAGAAACAGGTCTCAGGCTGGTCTGAAACTCCTGGCCTCAAGCAATCCTCCTGCCTCAGCCTCCCAAAGTGGTGGGATTATGGCATGAGCTACCACACTCAGTCAATAGTTTCTATTATCAGAGAAAGAACAGAAAGAGAGGCCAATCCCTTGACAATAATTTCTCATCCACCAGAGTTCCCAGACAGTCACCAGAAGCAGTGTTTTATTGCTATGTTTACAAGGAATTGCCTAGAAGACAAGCACCTGTGATGTGGGGACAGCATGAGATTTAGGATTAGAAGAATCTAGGCCCCCAGTTCTGACCCTAACACTTTCAGGCAATGTGTACTTGAACTAATCACATATCATCTCTTGAGATTTGGATTCCCCATCTGAAAATGAGTCCCAGGATTTTTCTGAGTACTAAGAGAAATAATGTGGGTTATAGCCCTTTATAAATTGTGACACTCTTAACCGTAGCGAGTCCTTTAGTCTGGCCCTGTAATAGTCTTGCCCTAAGAAAGTACATATAGTCCTGTAAGGTAAGGTGCCAGGTTTCCCATCAGATGGGCTGCAGAGGTCTCATGACCTACCAGCCACACTTATCTCAGATGCCAGGCCACTGACATTTCAGGGTAGAAGGGGACATAAAGGAGAACTCTGACACAAAAAAAGTTCAAAGTCAGCTGTCCCAGGCCAGTCAAGCAAGGAACTTTTCACCATCTCACCCTGATCAGAAAAGCTCACCTGTACCCTCAACATTTTCACATAAGAAATCTTTCCTAAGGGATCCAAGAATTTGAAGGAAAAAGAGGGGCTAGAGGAAGAATGCTTTTGCTCAGTAGTGACAGCAGACTTTTCATCCTCATACCCATGCAAATAGTTAGCATGTTTCCTGAGCTATTTCTTACAGCAGCAGTGTGCTGTCATGCAAAAAAGCTTGAGTGACTCAAGGCTTGGCTAAAACCCTCCATTCTTTAATTAATGTGTGACCCTCAGTTGATTGCCACTTCCTTTGAATTATGGCTGCTTCTTGAAGCTAAGCAAAGTCACCAATATAGAGGAGACACTTTGAAGTTCACCCGGTTGCTCTTAAAAGGCAGACTTTTTTTTTTTTTTTTTTTTTTTTTTTTTGAGACAAGGTCTCACTTCATCACCCAGACTGTAATACAGTGTTGCAATCATAGCTCACTATATCCTCAAATTCCTGGAATCAAGTGAACATCCTACCTCAGCCTCCCAAGTTGTAGGGATTACAGGGGTAAAACAGCATGCCCTGCAGAAGTCACATTTTTAGTTTCCAAATAGGTTTCACCTCAAATTGTTCTTTGAATGTTTTTCTTGAGTTAGTCTAGTGTCCCCCCTTTTTTTGTAAGCTCCAGCTCTATCTTCTTTTTCTTTCTTTCTTTTTTTTTTTTTTTTTTTTTTTTTGAGACGCAGTCTTGCTCTGTCGCCCAGGCTGGAGTGCAGGCTGGCGCGATCTCAGCTCACTGCAACCTCTGCCTCCCGGGTTCACGTCATTCTCCTGTCTCAGCCTCCCAAGTAGCTGGGACTATAGGCACCCGCCACCTCACCTGGCTAGTTTTTTGTATTTTTTAGTAGAGACGGGGTCTATCTTCTTTATTTGACAATTTAGTACCAAGGCCTGAACCCAGCACATAGTATGGTCACAATACATATTTGTACAGTGACTTCCTACAGGAATTAATCTACAACTCACTGTAATCTCCTTGATCAAGCCCCCAAAGTACCCAGCAGAATGCATAGCAGATGCTGAAGAAACACAAATTGATTAATTTATCTGTGTCGTATTTATCATCTCTTCCTCCTGCTTCACTGGCGTCTTCTCTTCTTTGGGAAGTTGAAATTTCCTGCTGTGTTTTCTACTTCTCAACTTCCACCAACCATTGGTACAAGCTGCCATACTCTTGGAGACTTCTGGAATCTCCCTTTATAGGAAGGGTTGCTCGATTTAGCAAATAAAAATATAGGACACCAAGATAAAAATGAATTTTAGATAAACAATGAATAAAAATTGTATAAGTATAAATATGTCCCATTCAACATTTGGGTTATATTTATACCAAAAAAATTTTCATTGCTCATCTGAAATTCAAATGTAACAGTGCATTTTATCTGGCAACCTTATTTACGGGATCTCACAAGTATTGACACTAACATAGAAGTTGTCGGCCGGGCGCGGTGGCTCAAGCCTGTAATCCCAGCACTTTGGGAGGCCGAGACGGGCGGATCACGAGGTCAGGAGATCGAGACCATCCTGGCTAACACGGTGAAACCCCGTCTCTACTAAAAAATACAGAAAACTAGCCGGGCGCGGTGGCGGGCGCCTGTAGTCCCAACTACTCGGGAGGCTGAGGCAGGAGAATGGCGTGAACCCGGGAGGCGGAGCTTGCAGTGAGCTGAGATCTGGCCACTGCACTCCAGACTGGGGGACAGAGCGAGACTCCGTCTCCAAAAAAAAAAAAAAAAAAAAAAGAAGTTGTCATTTCTCGTAACTACACCTTTTAGGCTCTGTGTTATTTATTTATTTATTTATTTATTTATAGAGATGAGGTCTCACTTTGTTGCCCAGGCTGCTCTTGAAGTTCTGGGCTCACATGATCCACCGTCTTTGACTTCCCAAAGTGCTAGGATTACAGGTGTGAGCCATCACACCCAGCCTAGGCCCTGTGCTCATTAATTAGTCAGTTCCAAACACCCTAACAAGACAGAAAGCTGCTTTATCTTCTTCAAGCACAGGCCTTGCTCAGAGTAATGTGTTGGGGAAGGGAGGATCAAGTACCTCAGTTTTTCTCCTTAATTTGAAGTTTCCTTCATTCAACTAGTGAGCTGCCCTCTCTTCTCTCAGCTGAGGGATAGATATTTGTGTATATTCTACCAAGCCCAAATTAAGAGCATCCAAACACTAAGCGTAGATTTCCTCCTTTGCATTGCGCCTGACACAGTTTATCCTTCCAGATCACCCGGCTGCTGCCACTGAAACATAGAAATCTTACCTCCTTCTCCAAACATCAGAGACCTTTAAAACTCTCTCCTTTGTGTGCTTCTTAGTGTATTCAGTTACCAAGTCCTGGTTTTGTTTTTATTGCAGTTACTTATTTTCTGCTGTTTTTCTTACAGAAATACTTCTCATATCTGCCTCTTCCTCTTTCATTCCATTTCTCCAGCCTGTCTTGTCCATTTAATATGTCATCACCTGAGGCCTAGATTGCAGCAACAGTGTCTTAGCTCTTCTGGCTTCTTGCATTTGTGCACCTCCTAGAAAATGTATCCTTATATAGTCTCCTTTTCCCATCTGGGATTCCCCTTTGGGGAAAGCTGGCATAAACCTTGATTTTCTATTTAACAAATCAATACCAGGCTCCACAGCCCAGGCTTCAAGTTCCCCCAAGCTTTCTATTTTCTTCACCTTGTCTGTCTTCCATAGGCTGATACAGTCCAATTTCTATTTGCTCAGATCTGGGCCTCATCCCCACATCTGGCTGCATGAGCCCCATCATTGCTCCTGCCTTGAATACTCAAATCCCTTCCCTCCTTCTCTGGAACAATCCATGTCCCTTACCTCCTTCAAAACCCAGCTTATTAGAAGATAATATAGCCAATCTTGGGGTGGAGTAAGCCTTTTCAAAGAGAAGAAAACAAAAGAGGAAAACGCAAAGGGAAAAGTTTAGTAGATTTGATTACACAAGAATGAAAAGATTCTCTATGTCAAAAAGTACTAGCAACAAAACAAAAACAACTAGAAAAAAAATTGCTACCTATAATAGACAATGTTAGCATTCTTTTTTTTTTTTTTTTTTTTTTTAATTATTATTATTATACTTTAAGTTGTAGGGTACATGTGCATAACGTGCAGGTTTGTTACATATGTATACTTGCGCCTTGTTGGTGTGCTGCACCCATCAACTCGTCATTTACATCAGGTATAACTCCCAATGCAATCCCTCCCCCCTCCCCCCTCCCCCCTCCCCCCTCCCCATGATAGGCCCCGGTGTGTGATGTTCCCCTTCCTGAGTCCAAGTGATCTCATTGCTCAGTTCCCACCTATGAGTGAGAACATGCGGTGTTTGGTTTTCTGTTCTTGTGATAGTTTGCTAAGAATGATGGTTTCCAGCTGCATCCATGTCCCTACAAAGGACACAAACTCATCCTTTTTGATGGCTGCATAGTATTCCATGGTGTATATGTGCCACATTTTCTTAATCCAATCTGTCACTGATGGACATTTGGGTTGATTCCAAGTCTTTGCTATTGTGAATAGTGCCGCAATAAACATACGTGTGCATGTGTCTTTATAGCAGCATAATTTATAATCCTTTGGGTATATACCCAGTAATGGGATGGCTGGGTCATATGGTACATCTAGTTCTAGATCCTTGAGGAATCGCCATACTGTTTTCCATAATGGTTGAACTAGTTTACAATCCCACCAACAGTGTAAAAGTGTTACTATTTCTCCACATCCTCTCCAGCACCTGTTGTTTCCTGACTTTTTAATGATTGCCATTCTAACTGGTGTGAGATGGTATCTCATTGTGGTTTTGATTTGCATTTCTCTGATGGCCAGTGATGATGAGCATTTTTTCATGTGTCTGTTGGCTGTATGAATGTCTTCTTTTGAGAAATGTCTGTTCATATCCTTTGCCCATGTTATGATGGGGTTGTTTGTTTTTTTCTTGTAAATTTGAGTTCTATGTAGGTTCTGGATATTAGCCCTTTGTCAGATGAGTAGATTGCAAAAATTTTCTCCCATTCTGTAGGTTGCCTGTTCACTCTGATGGTAGTTTCTTTTGCTGTGCAGAAGCTCTTTAGTTTAATGAGATCCCATTTGTCAATTTTGGCTTTTGCTGCCGTTGCTTTTGGTGTTTTAGACATGAAGTCTTTGCCCGTGCCTATGTCCTGAATGGTACTACCTAGGTTTTCCTCTAGGATTTTTATGGTATTAGGTCTAACATTTAAGTCTCTAATCCATCTTGAATTAATTTTCGTATAAGGAGTAAGGAAAGGATCCAGTTTCAGCTTTCTACTTACGGCTAGCCAATTTTCCCAGCACCATTTATTAAATAGGGAATCCTTTCCCCATTTCTTGTTTCTCTCAGGTTTGTCAAAGATCAGATGGCTGTAGATGTGTGGTATTATTTCTGAGGACTCTGTTCTGTTCCATTGGTCTATATCTCTGTTTTGGTACCAGTACCATGCTGTTTTGGTTACTGTAGCTTTGTAGTATAGTTTGAAGTCAGGTAGCGTGATGCCTCCAGCTTTGTTCTTTTGACTTAGGATTGTCTTGGAGATGCGGGCTCTTTTTTGGTTCCATATGAACTTTAAAGCAGTTTTTTCCAATTCTGTGAAGAAACTCGTTGGTAGCTTGATGGGGATGGCATTGAATCTATAAATAACCTTGGGCAGTATGGCCATTTTCACGATATTGATTCTTCCTATCCATGAGCATGGTATGTTCTTCCATTTGTTTGTGTCCTCTTTGATTTCACTGAGCAGTGGTTTGTAGTTCTCCTTGAAGAGGTCCTTTACATCACTTGTAAGTTGGATTCCTAGGTATTTTATTCTCTTTGAAGCAATTGTGAATGGAAGTTCATTCCTGATTTGGCTCTCTGTTTGTCTGTTACTGGTGTATAAGAATGCTTGTGATTTTTGCACATTAATTTTGTATCCTGAGACTTTGCTGAATTTGCTTATCAGCTTAAGGAGATTTTGGGCTGAGACAATGGGGTTTTCTAAATATACAATCATGTCATCTGCAAACAGGGACAATTTGACTTCTTCTTTTCCTAACTGAATACCCTTGATTTCTTTCTCTTGCCTAATTGCCCTAGCCAGAACTTCCAACACTATGTTGAATAGGAGTGGTGAGAGAGGGCATCCCTGTCTTGTGCCAGTTTTCAAAGGGAATTTTTCCAGTTTTTGCCCATTCAGTATGATATTGGCTGTGGGTTTGTCATAGATAGCTCTTATTATTTTGAGGTACGTTCCATCAATACCGAATTTATTGAGCGTTTTTAGCATGAAGGGCTGTTGAATTTTGTCAAAAGCCTTTTCTGCATCTATTGAGATAATCATGTGGTTCTTGTCTTTGGTTCTGTTTATATGCTGGATTATGTTTATTGATTTGCGAATGTTGAACCAGCCTTGCATCCCAGGGATGAAGCCCACTTGATCATGGTGGATAAGCTTTTTGATGTGTTGCTGAACCCGGTTTGCCAGTATTTTATTGAGGATTTTTGCATCGATGTTCATCAGGGATATTGGTCTAAAATTCTCTTTTTTTGTTGTGTCTCTGTCAGGCTTTGGTATCAGAATGATGTTGGCCTCATAAAATGAGTTAGGGAGGATTCCCTCTTTTTCTATTGATTGGAATAGTTTCAGAAGGAATGGTACCAACTCCTCCTTGTACCTCTGGTAGAATTCAGCTGTGAATCCATCTGGTCCTGGACTTTTTTTGGTTGGTAGGCTATTAATTATTGCCTCAATTTCAGAGCCTACTATTGGTCTATTCAGGGATTCAACTTCTTCCTGGTTTAGTCTTGGGAGAGTGTAAGTGTCCAGGAAATTATCCATTTCTTCTAGATTTTCCAGTTTATTTGCGTAGAGGTGTTTATAGTATTCTCTGATGGTAGTTTGTATTTCTGTGGGGTCGGTGGTGATATCCCCTTTATCATTTTTAATTGCGTAGATTTGATTCTTCTCTCTTTTCTTCTTTATTAGTCTGGCTAGTGGTCTGTCAATTTTGTTGATCTTTTCAAAAAACCAACTCCTAGATTCATTGATTTTTTGGAGAGTTTTTTGTGTCTCTATCTCCTTCAGTTCTGCTCTGATCTTAGTTATTTCTTGCCTTCTGCTAGCTTTCGAATGCGTTTGCTCTTGCTTCTCTAACTCTTTTAATTGTGATGTTAGAGTGTCAATTTTAGATCTTTCCTGCTTTCTCTTGTGGGCATTTAGTGCTATAAATTTCCCTCTACACACTGCTTTAAATGTGTCCCAGAGATTCTGGTATGTTGTATCTTTGTTCTCATTGGTTTCAAAGAACATCTTTATTTCTGCCTTCATTTCGTTATGTACCCAGTAGTCATTCAGGAGCAGGTTGTTCAGTTTCCATGTAGTTGAGTGGTTTTGATTGAGTTTCTTAGTCCTGAGTTCTAGTTTGATTGCACTGTGGTCTGAGAGACAGTTTGTTATAATTTCTGTTCTTGTACATTTGCTGAGGAGTGCTTTACTTCCAATTACGTGGTCAATTTTGGAGTAAGTACGATGTGGTGCTGAGAAGAATGTATATTCTGTTGATTTGGGGTGGAGAGTTCTGTAGATGTCTATTAGGTCTGCTTGCTGCAGAGATGAGTTCAATTCCTGGATATCCTTGTTAACTTTCTGTCTCGTTGATCTGTCTAATGTTGACAGTGGAGTGTTGAAGTCTCCCATTATTATTGTATGGGAGTCTAAGTCTCTTTGTAAGTCTCTAAGGACTTGCTTTATGAATCTGGGTGCTCCTGTATTGGGTGCATATATATTTAGGATAGTTAGCTCTTCCTGTTGAATTGATCCCTTTACCATTATGTAATGGCCTTCTTTGTCTCTTTTGATCTTTGATGGTTTAAAGTCTGTTTTATCAGAGACTAGTATTGCAACCCCCGCTTTTTTTTGTTCTCCATTTGCTTGGTAAATCTTCCTCCATCCCTTTATTTTGAGCCTATGTATGTCTCTGCGTGTGAGATGGGTCTCCTGAATACAGCAGACTGATGGGTCTTGACTCTTTATCCAGTTTGCCAGTCTGTGTCTTTTAATTGGAGCATTTAGTCCATTTACATTTAAGGTTAAGATTGTTATGTGTGAACTTGATCCTGCCATTATGATATTAACTGGTTATTTTGCTCATTAGTTGATGCAGTTTCTTCCTAGCCTCGATGGTCTTTACATTTTGGTATGTTTTTGCAATGGCTGGTACCGGTTGTTCCTTTCCATGTTTAGTGCTTCCTTCAGGATCTCTTGTAAGGCAGGCCTAGTGGTGACAAAATCTCTAAGCATTTGCTTATCTGTAAAGGATTTTATTTCTCCTTCACTTATGAAACTTAGTTTGGCTGGATATGAAATTCTGGGTTTAAAATTCTTTTCTTTAAGAATGTTGAATATTGGCCCCCACTCTCTTCTGGCTTGGAGAGTTTCTGCCGAGAGATCTGCTGTTAGTCTGATGGGCTTCCCTTTGTGGGTAACCCGACCTTTCTCTCTGGCTGCCCTTAAGATTTTTTCCTTCATTTCAACTTTGGTGAATCTGGCAATTATGTGTCTTGGAGTTGCTCTTCACGAGGAGTATCTTTGTGGCGTTCTCTGTATTTCCTGGATTTGAATGTTGGCCTGCCCTACTAGGTTGGGGAAGTTCTCCTGGATGATATCCTGAAGAGTGTTTTCCAACTTGGTTCCATTTTCCCCCTCACTTTCAGGCACCCCAATCAGACGTAGATTTGGTCTTTTTACATAATCCCATACTTCTTGCAGGCTTTGTTCATTTCTTTTTCTTCTTTTTTCTTTTGGTTTCTCTTCTCGCTTCATTTCATTCATTTGGTCCTCAATCGCTGATACTCTTTCTTCCAGTTGATCGAGTCGGTTACTGAAGCTTGTGCATTTGTCACGTATTTCTCGTGTCATGGTTTTCATCTCTTTCATTTCGTTTAGGACCTTCTCTGCATTAATTACTCTAGCCATCAATTCTTCCACTTTTTTTTCAAGATTTTTAGTTTCTTTGCGCTGGGTACGTAATTCCTCCTTTAGCTCTGAGAAATTTGATGGACTGAAGCCTTCTTCTCTCATCTCGTCAAAGTCATTCTCCGTCCAGCTTTGATCTGTTGCTGGCGATGAGCTGCGCTCCTTTGCCGGGGGAGATGCGCTCTTATTTTTTGAATTTCCACCTTTTCTGCCCTGCTTTTTCCCCATCTTTGTGGTTTTATCTGCCTCTGGTCTTTGATGATGGGGTTTTGGTGTAGGTGTCCTTCCTGTTTGATAGTTTTCCTTCTAACAGTCAGGACCCTCAGCTGTAGGTCTGTTGGAGATTGCTTGAGGTCCACTCCAGACCCTGTTTGCCTGGGTATCAGCAGCAGAGGCTGCAGAAGATAGAATATTTCTGAACAGCGAGTGTACCTGTCTGATTCTTGCTTTGGAAGCTTCCTCTCAGGGGTGTACTCCACCCTGTGAGGTGTGGGGTATCAGACTGCCCCTAGTGGGGGATGTCTCCCAGTTAGGCTGCTCAGGGGTCAGGGACCCACTTGAGCAGGGAGTCTGTCCCTTCTCAGATCTCAACCTCCGTGTTGGGAGATCCACTGCTCTCTTCAAAGCTGTCAGACAGAGTCGTTTGCGTCTGCAGAGTTTTCTGCTGCTTTTGTTGTTGTATAGTTGTGCCCTGTCCCCAGAGGTGGAGTCTACAGAGACAGGCAGGTTTCCTTGAGCTGCTGTGAGCTCCACCCAGTTCGAGCTTCCCAGCGGCTATGTTTACCTACTTAAGCCTCGGCAATGGCGGGCGCCCCTCCCCCATCCTCGCTGCTGCCTTGCCAGTAGATCACAGTCTGCTGTGCTAGCAATGAGGGAGGCTCCGTGGGTGTGGGACCCTCCCGGCCAGGCGTGGGATATGATCTCCTGGTGTGCCTGTTTGCTTAAAGCGCAGTATTGGGGTGGGAGTTACCCGATTTTCCAGGTGTTGTGTGTCTCAGTTCCCCTGGCTAGGAAAAGGGATTCCCTTCCCCCTTGCGCTTCCCAGGTGAGGCAATGCCTCGCCCTGCTTCAGCTCTCGCTGGTCGGGCTGCAGCAGCTGACCAGCACGGATCGTCCGGCACTCCCCAATGAGATGAACCCAGTACCTCAGTTGAAAATGCAGAAATCACCGGTCTTCTGTGTCGCTCGCGCTGGGAGTTGGAGACTGGAGCTGTTCCTATTCGGCCATCTTGCTCCGCCCCGTTAGCATTCTTAATATAATTTGCAAATCAGTAAGAAACAGACATTCCAAAAGAAAATGAAGAGCAGGTATATTTGTGTGACACACACGAAGTAGAAGAGGCCAAAAACATGAGAAACCACAAAACCTCAGTAGTATTAGAGAAACAGAAATTAAAAGAATAATGAATTTCCTTTTTCTTTCATCAAACACATTTTTTAAAGAATGATACTCCATGTTGATAAGAGTGAAAGAACAGGATTTTTCTTACATGCTTTAGCAGTGCTCTTTCTTATACTTCTTTTCTTTCTTTCTTTCTTTCTTTCTTTCTTTCTTTCTTTCTTTCTTTGAGACAGAATCTCACTCTGTTGCCCAGGCTGGAGTGCAGTGGTGGGATCTCGGCTTACTGCAACCTCTGCCTCCCAGGTTCAAGCGATTCTTCTGCCTCAGTCTCCCAAGTAGCTGAGATTACAGGTGTATGCCACTATGCCCGGCTAATTTTTGTATTTTTACTAGAGATGGGGTTTCACCATGTTGTACAGGCTGGTCTCGAACTCTTGACTTCAGGTCATCTGCCCGCCTTGGCCTCCCAAAGTGCTGAGATTATAGGCATGAACCACCACGACCTGCCCCTTATACTTCTTTAAAAGAACATAGATTAGGAAAACCTAATTGTTTACTTTGTTGACAGTGTTTTCCAATTTTCCTACAATAAATATGTATCCTTTTTAATAATTAACACAATATGTATATGCACTTTTCAAAATCTTATGAAAGTTGAAGGGAGGATGAGGCAGGAGAAGAAGGAAAGTGCATTTTTCTTAACCAGATAGGCCTGGTTTAAAAATCCCTCATTGCCACTAACTAGCTGCAATTGACTTCTCAAGCCTGGGATCCTCACCTCAGTGAGTTGTTAAAACAGAAAAAAGTGTGTAACTGTTATTATAATACCTGGCACTTTGTAAACATTCAAAAAGTGGTGTTATTTATTATTATATTGTTGTATCCTCAGAGAGCATATAGTTTCAGTCTTTTGCATGTAGTAGATACAAAAATAAAATACCCACTAGATGGTCTGATTTATTATTATTATTATTATTATTATTATTATTATTATTATTTTGAGCTGGAGTCTGGCTCTGTCGCCCAGGCTGGAAGACAGTGGCCTAATCTCGGCTCACTGCTACCTTCACTTCCTGGGTTCAAGCAATTCTTGTGCTTCAGCCTCCCAAGTAGCTGGGATTACAGGCACACACCACCACGCCCGGCTAATTTTATTGTATTTTCAGTAGAGACTTACCACGTTGGCCAGGCTCATCTCGAACTTCTGACCTCAGGTGATCCACCCACCTCAGCCTCCCAAAGTGCTAGGATTATAGGTGTGAGCCACCACACTGACCCTGATTTTTTCTTTACTTTTGATATTCTTCTTCACTAACCCCATTTTCTCCTTCCCCTTTTCCTTTCCTCCTGTCTATTCAACAACTGTCCTATTCATTCCCTTTCTTCTTATCACACTGTTTCTTATGGACCAGTCTTTCACAACTTCTTTGAATAGCATTTTTCAGGCGTGGCCGCATGTGCCTGTAGTTTCCAGCAACTTGGGAAACTGAGGCGGGAGGATTGCTTGAGCCCAGGAATTCGAGGCTACAGTGAGCCATGATTTTACCCCTGCACTCCAGTTGGAGTGACAGAGCAAGACCGTCTCAAAAATAAATAAATAAAAATAAAACCCAGTTCCAAAAGCTGCTGGTTTGTCAGACTTACCTGAAGTTCACCAGCAATGACCACGGGCTCCAGTTTCCCCTTACTGTTACTCCTTATTTTATTAATATTTTGCTTGAAACTCATCTGTCTTTGGAATGCTTCCTATGCTTGACTGCACCTGAGTCTATTAACGTCGGTGTTTCCTGGTAATCTGTGACCTATTTGTCTGCTGACCTCTTTCCTCCAGGCAGAAGCTAATTCCGCATTTCTTATGATGCTTCTTGCATGTTCATATTCATTCGTGTTATAAATTAAATTAATAGTATTTCAGATCAGCAAAATAGCTTCCCTTCCCTTCCTCTTCTTTTCCCCTTTTGTCCCTTTGCCCTCCTTTGCCCTCCTCCCTGAAAATATAATTATTAATTGTTCCTTTTCTCTGACATAAATCTATATTTGCTTTTGGAAAGTAGAATGAATACTTTTTTACCTATAACCCATACTGAAATATGTCTTTTTAGTATTTGGGAAACACACACTAAACACTTTAGGACAGCTGCTAAGAGATTTTAACAACAGCAGAATGTGATTATGCAACAAGCACTGGATTCTCCCCTCCATATCTTTATAACTATTAAGTTCTATGATTATGGGGCTTGGCATTAGACCAGATGTGAATTCTGTCTCCAATGCTATACAACCTTAGGCAATTCACCTAACCTCTCTGGGATTTAGCTTCTTTGTCTATAAAAAGTTGATAACATCTATAACAAAAGATGGGAGTTAAATGTGTATAAAGTATATAAGAAACAATCTAACACAGAGTAGATGCAGGGATACTATCTAACTTAAAGAGAAATGTGCATTTCCCCTTCCCTTTAGGAGATTCATTCATTTCTTAGGGGATTTATAATCCAATGGGAAAAGTCAAGATCTACATAAACAAACACTAAACAATCAAAATGAATTTATTAAGCACGTAGGACTTAAAATGTGTCATATACTTCACTAAAGGGACTTTGCAAAGATGGTCTTATTTAATCTTTATAACTGGTACTATTATAACTTTATTTATTTATTTATTTATTTTATTTATTTATTTTGAGGCAGGGTTTTGCTCTGTCACCCAGGCTAGAATACAGTGGAACGATCATGGCTAATTTTAGCTTCTACATCCCAGGCTCAAGTGACCCTCCCACGTCAGCCTCCCAAGTATTGGGACCACAGGCGCGCACCACCACGCCTAGCTAATTTTTTGATTTTTTTGTGGAGGCAGAGTCTTGCTATGTTACCCAGGCTGATCTCAAACTCCTGGGCTGAAGAGATCCTCCCACTTTGGCTTCCTAAAGTGCTGGGATTACAGGCACGAGCCACCATGCCCAGCCATAACCTCAATTTTAGGATGAGGAAACTGACATCCCTATAGGTCCTGTAGTTAGTAAGGGGTACAGCCCATGCAGTCAGGTACCAGTGTCCATGCTCATAACCAATCACATCATATTGTTCTCACTTACGTCTTGCACAGAGTAGGAACTCAATAAATATTTTCAATATTAATAAATAATTGTAATAAATAATTTCATAAATAATTTTAATAAATAATAAATAAACATTAATAAATAATTTCAAATATCTCCTCTAATTTCTTTTTCCAAAGCAAAGAATAACCACCACACATCCCAGAAAAGCACATCTTACCTAATCTTTGATCAAAACAATTGGCTGCTTTGCACAGTCTAAAACTCAGATACAGTTTGGTGCAAAGAAAACAGGGAAAAACGCTGGGCGCGGTGGCTCATGCCTGTAATCCCAGCACTTTGGGAGGCCAAGGCGGGCAGACCAGGAGGTCCGGAGATCGAGACCATCCTGGCTAACACGGTGAAACTCCATCTCTAATAAAAATACAAAAAATTAGCTGGGTGTGGTGGCTGAGGCAGGAGAATGGCGTGAACCCGGGAGGCAGAGCTTGCAGTGAGCCAAGATTGCGCCACTGCACTCCAGCTTAGGGGACAGAGTGAGACTCCATCTCAAAAAAAAAAAAAGAAAAAAGAAAAAAAGAAAACAGGAAACTTGGGTAACTTTTACTGTTGAAGTTCATCTGGTTTCCCTAAGGCTAGTGACTCTGTAATAATAAACAGTCCAGAGTATGAATAAATGACATTTTTTATTAATGGTCCTTTTGGACTCCACAGTCTCTTTCAGAGAGAATTCATTTAGCAAGTTCCTTTAATATTTGTTTCCTCATTTAATTCTCACAACTACCTTATGAATAAGTATCATTTATAGACCTAATTTATACTGGAGAAGCTGGGGCTCATAAATGTTGAATTTCCCAGGGTCAGCAAAACTGGGAAGTGATAGGACTTGAACTTTGAACTCTGCAAAGCTAATGACGTTTCTGTCATCCTACTCTTAGAAATGGCAATATCTATAAGGTTGTGCTGGAAATCTTCCCTTTTATTAACACTGTGCCCCGGCACCTCACCTGTAGGCTCAGAGTTCCGACTACTTTGTGAACTGAGGAGTGTTATGATGGAGTATGAATCTATCTTTGGAAACATTTGAAGCCAGGCATGGTGGTGCATGCCTGTAGTCCCAGCTACTTCAGGGGCTGAGGCAAGAGGATCACTTGAGCCCAGGAGTTTGAGGCTGAAGTGATTGCAGTAAACTATGATCATGCCACTACACTCCAACTAGGGCAACAGAGTGAGACCCCATCTCTAAACAAAACAAAACAAAACAAAACAAAAAAGAAGAAGAAGAAGGAAAGAAACATTTAGAAATTTGGAAGGGACAGCTGGACATGGTGGCTCACCCCTATAATCCCAGCCCTTTAGGAGGCCAAGGAGGGTGGATCACGAGGTGAGGAGATCGAGACCATCCTGGCTAACACGGTGAAACCCCGTCTCTACCAAAACTACAAAAAATTATCCGGGGGTGGTGGTGGGCTCCTGTAGTCCCAGCTACTCAGTAGGCTGAGGCAGGAGAATGGCGTGAAGCTGGGAGGCAGAGCTTACAGTGAGCTGAGATTGCGCCACTGCACTCCAGCCTGGGTGACACAGTGAGACTCCGACTCAAAAAAAAGAAAGAAAGAAATTTGGAAGGGCCAGAAGCGGCAGCTCACACCTGTAATCCCAGCACTTTGGGAGAACGAGGCAGGTGGATCATCTGAGGTGGGGAGTTCAAGACCAGCCTGACCAACATGGTGAAACTCCATCTCTACTAAAAATACAAAAATTAGCTGGGCATGGTGGCACATGCATGTAATCCCAGCTACTTGGGAGGCTGAAGCAGGAGAATCACTTGAATCCGGGAGGCAGAGGTTGCGGTAAGCCACGATCATGCCATTGCACTCCAGCCTGGACAACAAGAGTGAAACTACGTTTCAAAAAAAAAAAAAATTTGGAAGCACTCTGTGTTCTCAACCAACAATCAGGGGTGTAACTTTGGCAATAACCGTTTCTCTTAGAACATTTAGAGTAAGTCTTCAGGACACCAAGTTAGTAGCTCTGATTTGAGGCTATGATAATGGGCAGAAAACATTTTGTTCCAGCCAGTCTGTGGCTCTGTCCATCAAAATTAATGATACCAAAACACTTTGAAGATTCAGACTGCTATAAAAAGATGAATTGTAAAAGCCGTAGACCTCAACTGTATTTAACCCTGTTTCAGTATTACTAACATTTCATCCTGCTGGCTAGGTTTTACTATGAGTGCCCCATTAGGACATTCAAGAATGTGGCTAAGAATATGGTTGACACCACTGATGTTGGTGTTCCTTATTGAAACCATTATGGACACTAACTTTTCTTAAAGTAAAGATAAGGTTTCACTATGTTACTCAGGCTGATCTCAAACTCAGGGCCTCAAGCGATTCTCCTGCCTTGACTTCCCAAAATGCTGGGATCATAGGTGTGACTGCCATACCTAGCCATGAATTTATGTATTTATTTATTAAGAGAGAGTCTCACTCTGTCACCCAGGCTGGAGTGCAGTGGCCCGATCTCAGCTCACTGCAACCTCTGCCTTCCTGGTTCAAGTGATTCTAGTGCCTCAGACACCCAAGTAGCTGGGATTACAGGGATGTGCCACCCAACCCAGCTAATTTTTGTATTTCACCATGTCGAAAACAGGGTTTCACCATGTTGGTCAGACTGGTCTTGAATTGCTGGCCTCAAGTGATCTCTCACCTCAGCCTCCCAAAATGCTGGGATTACAGATGTGAGCCACTGTGCCCAGCCGAATTTATATTTTTAAAGAGAACCTACATGCTATCAAAAAATAAACCTGGAGTGATTCCATCTTAAGGCATATTTTAAATGAGTAAATTATCCAGTTCTAAGATGAAGATCAATTTTATAGCAAGATGACAAATTGATTCTGAACTCTTATTAATGTAGATATCATCTATTTAGACTTAGAGATAATTTTTACAGGGTTCAGGGTAAGTATATTTTGGCTTAGCAAACCCTTTCTTCTAAATATTAAGTCATAATATGGGGTTCCTGGATATTTAAGGGATCTGTAGAAGTGGTAAAGGAGGTTTCAGAACAAACGTCAACCTCAAATGGGGCTGTGCAGGCTAAATCACATGTTAACTTAGGGGCTGTGGCAATCAACGCAGAGTGACAGATTAGCTGTGATGGGCACTCACAGATGTTCCTGACTATGATCCATGATGCAAAGGATAGGGTCTATGTGTATCAAAAAATGTACTTGATGGTGAAATATTTGGAAATAACTTTCCCAGAGTATAAATTAATAAAATTTTAAGACCCATAGAGGAACATTTTAAAATACAATATGGTTTTGGGAGTGATGTCAGCTAGATGGCAGAATAGGAGTTTTTAGTGCCTGTCTCCTTGCAGAAACACTAATTTAAATAGCTATCTACATGCAAAAATACTTTCATAAGAGCTAAGGAATTCAGGTAAGAGATGACAGTATGTAGGTGGAACACAGAAATAAGAAAAGATGCATTAAAGAGGGTAGGAAGGACAGTTTTACATTGCCCACATTATGTCTTCCAAGCCTTCTGAGGGAGGAAGAGGAGGGAACACCCAATTTTACCATGAACCACAGCACCAGGCCCTCCCCAGCGAACCCTTGTGGCTGGCTGGTCCCTGTGAATCCAGACTCTAGGCCGCCCCCTGCACCCCTAGGCTCCAGGCAAGACCCCACATCCCAAAGACCCAAGCTCACCCAGCACCAGGCTGGCCCCCACATCCCCAGGCTTTAGGCTGGCACCACAGACAAAGCCTCTAGACCAGCCCCACAGACCCAGGCTCTGGGACTGCCCCAGTGCCATGCCACCAGCCCCCATGGCCCTAGCCACCAGGCTGGCACCTGTGGCCCCAAGCTCCAGCAGCCCCAGGCTCTAGAATCACTCCCATGGACCACCCCCATGGACCCAGGACCCAGTCCCAGCTCTGCAGACTCAGGTTCCAGACCTGTCCCAGCACCAGGCAAGCCCTTGTAGACCAGGCCCACCTTGAGAACCCAGACACCAGGCCTGCACTAGCACCAGCACACTGCCCAGCAGACTCAGGCTCAAGACCCATCCCAGGGCCAGTTTAACTCCAGTGGACCCGCGCTTCCTGTCAGCCCTTGTGGACACAGGCTGTAGGCCTATTCCTGCAGACTCAGGCTCCAGGCCCTCTCCAGCAGACCCAGTCACCGGGACCACACCAGTGAACCCCAGTGCCAGGTCATCTCCATGGACTCAGGATTAAGGACTGTACCACCCACAGACTCAGGTTCCAGATCCACCTCTGCAGACCCCAGACACCAGATCAGCCCATCTGAGGACTTCAGAAGTAAGTCTACCCATGAACTCATCAGATGGTCCTTCCAGAATCACAGAATAATCATCAGGGAAACATGATACCACCAAAGGTAAAAAAATTAAAGCACTAATAACTGACCTTAAAATTGAGATAAGGCCGGCGCGGTGGCTCAAGCCTGTAATCCCAGCACTTTGGGAGGCCGAGACGGGTGGATCACGAGGTCAGGAGATCGAGACCATCCTGGCTAACATGGTGAAACCCCGTCTCTACTAAAAAATACAAAAACCTAGCCGGGCGAGGTGGCGGGCGCCTGTAGTCCCAGCTACTTGGGAGGCTGAGGCAGGAGAATGGCGTGAACCCGGGAGGCGGAGCTTGCAGTGAGCTGAGATCCGGCCACTGCACTCCAGCCTGGGCGACAGAGCGAGACTCCGTCTCAAAACAAACAAACAAAAAAATTGAGATACATGGCCAGGCACAGTGGCTCATGCCTGTAATCCTAGCACTTTGGGAGGCCGAGGCAGGTGGATCACCTGAGGTCAGGAGTTTGAGACCAGGCTGGCCAACATGGTGAAACCCCGTCTCTACAAAAAGTATAAAAATTAGGCAGGCATGGTGGTGGGTGCCTGTAATCCCAGTTACTTAGGAGGCTGAGGCAGGAGAATCACTTGAACCCGGGAGACAGAGGTTGTGGTGAGCCCAGATCGTGCCACTGCACTCCAGCCTGTGTGACAAAAGCGAGATTCCATCTCAAAATATAAAAGTAAAAATAAATTAAAAATAAATTGAGATAACATAAACTTCATGAATTTGTATATCAAAATAATTTGTAATTATTTGAAAATTTGTAAGAGTTCAAAATAATCATCTTAAAGAAGCTCAAGGAGCTATAAGAGAACACGGACAACTAAATGATTATTAGGAAAACAATTCATGAACAAAATGAGTTCAACTAAGGGAGATCTTCACTAAGACACATTATAGTCAAATTCTTAAAAGTAAAAGACAGGGCCGGGCGCGGTGGCTCAAGCCTGTAATCCCAGCACTTTGGGAGGCCGAGACGGGCGGATCACGAGGTCAGGAGATCGAGACCATCCTGGCTAACACGGTGAAACCCCGTCTCTACTAAAAATACAAAAAACTAGCTGGGCAAGGTGGCGGGCGCCTGTAGTCCCAGCTACTTGGGAGGCTGAGGCAGGAGAATGGCGTAAAAACACGGGAGGCGGAGCTTGCAGTGAGCTGAGATCCGGCCACCACACTCCACCCTGGGTGACACAGCGAGACTCCGCCTCAAAAAAAAAAAAAAAAAAAAAAAAGTAAAAGACAGAGGCCAGGCAGCGTAGCTCACACCTGTAATCTCAACACTTTGGGAAGCTGAAGCCTTTATCTCATACCACATACAAAAGGCAACTCAAAACCAGGCCAGGCGGAGTGGTTCACGCCTGTAATCCCAATACTTTGGGAGGCCAAGGCAAGCAGATCATTTAAGGTCAGGAGTTCAAGATCAGCCTGGCCAACATGGTGAAATCTTGTCTCTACTAACATATAAAAATTAGCTAGATGTAGTGGCGCACACTTGTAATCCCAGCTATTCCAGAGACTGAGGTGGGAGAATCACTTGAGCTCTTGTGGCAGAGTTTGCAGTGAGCCGAGACAGTGCCACTGCACTCCAGCCTGGGTGACAAAGCGAGACCCTGTCTTAAAAAATAAAATAAAATAGGCTGGGCATGGTGGCTCATGCCTGTAATCCCAGCACTTTGGGAGGCCGAGGCAGGCGGATCACCTGAGGTCGGGAGTTCAAGACTAGCCTGACCAACGTGGGGAAACCCCATCTCCACTAAAAATAAAAAAAAACTTAAAAACAAAAATTTAAAAAACCCTTTTATTAGATAAATAAAATGGCATCAAACTATACAGCACAAATTATACTGCCCACCAAAGAAAATGATCAACAGAGTAAGGACACAACCTACAGAATGGCAGAAGATATGTTCAAGCCATTTATCTGATAAAAGGATTTTTTTTTTTGTATTTTTTGTTTGTTTGTTTTTCAGATAGTCTCATTCTGTCACCCAGGCTGGAAAAAAATTATATGTGTGTGTGTGTGTGTGTGTGTGTGTGTGTGTGTGTGTGTGTATAGCCATTGTAGAAGAAAAGCATGAAATTTCCTAAAAAAAATTAAAAATAGAGCTACCATATGATTCAGCAATCTCACTTTTGGATATACATCCAAAGGAAATGAAATCAGTATGTCGAAAAGATATCTATACACATGTTCATTGCAGTGTTATTTTCAATAGCCAACATATGGAATCAACTTAAGTGTCTATCAACAGATGGACAAAAAATGAATAAAGAAAATAGGGTATACATGATGGAATATTACTCACTCCTCAAAATGAAGGAAGTCTTGTCATGTTCAAGAACATGGATTAACCTGGAGGACATTATGCTAAGTGAAATAACTCAGGCACAAAAGGCAAATACTGCATGATCTCATTTTTATGTGGAGTTGAAAAAATTTAAATTCATAGAAGGAGAGAGGAGAGTGCTGGGGGTGAGAGAAGTGGGAAAATGTTCATCAAAGTGAACAAGGTTTCAGTTAAGCAGGAGGAATAAGTTCTGGATTACTAAGTACAGCATAATAACTATCGCTAATAATATTGTATCGTGTGCATGAAACTTACTACAAGAGTATATCTTAAATGTTGTTAGCACCAAAAAAAAATTGTAACAATGCAAGACGATAAACACATTCATTAGCTTAATTGTGGCAATCATTTCACAGTGTATATACATATCAAAATAACTTATATCACATTGTATAATATAAATATACACAATATGTATGTATGTATTTATTTATTTATTTTTGGAGATGGATTCTCACTCTGTTGCCCAGGTTGGAGAACAGTGGTATGATCTCAACTCACTGCAACCTCTGCCTCCCAGGTTCAAGTGATTCTTGTGCCTCAGCCTCCCGAATAGCTGGGACTACAGGCATATGCCACCACCCTTGGCTAATTTTTTGTGTTTTAGTGGAAATGAGGTTTCACCATGTCAGCCAGGCTGGTCTTGAACTCCTGACCTCAAGTGATCCGCCCACTGCGTGAACCACCATGCCCAGCCTAATATATACAATTTGTATTTGTCAGTTATACCTCCATAAAGAGAAAAAAAAAGTAGCAGTAAGAAAAATAAAATAACATTTTATGTGATTTTGTGTATATTATTAAAAATGGGATGGAAATAACTGAAATGGAAAAAACACAGGCCAACCTAAGGTCCCCAGAAGGGCAGGCACAGGTTTGGCGGCCGGAGAGGTTGTCGTAGATGCGTTGCCGTATTTTGATCAAGGTTTTGAAGCCCCTGGTGTGTAGGAAGCTGCTGGGGTGCTGGTGGAAGAGCAAACTCACCTACTAAGAACTACCTGGACCGCCTAACAGCCCCAGATTATTCTGCATTTGAAATTCTAGAGAGCATTTAACCCAGAGAATAATTAGGGGGAGGAAAATAATCCATTATAATGACTGACATAATGAGAAATGAATTTGCAAGACTGGCTGCTTGACAACCAATTGAATTGCTCAGTATGAAATGATATGAGCTTCCAGCCCCTTTCTCCCATCAAAAAAATGACACTACTGCATGGTAAGAATGTGTAAACAATTTTATTGCCCAGTTAAAGCAGCAAGCAGTTAGAATTGAGAATCTGAAACTAATGTCATAGCATGGGTGTAATCCCTAGAAAGTTTACAATGAAAATCTAGTTCATATGATTGAACATTCACAGAAAGAACTTCAGAAGGTAAGAAAACATATTCAATAGTTTAACGGGCAGAGAAAGAACATGCAACTCACGCTGGATCTAAATTGAGAGAAATGGAGTCAAATTGGGGATCCCCGGTCAGTAAGAATTACGAGGTTGAACAGACTATTGTTCAACTAGAAAATGAAATCTGTATGGCTGGGTGTGGTGGCTCATACCTGTAATCCCAGCACTTTGGGAAGCCAGGCCGAGGCAGGTGGATCAGGAGTTCAAGACCAGCCTGGCCAAGATAGTGAAACCCCGTCTCTACTAAAAATACAAAAAATTAGCCGGGCGAGGTGGTGGTTGCCTGTAATTCCAGCTACTCGGGAGGCTAAGGCAGAGAATTGCTTGAATCTGGGAGGCGCAGGTTGCAGTGAGCCGAGATAGCCCCACTGCACTCCAGCCTGGGTGACAGCGACAGAGCGACACTCCGTCTCAAAAACAAAAAAAAAAAAAGAAAGAAAAGAAAAAGAAAAAAGAAAAAGAAAATGAAATCTATCAAATTAAGGAGCAATATGGAGAAGCAAAGAAAACATTCCATGAGACTTCTGAAAAGACAATTTTGTAGGTCGAAGAAAACTTTGACTTTCACAGAAGGGATGTGAACTTTCAATGAACTATGAAGGACAACAGCATCTTCCAGAAACCATTGATATTTAAATGTTTAGAAATCATAGACTGTGTGGGTCGGGCTCAGTAGCTCACGCCTGTAATCCCAGCACTTTGGGAAGACGAGGAGGGCGGATCATGAGGTCAGGAGATTGAGACCATCCTGGTGAACATGGTGAAATCCCATCTCTACTAAAAATACAAAAAAAAAAAAATTAGCCGGGCTTGGTGGCGGGCGCCTGTAGTCCCAGCTACACGGGAGGCTGAGGCAGGAGAATGGCGTGAACCCGCGGAGCTTGCAGTGAGCCGAGATCGCGCCACTGCACTCCAGCCTGGGCAACAGAGCGAGACTCCGTCTCAAAAAAAAAAAAAAAAAATCATAGACTGTGTGGATGGTTGTAGTAATTCTATTTGTATATCCTAGCAAAATAAAAATGTCTGCCTTGGTGGTTAAAAAAAAGAAAGAACTGAAATGTAACAGTGGTTGGTTTTGGTTCGTAGTCTATAGGCAACGAATTTGTTCTTTTTAGTATTTTCCAAATTATATTTAATGTGTGTGTATTAATTTATAATGGGAACTATATATACTTTTTATAGTTAAGAAGTTAAATCATAATTTCTAAGTATTTTGGAAAACACTAATTTATACACATTATGTATTATTCTTATCTGTTTCATTTAATCAAGAACCTTAACCCCTCTACCTTTCCCCTATTTCATCTACTTTAAACCTACCTTAGTCATTTAATGCTTTTAGATTAATGGTGAAATGACTCACTGGGGCCCAAGTCTTGATCTGGTCTTGCAATTTTCAGAAAATAATGTCAAACCTGTCAATTGATTGGGATTCATCTGAGAGGGGATAGACCAAAAGTGTACCCTGTAGACATGGCTACAGAGTATTCTCAAAAAGTAACTAAGTTTGCTCCAGTACCTAAGGGAATGAGTGAGTCAATTAAACTCTATAGTGGACATAGCCAAAAACTATTCTTCCAGAACATAACCTGGAAGCTTTATTAATTAATAATATTTTTAAAATATATTTTTTTAAAAATTAATTTTTGTGGGTACATAGCAGATGTATATGTTTATGAGGTACATGAAATGTTTTGAAACAGGCATGTGAGATGAAATAAACACATCTTGGAGAATGGAGTACCCATCACTTCAAGCATTTATCATTTGTGTTACAAACAATCCAATTACATTATTTTAGTTGTTTTAAAATATACAGTTAAGTTATTATTGACTATAGTCACCCTGTTGTGCTCTCGTATAGTAGGTCTTATTCATTCTTTTTATTTATCTATTTTTACCCATTAACCATGCCCACCTAACCCACGCAGCCCCCAGTACCTTTCCCAGCCTCGGGGTAACCATTCTTCTACACTCTATGTCTGTGAGTTCAATTGTTTTCGTTTTTAGATCCCACAAATAAGAGAGAACATGTGATGTTTGCCTTTCTGTGCCCTGAAAGCTTTATTTTTAATAAAAATAAAATATTGGTTTTTATTTTCCCTTTCAAAAAATTAATACTGTACATGGTCAACATGAAAAATTAGAAAGCAAAACAAAGCTATAATACAAAGTAATTTTTAAAAGTTACCCCAGAAAGGTTTTATTTTTTTATTTTATTTTTTGGATACACTTTTAAAATATAGATTCCAAAGTTGTCTTCTTAACCAATTGAATGAAAATATCCAGGGTAGAGCCCAGAAATCTGCATTTGTAAACAAATATGCCAGATGAACTGGTGGTTCTAGCTAGAGAAGACCCTGGTTAAAATGTAGTCTACATTGTGCAAAGCACCTACGGAGTGTATCACTAAAGAAAAATTGATTGCATAATGTACACCCAGGTTTTCAATGAGTTATCTTGCTCTATAAGGTAATTTAGCTTTATATTCCCTTCTTGCTTATTGTCATTTGGACTTTTTACCTTCTTTTTGGATACTTTGGCCTAATACACCTATGGAAGCCATCTAAATAACAAATTGAGACACATCTGATATAGGATTATAGGATTATTATTACTATTATTTTATTTGGGAAATCGAGGCTTAGGAGGTGAGGTAACTTGCCTGAAGTCACACAAAGTGGTTGGGACCATATTGAAACTAATTCTACTAATTCTGTTCTAAGTATATAAATACTGAAGTTTTAATGGTGGTTTCTCTATAGAAATAAAATAATTATGATCTTAGGATTTGTTAACTTTAAATCATTGCATTATTTTTAGAAAAAATGAACAGCTTTGGTGGTGGAAGTTGTAGTTACTGACTGCACAGACTGCCCACAAAAACCAACCATAAAAGAGAAAATTCTCAGAAATGCTCGATCTTTGCTTAGCATCCAAAGTTTTTCTCCTAGGATTTGTGGTTACCCCATATGCATTGATATTTATCTGATAATCAGATATTGTGCCTGGGTTGACCTCCCTGTTTCCAGGACTTATTTATTGAATTCATTATCAGTACCTTCAGCAGGGAACACCAAGACAGTGATTGTTAAGCCTGAGGAAATATTTATGGGTTTTTAAAATTATTATTAGCTGAGGCCGGGCGCGGTGGCTCAAGCCTGTAATCCCAGCACTTTGGGAGGCCGAGACGGGCGGATCACGAGGTCAGGAGATCGAGACCATCCTGGCTAACACGGTGAAACCCCATCTCTACTAAAAAATACAAAAACCTAGCCGGGCGAGGTGGCGGGCGTCTGTAGTCCCAGCTACTCGGGAGGCTGAGGCAGGAGAATGGCGTGAACCCGGGAGGCGGAGCTTGCAGTGAGCTGAGATCCGGCCACTGCACTCCAGTCTGGGCGACAAAGCGAGACTCTGTCTCAACAGAAAAAAAAAAAAAAAAAAAAAAAAAAAAAAAATTATTATTAGCTGACACTTGGAATTAAACTATCTAAAAAAAAGACCAGCAGGACACTCCAATTAATAGCAGATTCGAAAAAAAATAGTAAAAATGCAAAATGATGACCAAAGTTCTGAAATTAGTCATTAGTCTGAAACTGAAGACTGCTAATCTTTAAAGTAAATTTTTATCATTATTCATGAGCTCTCTATACTTGAGATTTTGTGAATTTCTATGAAGTTTGGACTGTCTTGTTCCCAGGATAGAAATAGATCAAAGTGGGAACTCACCCCATGAGGATAGTTTCTGTGTCAGGGAGTATTTAGTTCTAGATCAAGAGGCTGGAAGTGAAGTGTTGTCTTTCGGATAGGTAGAACCCAAATCAGGAAGAGTCAAAATAGTATAATTAGCAACAGGCAGGGAGAAAGCATAGGATCATTAAAGAAGGAATAGAGAGGAGGAAGACCTGTGAGACAGAAAGAGGACTAGATGCGAAACACAAGGTGTAACAGAATCTTCATTTTAGCCGGGCCCATTCTACCCATCTTAAAAAACAGGAATAACAAAAAAAGATAACAAAGAAAAACTCTATTTTTCAAGTTTCCCTTGTAGCTACGTTGGGCCACAAGTAAGTAGAAATGATATATGATTCGTACATCTCTCTCTCTCTCTTTTTTTTTTCCCGAGACGGAGTCTCTCTCTGTCACCCAGGCTGGAGTGCAGTGGTGCGATCTCAGCGCAGTGCAATCTCCGCCTCCAGGTTCAAGCAGTTCTCCTGCCTCAGCCTCCTGAGTAGCTAGGATTACAGGTGTCCACCACCACACCCGGCTAATTTTTGTATTCCATGTGGACCAGTCTGGTTTCGATCTCCTGACCTCATGATCTGCCCACCTCAGCCTCCCAAAGTGCTGCGATTACAGGCGTGAGCCACCGTGCCCTGCCTATTCTTACATCTCTTTCAAAGGAAGAAGGCCCACCCTTCCTTGTTTCTCCATCCTGCTGTCTATATGATGATAGAATTCCTGGAGTTCCAGCATCTGTCCTGGAACATAAGGATTAAAGCCACCTGCTAAGGATGTGGACTAGAGAGAAGGGGCCTGGGCCTCTGATAATCTGATAACTTGCCATAACCATCTATCTCAAGACTTCTTTTACATGAGAAATAAATTCTGCATTGTGTAAATCTCTACTATATTGGATTTTTCTGTTATGTGTAGCCAAACTAATCTTGAATAATGTATTTCCAGAACTTATATTCTCTGTGGTGGTGGCAGCTACCTGTTTACATAACCCTTATCACCCCCTAATGTATTATTATTTTTTATTGCCTGTTTCTTCCCACTAGAGTTTTTAAGGGCAGAGACTTTGCTTGAATTTTTGTATCTCCAGCCCCTTGAACAGAGCTCACCATATAGTAGGGATTCAGTAAATATTTGCTAAATGAATGAATGGTGCTTGGAACTGCAGACTACAGGAGTGGGCACTGCTGATTCAAAAGAGTCACGTCAGGAAGTAAAACTTTTGCACCCATTAGTGTATAATGAAACACTGAACTCATCATACTGTCTCATACTTCTATGCCTTTGCATGAACTGTTAATGTTGCCAAGAATGTCTTTTCCCCCTTGCCCACCAGACACACTCCTACTTATTTCTAAAGTTTTCCCTTAATCATCACCTTCTCCAGGAGACTATCCCCCAGTCACCACAAGTAGAGTTGATCTTTCTTTATTCAACTCTATATCCAATTCTTAATTGAATCATAGCACTTAGCACACTGCATTACAACTAATTGTTTATATGTCTGCCTCTTAGACTGGATTCTGGGACCTTAAGGGTAAAGTATATGACTGACTTACCTCTGTGTTCTTAGGACCTGGCCTAATGCCTGGCTAATGGTCAGACTCGTATATGTTTGCCAAGTTCTTAGTAAGATCACAGATCTGAGGATGTGATTTGAATCTGCTAGTGGGAAATAAAAACTATAAAGACACTTTTGGATTACATGTTTAATGGGAAACAAAACCCCAACCTGCGCTGCACCAGGAGAAGGACAACCTGGATTCTGGTCCCAATCCTGGAGCTTCCTACCCAGCGACCGTAGCCTCTTTGAACATCTGACCCTTCATCTATAAACTGGGATATAATGACCTCACGGGGCTGTTGTGAAGCTCAAGTCAACAACTGTGGACAAAAGCTCTTTTTGCAAACTGTACTCTTAGGCAAGAACAAACTAAAAACTGTCCAAGTAGAGAGTTTGTCCTTTTTAAGACAACAATAATCCCCATAAAATTCTCCTCCCAGTTCTCTAGGCACATAGATAAATATGCAGTAGTTTTGGTCTGTTCTCTATTCTTAGATCTTGAAAGAGCCTCTGTGAAGCTGGAACAGCTTTCAAATTTTGAGACCCCTTATCTTGAATTAGTCTTCTTCCCTTTAATATAGCTTGTCATAGAGACTCATATGTTTATTTAGGATTGATATTTACAATAAGGCCTTTCCCTACCCTCTGAAAATTTTATGCCAAACAGTAGCCAAAATCTGATGCCTCTTGTGCTTGAAAATTTGGCTAAATGGCTCCAGCATGTGGAAGGCTCCTCCTCTCAGCCTGTCAAAATTGGGCCTCTTCAGAGTAAGATAAGAAACATAGGCGGCTGTGGTGGTTCATGCCTGTAATCCCAGCACATTGGGAGGCCAAGGCAGGCAGATGCCTTGAGGTCAGGAGTTCGAGACCAGCCTGGCCAATATAGTGAAATCCCGTCTCTACTAAAAATGTGAAAATTAGGCAGGTATGGTGGTGGGTGCCTGTAATCCCAGCTACTTGGGAGGCTGAGGCAGGAGAATCACTTGAACTTGGGAGGCGGAGGTTGCAGTGAGCTGAGATCAAGCCACTGTACTCCAGCCTGGGTGACAGAGCAAGATTCCATCAGAAAGAAAGAAAGAAAGAAAGAAAGAAAGAAAGAAAGAAAGAAAGAAAGAAAGAAAGAAAGAAAGAAAGAAAGAAAGAAAGAAAGAAAGAAAGAAAGAAAGAAAGAAAGAAAGAGAAAGAGAGAAAGAAAGAAAGAGAAAGAGAGAAAGAAAGAAAGAGAGAGAAAGAAGGGAAGGAAGGAAAGAGAGAAAGAGAGAGAGAAAGAAAGAGAGAAAGAAAGAGAGAAAGAAAGAGAAAGAATATAGCATCACACTCATTTTGTTTTGCGCTGGTCCTTTAAGTCTCACTCTGATTCGCTCTAGTAGGCTAAAGAATTTAGCAACTCAGCCAATGGATTCTGAGTTCTGAGGGACAGTCAGGATTTAGTGGGAAGGGCGTATGAAGAGACAAGGGGAAGATTGCAATGGAAGAAGTGCTTTCTCCTTTTTTCCTTCTTTTTTTTTTTTTTTTTTTTAGTTGAGATAGAGTCTCACCCTGTCGCCAGGCTGGAGTGCAGTGGCATAACCTCAGCTCACTGCAACCTCTGCCTCTAGGGTTCAAGCGATTCCCCTGCCTCAGCCTCCCAGGTAGCTGGGACTACAGGCACGCGCCACCACACCTGGCTAATATTTTGTATTTTAGTAGAGACAGGGTTCCACCATGTTGGCCAGGATGGTCTCAATCTCCTGACCTCGTGATCTGTCCACCTCAGCCTCCCAGAGTGCTAGGATTACAGGTGTGAGCACCACACCTGGCCAGAAGAGGTGCTTTCTAATTGCTACCCTTAGCACTCAGGGATGTTTTCTTGGACCTCGCCCAGAGCTATACTTAGGATCAAATGGAAAGATGGGATCATTAACTCAGCCCCGGAATGCAGTCTAGCAGCACTGATGAAGCAATTGCCACAGTCTGATTCCTCTGGGCAGGCTGCACACAGAGAGTCTGTGTTGCTGTTGGGAGATCATGAGCGCTTTGCAAGTTTATCCAGTGCTCCTACTGCTTCTGTTCTCACGATGGTTGTGGATACCTGTTCCCATTTCGCTTATGGGGCCTATAATATCCCAAGTTTGCCTTCTGGACTGGGAAGTCTTCCCTTCCAGCTCACAGGTGGCCCCATCAACACTGGAATAGCTATGGCCTTCAATTTTTCAGACTTCTACCTCGGCTCCATCCAGATTACTACTACCACACATATCACATTTGATCTTACTTCCTCACTTCTTTCCTCCACTAGTGCCCCCACCTGGATTGCTCTTCTCTTGTTCATCTTAAATCATGCTTTCATACCCAGTTCTCAAGTGACATCTCACTTTAGTTCAACTTTTCTCAAACTCCTACTATCTATTATGAAGTAGACATTGCATTAGATTATGGGGCCACAAGGTTAATGATACACAAACACGGTTTCTGACCTCACAGAGTTCACATTCTTGGAGGGAAGAAAGACAAGAAAACAAATGGAATACAATGTGATCAGACAAATCACCTAGTGGTATGGGAAATACAGATGCCTGGGAGAATTTAGGGCAATTTATATATTTTCTATGAAAACTACCTTGAAATCTTCAATGTACCCATTTGTATTTCCCAGGAACTCTTAATATGTTTGAAGTTGCTTAGCTTAGTTCACGTTATTTTTGTGTCTCAACCAGATATCAGCCCCTTGTGTTTAAGAAACATGTTCTTTTATATCCCACCCATTGTAAGTAACATTTCATAATACTTCTCTGGCTTAATAGTTGGTTGCTTGCTTTGGGGTAGAATGGAGTCGGAGAAAAAGCTTGGGTTGGGGAACCAGGAAACACTGGGTTCTAATTTTAGTAATGGCATTTGTTAGTGGTAGACTTTGGCAAGACTATTAGCCTAAGTCTCAGTTCTTCTTAAAATGGAGATAAGAACATTTTCTTCACAAGTTGTTATGATTTAATTAGATAATTTAAGTAAAGTGCCTGGTTTTAAAGTAAAATTCTCTTTCTTCCTCCTCTATTTTCTGAGAGGACTGTTCAGAAGGTTATATTTCTTTGTGTCTCTCCACAACTAAAGTGGCCATATTTTTACAAATGAAAAATCTGGACACTAGCTTTGAAAAACTTTTTTCCAGTTTGTGAATTTATTCATATAGAAAGTCTTACAAAAACATAAAAATTAAACCACATCTAGAGCTTGCTTCTTGAGGACAAGGATCATGTCTGTCTTGTTCAACATTGTGACAGTGCTTATCTCATGATAGGTATTCAACAAAAATCCAAGGATAGAACAAATACATTGATAATAGTAAATTTATATAAAATGGATTATAAGAATTCACAAAAATCAGTTTCAAATATCATAATAGGCCAGGCACGATGGCTCATGCCTGCAATTCCAGCACTTTGGGAGGCCGAGGTGGGTGGATCACTTAAAACCAGCCTGGCCAACATGGTGAAACCCCATCTCTATGAAAAATACAAAAATTAGCCAGGTGTATTGATGTATGCCTGTAATCCCAGCTACTTGGGAGGCTGAGGCAGGAGAATTCTTGAACCTGGGTGGAGGAAGTTGAGGTGAGCAGAGATTATGCCACTGCACTCCAGCCTGGGCAACACAGCAAGACTCTGTCTCAAAATAAAATAAAATAAAACAAAATAAAATATCAGAATATTTGAAATTTAGACTGTCTCAAAATATCCAAATCAAAATTACATACTCCTGGCTTCAATATGACTGCCTGTGGCACGAACCCCCTGGCTTAGAGGAGCTTGATTGAGGATGATTGGCAGTAAGATTCCATACTGAAAGCAGTTGCTCCTGACAGCTAAGTGGGGCAGCTGCAAGCAGGATAGATGGAGAAATGGTAGTTTCACACAGTGAAGTCTAAAAATGCCTCAAAATATTGATTTTAGAGAGGAGCAGGAAGAGGGACACATATCTAGCCAACTGTTCCTGAAAAATAAAAACTGAGGCTTTGACTCATTGGTAGGGGACAGGTAGCACCACATTTCTCCAATATTTTCTGGTTTTTGAAACACTTTTATACACGTTCTGTCATTTGATCTCTACAATAACTGTATAGACTAGGTAATTCAGTTCAATAACATTTGAGCATTTTCTAGGTCCTTGTTACTGTCGTTAGTACTATAGGACATGAATACGAATGTCATTGTTCTTTTGCTACAGTAATAATTACCATGTATTGGGCTCTAACTACTTGCCAGGCACTATACTAAGTTTCATTCTTTGTTTTTAAAATATATCATCACATTTATTCCTCAAATAATCTATGGTATTGCTTTTTGTTTGTTTTGCTTGTTTTAGACATAAAGAAACTCATGCTTAGATATATTAATAACTTGCCAAGGTCACATAGTTAAGAAGTCATATTAACACATAATTAAAAAGTAAGACGTGGAACTCTAACCTGGGTTTCCGTGACTCCAAAGCCCTTGTTCTCTCAACAGGTTACCAAAAGATGCTAGTAGTAATTTGGTTAACAGTTGCTCAGTGCTAGAAATATATCTTGAATCCCATATGAAATAAAATAGAATATACATTTAAATAATAAAAATGTTGTGGTCCTTGCAAAATAGGTGTTTCTTACACCAACTTTTTTTTTTTTGGACACAGGGTCTTGTTCTGTTGCCCAGGTTGGAGTGCAGTGACATAATCATGGCTCACTGCAACCTTGACCTCTCAGGTTCAAGCAATCCTCCCGCCTCAGCCTCTCAAGTAGCTGAGACCACAGGCGCACACCACTATACCTGGCAAATTTTTTGATTTTTTGTAGATACAAGGTATCACTCTATTGCTCACACAAGTCTCGAACTCCTGTACTCAAGTGATCCTCTTGCCTTGGCCTCCCAAAGTGTTGGGATTACAGGCATGAGTCACTGTGTCTAGCCTCTTACACCAACTTTTATGGAGAGCCATTTGGCGTTACATATCAAAATTTAAAATGCTTAACCCTTGAACTGGCAATTCCACCTTTGCAATTATTGAGTGACTCTAAATAGGAAAATACAGTGTTTTAGGCTGGGCTTCCTGAAACAGTCCCTGAGACAAGGCATTGAATTTAAGTAGTTTATTTGGACAGTAACCCCAGAATCACTGTTGAAGAAGTGTCAAAATGAGAAAGGAAAGGGAAGGTAGACCATACAGAATGCAAGGTTACTGATGTGGGAAACTGAGGCTCAATCCCACTCAAGGAGACTACATAAAATTTGCATCGGGCTGGGCATGGTGGCTCACACCTGTAATCCCAGCACTTTGGGAGGCTGAGGCAGGTGGATCACCTGAGGTCAGGAGTTCAAGACTAGCCCTGATTAAAATGGTGAAACCCCGTCTCTACTAAAAATACAAAAAATTAGCCAGCGTGGTGGTGGGTGCCTGTAATCCTAGCTACTCGGGAGGCTGAGGCAGCAGAATCACTTGAACCCAGGAGGTGGAGCTTACAATGAGCCGAGATCGTGCCATTGCACTCCAGCCTGGGCGACAAGAGCAAAACTCCGTCTCAAAAAAAAAAAAAAATTGCCTCAGTGGTGCCTTACCCAAGGAAGTTGGGATATTTACAAATTCCTATCCATCATTGGATGGTGGGCTACTGGGGAGAGGGGGCTGTTAATGCTCTGCCCACTGTGGACCAAGCTGTCTCCTACCACTGAGAAAGCCTAAGGCATAGTCACAGGTGGTCGAAGTAAATATTTCACTATGTTTAAGGAAACAATGAGTGCTAAGGGACTATCAGTGGGGCACCCACAGCATCTGTTGTAGTAGATAAATGTACAAAGGTGTTAGTTGGGTCATTGTTTATAATAGCAAAATACTATAAACACCTGAAATATATTTTACTTCGGAAGGGAGAGGTTAAGGTTGCCTGAACAACCTATGACAAAGAAAAGTGATTTCTTTTAAGCTTTTTCTTTTTTTTTTTTTTTGAGACAGAGTCTCGCTCTGTTACCCGGGCTGGAGTGCAGTGGCCGGATCTCAGCTCACTGCAAGCTCCGCCACCCGGGTTCACGCCATTCTCCTGCCTCAGCCTCCTGAGTAGCTGGGACTACAGGCGCCCGCCACCTCGCCCGGCTAATTTTTTTGTAGGTTTTAGTAGAGACGGGCTTTCACCGTGTTAGCCAGGATGGTCTCGATCTCCTGACCTCGTGATCCGCCCATCTCGGCCTCCCAAAGTGCTGGGATTACAGGCTTGAGCCACCGCGCCCGGCCCTTTTAAGCTTTTTCAAAAACTTAAAACCAGGGGTCCCTCACTAAGTCTGGAGTGTCAGGAAAATCCTCTTTGGGAAAGTGACATTAATCAAGTATATGTTTTGGGGAGGGAATGCTAGAGGGAAACAGTCCAAGCAGAAGAAATGGCATTGCTAAAGCCCTAGTGAAAAGGAGGCTAATGTGGCTGGAATAGAGAGAGAACCAAGGAAGACTGGCTTCCTGAGGTTTAAGGGGTAGGCAAGGGCCAGAGTAAGTGGTACCTTGTAGGATTTGGGACTTGATCCTGGGGACAATGGGAAGCTGTAGAGGGGTTTAAGTTTTTGCAGCACTACATCAGTGTAGTGTGGGATAAAAATTAAAAAAAAAAAATTTTAAGTTTTTGCCACAAATGTTTAGAACGATGGCTCTGGCTGCAGAATAAAGAAATAGGAACCCACAGTACACTGTGTAGCCTCCAAGTTCTTTGATGGTTTCAAATGAAGAATATCAGGTTGTCAGGAATGCATACGAAAGTTGCATTATTTAACATGCTGATTATTATTGTATTTAAACAAAAATTTGATATATTCTTTTCAAATAATAAGAGATACCTTTAACTTTTATTACCTAATCTGACTTAACAAAGGATTTTGTTAATGTGAATTTTTAAACAGTTCTAGAATTTTTTTTTTCTTCTTTTGAGATGGAATCTCGCTTGCTCTGTCACCTAGGCTGAGGTGCAATGGCATGATCTTGGCTCACTACAACCTCTACCTCCCAGGTTCAAGTGATTCTCCTGCCTCAGTCTCCCAAGTAGCTGGGATTACAGGCGCGCACCACCATGCCTGGCTAATTTTTGTATTTTTAGTAGAGACGGGGTTTCGCCATTTTGGCCTGGTTGGTCTCGAACTCCTGACCTCAAGTGATACGCTTGCCTCAGCCTCCCAAAGTGCTGAGATTACAGGCATGAGCCACTGCACCTGGCCCTAGAATTGTTTTTATACATAGGAAAGACTTTTCATGAGTTTTAAAAAATTAATATTCCATATATGAAGATGACAATTGAAGGACTTTGAATTAAAATAAAGTTAATTATTCTATTTATATACTGTAAAATATTTAAATTACCTTATTAATGTTCAATCAACTCAATTTGAATAAATAAATCTTTATCAAAAATTTAAATTAAACCTATTTTCAACTTGAGTTTCTTTAAACACTTAAATTGCATTTATAAATTTGATACATTTTCTTTTTCTTTCTTTTTTTTTTTTTTCAAGACGGAGTCTTGCTCCATCCCCCAGGCTGGAGTGCAGTGGCGTCATCTTGGCTCACTGCAAGCTCTGCCTCCTGGGTTCAGGCCATTCTCCTGCCTCAGCCTCCCGAGTAGCTGAGACTACAGGCATCTGCCACCACACCTGGCTAATTTTGTTTTTGAATTTTTTTTTTTTTTTTTTTTTTTTTTTTTTGAGACGGAGTCTCGCTCTGTAGCCCAGGCTGGAGTGCAGTGGCCGGATCTCAGCTCACTGCAAGCTCTGCCTCCCGGGTTCACGCCATTCTCCGGCCTCAGCCTCCCGAGTAGCTGGGACTACAGGCGCTGCCACCTCGCCCGGCTATTTTTTGTATTTCTTAGTAGAGACGGGGTTTCACCGTGTTAGCCAGGATGGTCTCGATCTCCTGACCTCGTGATCCGCCCATCTCGGCCTCCCAAAGTGCTGGGATTACAGGCTTGAGCCACCGCGCCCGGCCTGTTTTTGAATTTTTAGTAGAGACGGGTTTCACCATGTTAGCGAGGATGGTCTCTATCTCCTGACCTCGTGATCCGCCTGCTTCGGCCTCCCAAAGTGCTGGGATTACAGGCATGAGCCACTGCACCCAGCCCATTTTATTTGCTTTTAAGCACTTTAAATGGTTGGCCACATAAGCAAAACCTTTCTAAGTTCTTAAATTATTTTAAATATTGGAATACTATTTATAAACAGTAAAATTATTTTATAAGCCTAAAATCAATCACTCAATTACATATTTTTCATTGTGAATTGGAAGGTCAAGTGTCAGATAATCTAAAATGCAAAGTTATCTAAAATTATAAATAGTACTTTTTAAGAATGACATGCCTAAATTAATATAATACTCGATTTATTTAAATAACACCACACATCTCAAATACAACAAGAGTCTCTGAATGTATCATTGGAGATATAGATTATCTGAGGTATGATGTCACAATTCTGATTCAGAGGTAGCAAGTTCTAGAGTCTTTGGTTGTTGAGGCCTTTGATTTGTAACAGGAGGAGTAAAAACATTTCATGGATGGTACAAATAAGACCATGGAAACTTGCAAACAGAATCTCTTTGATTACAAATGAAGTGAATAAATAGAAATATATATTTCTTTTGAAAAAGAATAAACATAAATAAATATGAAAATCCTGGCTCCTCTGTGACCATAGAGCAGCTGATTTTTCTGTGTTAATCATAAACATAAAAACTATTTTAAAAATAAATGCATGTATTTGCTTTATTGTTATAGAAATACCTCTTAAATGTTCTAGATAGTGAAGGTGTAAAGGAGATCATGAGTCCAAAACAGACTTTTGGTAAAAGGTAAAATACGCACCAAGAGAAAGAAAAGGAAGCAAATTCTCTGAGCAAAGGATTCACTAAAGGGCTAAATGTTAACGTGCTGTTGATGAGATCAAGGTGTTTCTCAAGTCTCCATCAGTTATGTCAAACTATCTCATTTATGTAATCAAGGTGACTTGGATATAATGGCCAGAAGTTTACTGAATTACATTTCTAACTTTAGATTTTTTTCTTTTATTTCTGAGATTTCCATTTGGTTCTTTTTTCTTACTTTAGATATTCATTTCTCTGTTGAAATTGTTTCTCTTTCTATTCATTCATTTATATCTTCTCATATTCCTTGAATACATTTATAGTAGTTTATTAATGTCCTTGTATGCTAATCCATCTGGGTCATTTACTTTCATTGACCTTTTTTTCTCCTTTGATTTTTTTAGTCACGTTGCCTGCATCATCTTAAATTTTTTAATTTTTAATTTCTGACTGCAAGATATTGTTTTAAAAAACATAGACTCAATATGTGCCTGTAGTCCCAACTACTTGGAAGCCTGAGGCAGGAAGATCACTTGAGACCAGGAGTTGGAGACCAGCCTGAGCAACATAGCGAGAGAACCTGTCTCAAAACAAAACAAAACTGAACAAAACATGCCACCAGCCAACCAAAATATGCACTGAAGTATATAATTTAACACCTTGCTACCCCTGATCCAGGACATGCCTTTTTCTTTCTGTCAGGAATCTAGGGTAAGGAACTGATCACTTTGATTCTATCAATAGTTGAACTGGTCAGGGATGGGCTGCATCTTTAGTTCCATCTCATCTTTGGTTTCAAACATCTTGAGGGAAATACAGATTTTATGTATAATAGAGGGTTTCAATTTTACGCTCTGTTACACGCTTAGCCAAAATCCTGCTGCTGGATCTTCCCGTCTTCCAGGATGACTCAGTGTGTGGGAGCAACAGCACCTTGAGCTGACATACTCAACAAGGTTGAAAGGCTGACGAGTCAGCCTGGGTGACAGAGCAAAGTGGCAGCTTACCCTGGCCACAAACCCCTACTGCTGCCACTTTCTTGTTCCCTTCTCCTCCAATAAGGACTTTAAATTCCAAATACATACAGATGATCCCTATATGGTTTTGATTTACTTCATTGTCTCTCTATTTACCGATCCAAGGAAACGGGGGTTACCAGCTCAGCAGAATGAAGTTGTTTATGGACCAGAGATTTTGTCTTGGGCTGCATATACCCAGAGCCATTGTTCTTGAGCCATTAAGGACCACGTGTAGCTCTTTTAAAATGATGTGATAGATTGAATTATTATTCCAATGCTTCATGACCTTCCTGTATTAGCATTCTCCATCTATATCCTTACCACATAACTCTTTAGTGTCTTTCACATGACTAAGCGGAGAATACCTCTCCTCTCCCAACTAATGATGTGCTTGGCCTTGTAACTTGTTTTGGTCAATGAGATATGGGCCAAAGTGACAAGTGTGCCAGTTCCAGGCCAGTATCTCAAGGGGCATCTTGTGTTTCTGCTTACTTTATTGGACTCCAGTGACCCTTCATGAGAAGAACATGTCCGAGGTAGCCACTGGTCCAAGGAGAATGAGGAAATATGTAGAGCAGACTTGAACCTAATCAGCAGTCTGAAGTCAAGCCCAGTGGATTCCAGCCAAGCATAGGAGAGCCACAGCCAACCTATAGAACTATGAGAGAGGAAATAAATATTTGTGGCTCTAAGCAATTGAGAGTTTAAACTTGATTGATAGGCAGCAAAAACTTTCAAATCAATTGTTCTTATTAAATATTTTGCTTTTTTTTTTTTTTTTTTTCTTTTTGAGACGGAGTGTCAATCTCCTCCAGGTGGGAGTGCAGTGGTGCAATCTCAGCTCACTGCAACTACACCTCCCAGGTTCAAGCAATTCTCCTGCCTCAGTCTCTGGAATAGCTGGGATTACAGGTGCCTGCCACCACTCCTGTCTATTTTCGTATTTTTAGTAGAGATGGGGTTTCACCATGTTAGCCAGCATGGTCATGAACTCCTGACCTCAAGTGATCTGCCTGCCTTGGCATCTCAAAGTGCTGGGATTACAAGCATGAGCCACTGCACCAGCCCTTATAAAACATTTTTTAAAAGTTTATGCTGACCTGGCTCTATGAAATTTTATAATTCACCTTCAGGTTTCTTCATTGGATTGACTAGATAGCTCATATTTACTGCCTGATTGACTTGGACATTATTTTTAGAGTCATATTTGGCTATCTCCACAATTATGATCATTCTAGATTTAAAATAACTGCAATAATCAGGATGTTCGGATTTCGTGAATTTAATTCTAAGGCAGTTTAATAAGTGTGCATTCAGGATAAAAGATGCTCAATTGTTTTACATTTTTCCTGTTGTTAAAAAAACTTTTTAAATGATGGTTTTATCTCAGAATCAAAAGGCATTATATCAACTGAACATCTACCAGGCATGTGGAAAGCATAAATAATATATAAATAAAATAATATATATATTATATATATATTATATTATATATGTATATATAATATAATCTCTTTATTTAAAAACAAATTATTTTTAAGATTTGTTAATACTTTCACAAGGCAGAAAGTTTTTTTGTTTTGTTTTGTTTTTTTTCTCTTTTTGACATCAACCTCTGCCTCCCTGGTTCAAGCAATTCTCCTGCCCCAGGCTCCTAAGTAGCTGGGACTACAGGCACGTGCCACCACACCTGGCTAATTTTTGTATTTTTAGTGGAGACGGGGTTTCACCATGTTGGTCAGGCTGGTCCTGAATGCCTGACCTCAGGTGATCCGCTGGCCCCTTCCTCCCAAAGTGCTGGGATTACGGGCGTGAGCCACCGTGCCCAGCCCCTTAAAGTAAAAATAAAACACTAAAAAGATAACTGAAAAGATTTCTTCTTGCCCTGTCTTCTGGTTGCCTGGTCCATAGGCAATTATTGTTACCAGTTCTTTTTTATTTTCTTCCAGTGATGTTACATCTACGTACAAATACATATTTACATGTATATATTCTTTTCCCTTGAATTTTTTTTAGTTAATGCAGTGCTGGAATACCATATAAACAGTTCTGTATCTTGCCTTTATTTATTTACTTATTTTTTCTTTTTCTTTTTTTTTTTTTTGAGACGGAGTCTCGCTCTGTAGCCCAGGCTGGAGTGCAGTGGCCGGATCTCAGCTCACTGCAAGCTCCGCCTCCCGGGTTCACGCCATTCTCCGGCCTCAGCCTCCCGAGTAGCTGGGACTACAGGCGCTGCCACCTCGCCCGGCTATTTTTTGTATTTCTTAGTAGAGACGGGGTTTCACCGTGTTAGCCAGGATGGTCTCGATCTCCTGACCTCGTGATCCGCCCATCTCGGCCTCCCAAAGTGCTGGGATTACAGGCTTGAGCCACCGCGCCCGGCCATATTTACTTATTTTTTCAATGAATGCATTTTTTTTTAATGGTTGCCTTGTGGTATAGTTGAAATGAAATATATCTTAAAGATTGCTCTACAGTAGCACTGTTTCTTCTTTCTTTTAAAAAGGCACATAGTATTATATTTCAACGCAGTAGTCACCAACGTAACAGGTGGGCTTGAAGTAAAAATTATTTTCATAAGGAGCCCAAGATGTTATTTTCCTTTTTCACTCTTTCACTAGAGTACAATTGAGCTTTCCAGAAGGTACATGACCTGTGTTATTGCAAGAGTAAATGCAGAAGCAGACCTGAGAATCCGTCTGTCTTCTATTAAGCCAGACATTATAAACAAATTTGCAAAAATGTGAATTATGCAGCCTTTCTCATTGATTTTTTTGTATTTTGGAAAATATAGTTATTTTTCAAGAAGCATTATTTATATTAACATGCAAAGGATTTATTATTGTTATTTTTATTCATTTATTTTTGAGACAGAGTCTTGGTCTGTCGCCTAGGCTGGAGTGCAGCGGTGGGTGCGATCTTGACTCACTGCAGCCTCCACCTCCTGGGTTCAAGTGATTCTCCTGCCTCAGCCTCCTGAGTAGCTGGGACTACAGGTGCATGCCATGATGCCTGGCTAATTTTTTTATTTTTAGTAGAGATGGGGTTTCACCATCTTGGCCAGGATGGTCTCGATTTCCTGACCTCGTGATCCACCTACCTCGGCCTCCCAAAGTGCTGGAATTATAGGCGTGAACCACTGTGCCTGGCCCTATTATTGTTATTTTTAAATAAATGTTTTAAATAATTTATAAATTCTAATTTATAAAATAATTAACATTAACATATGAAATCCATATACACTAGTTATTTGGGGTCCTCATTAATTTTTAGGAGTATAACATGGCCCTGAGACTTAAAAGTTTGAGAACTGCTGTTCTGTTGCATATAGGTACTATAAATAAACTTGTCCTCTACTACTGGACATTTAAGTTGTGTTTTTTTTCTGAGTCAGGGTTTTGCTGTGTCATCCAGGCCAGAGTGCAGTGGCAGGATCATGGCTCACTGCAGCCTTTCTTTCCCAGGTTCAAGTGATCCTCCCACCTCAGCCTCCTGAGTAGCTGCTAGGACCAGAGGTGTGCACGACCACACTCAGCTAATTAAAAAAAAAAAAAAAGTTTGTAGAGACAAGTTCTCCCCATGTTGCCTAGGCTGGTCTCAAACTCTTGGGCTCAAGTGATGCTCTCTCTGTGGCCTCCCAAAGTGTTGGGATTACAGTCATAAGTCACCACACCCACACTTAAATTGTTTTCAATTTGTGACAACAAATTGAAACTATCCTGAAATGCATAATCCATGTACTTTATTTCCCGGTGTTTGAGTAAATCTGTCTTTAGTGAGTTTGCTGGGTCAAATATACAATGGTAAAGTCTCACAATAGGGTATGTCATCTCATTCCGTCTTTTTTTTTTTTTTTTTTTTTTTGAGACGGAGTCTTGCTCTGTCGCCCAGGCTGGAGTGCAATGGCGCGATCTTGGCTCACTGCAAACTCCGCCTCCAGGGTTTATGCCATTCTCCTGCCTCAGCCTCCCAAGTAGCTGGGACTACAGGTGCCCACCACCGCGCCCGGCTAATTTTTTGCGTTTTTAGTAGAGACGGGGTTTCACCGTGTTAGCCAGGATGGTCTCGATCTCCTGACCTCGTGATCCACCCGCCTCAGCCTCCCAAAGTGCTGGGATTACAGGCGTGAGCCACTGCGCCCGGCCTCATTCCGTCTTTGTAACAACATTACGAGGAGAGAGTTGTCATTTTCTTTTTAAATATGGGAAAACAGAAGCTTACAGAAGTTAAATAACTTCCTAAAAGTCATGAGGCTAAGAAGCTGCTGCAGAGACAATCAATCATTTCATCAGACTTCATGCTTTAAACCACTATTTTAATTATGGTTTCTCCATGCAATAATCCATGTATACATCCCTTTGGTTTAACTCACTTGTCTGATAACAGGCTCTATGTTTGCCTTGGCTTAAGTTATTTCCTGGCACAGGACAGCTCTGGAGAAAGCAGATGAACCAGGCCTCTCAAGCAAAAATCAGTAGCAGAAAACCACTTATGCGATGAGAATGAGCTCTTTTATTTTGACTCACAGAAACCACCACCAATTTGGAAAAATGAATTTTACCATTTTTTTTTTTCCTTTCTTAAACTTTTTTTTTCCATAGAGATGGGGTCTCCTTGCCCAGCCAGGAAATGAATTTTAGAATATAATGCAGTTAAAACTAATTCACATAATTTTTAGGCATGGCAAGGTGGCTCACGTCTGTAATCCGAGCACTTTGGGAGGCCGAGGTGGGTGGATCACTTCAGGTCAGGAGTTAGAGACCAGCCTGGCCAACATGGTGAAAACCTGTCTCTACTAAAAATACAAAAATTAGCTGGGTGTGGTAGCACATGCCTGTAGTCCCAGCTACTTGGGAGCCTGAGGCAGGAGAATCGCTTGAACCTGGGAGGCTGAAGTTGTCAGTGAGCTGAGATCACGCCACTGTACTCCAGCCTGGGCGACACAGCAAGACTCTGTCTCAAAAGAAACAAAAATAGCTAATTCACATAAGTTTTAGAGTAAACTTTATAACCAAACCCATATGTCAAAATAGCATATTTGACAAAGAAAAAGAAGCAACAACAAAAAATAGACATTCAAACCATGACAGCGCGTAAAATAAACAATATTGCAACACCCCCAAATATATGATATACAGTACATTTACTTTTTCCCCATGACATTTCCACTCTGTTACCCTTCATTAGGCAACATTATATTTTACTTAGGCACACAAAGCAGACGACCCTTTTTTTTTTTTTTTTTCCAGACGAGTCGTGCTCTGTTGCCCAGGCTGGAGTGCTAGAGTGCAGGTGGCGTGATCTCAGCTCACTGCAACCTCTACCTCTTAAGTTCGGGTTCAAGCCATTCTCCTGCCTCAGCCTCCCAAGTAGCTGGAATTACAGGCGTTCACCATCGCGCCCGGCTAATTTTTTTTTGTATTTTTAGTAGAGGCGGGGTTTCACCATGTTGGCCAGGCTGGTCTCGAACTCCTGACCTTAAGTGATCTGCCTGCCTAGGCCTCCCAAGGTGCTGGGATTACCGGTGTGAGCCACGGTGCCCCACCCTGGTTTAATTTCTTATCTTACCCAGTTGACTATGAGCTCCTTGAGAGCATGGGCCGCACTGAATGAACAAATGAAAGAATGAACAGAAGCAACTTTTTTCCCAAGAAAATCTTTTATTCTCTTTCTTTCTCTAAATACATGTATATAAACACACACACACACATACACACACATATATATATTCCAGAGAATGCTATATATTTTATAAATAAAATTTGTTATGAAATAATATTTTTAGAAGTTTTCTATTAGTTTAGACTTTTTATTCTCTATTTCTAGAGAGAGACCCCAGATAATAATATATAACAATGCAGATTATTATGTATATAATTAGTTATGAATTCATGTTTTGGGGGTTAGTATTCATTTGCTGCTTGTTCTTTTGCTTTTTTCATCTATATATGGAAGGAGATGCCAATAGTTAAGATAAATATATGGGAGTAAAACTTAAAATTAAGAACTAGTGTTCACTAAATCATATTTTTCTGCAAATGAGTGAAAAGATTGCTGGCAACATATAATTTCTAAGTCTTAAAACAATGAACTGGTTTTTGGAATTTGGTTATCACGCATTTGAATTGTGAGCCAGGGTCCTTTCCTGATAATCACTATCTCTAAACTCCATAACACCAAGTTCAACCTCTGCCCTAGGTTCTGGACTAATGCTGCATTTGTCTATTCATACTGTTGGAGGATAACAATGGACAAGCAAGGTGAAATTGAAATCACGGCCTGGATCAGTCAAAAAATATTCATTGAATATCTACTACATGCCAATTTTAGAGCCTGGTTTACAGCCAATATAAGAATGGCTTGATTCTTGCTATAGCTATCTTTCTAAGCCACAAACTTTAAAAACAAATGCTTTGAATTATACAGCATCTCGACTGTTCTTTAAAGGAAGTCCATGCACCTGAAAGGCTGTCTGTGACACCCTGAGTTTAAAATGCAAGTTAGGGCGGGCACTGTGGCTCACTCCTATAATCCCAGTGCTTTGGGAGGCCAAGGCAGGTGGATCACCTGAGGTCAGGAGTTCTTCAAGACCAACATGGCCAACATGGTGAAACCCAGTCTCTACTAAAAACACAAAAATTAGCTGGGAGTGATGGTGGGTGCCTGTAGTCCCAGCTACTCAGGAGGCTGAGGCAGAATTGCTTGAACCTGGAAGGTGGAGGTTACAGTGAGTCGAAATTATGCCACTGCACTACAGCTTGGGCAACAGAGCAAGACTCCGTCTCAAAAATAAATAAATAAATACATAAAATAAATATAAAGAATAAATAAATAAATGCAAGTTATTAATATTAGATATATACACACATATGTATTATGTTTTTGTAAAAATCAAAAATAAAAAGATTTACACTTCCCAGTCAGAAAGATGGTGAAATTAAAGAAACAAACAAACAAACAAAAAAGCTTTATATACTGTGTTTATGTGTATTTTCATTAAAAAAGACATGGAAGGATAGATATTAAACTGTGAGCAGTGGTTACCTTATGGTCAAGGGCAGAGAGAGGGAGTTTTCATTTTTTCTTTGTGTACTTGTATTTGAATTCTTTAAAATAAGCATGCATTACTTTTGTGGTTATAAAACATGTAAATAATAATGTTGCAGGGAGCAGTGGCTCACTCCTGTAATCCCAACACTTTGGGAGGCCAAGGTGGGAGGATTGCTTGAGCCCAGGAGTTCAAGACCAGCCTGGACAACATGCTGAAAAGCCATCTTCTATCAAAAATACAAAAAACTAGCCAGGTGTAGTGGTGCATGCCTGTGGTCCCAGCTACTTGGGAGGCTGAGGTGGGAGGATCCCTTGAGCTCCCGAGGCAGAGGTTGCGGTGACCCCAGATTGCGCCACTGCACTCTCCAGCCTGGGTGACAGAGTGAGACCCTGTCTCCAAAAAAAAAAAAAAAAAAAAAAAAAATTTATATAAGTAAACTACATATTTCTAGCAAGAATAAATAAATGTATATGCATATATAATATATAACAGGTAAATATTATTGCTGCATATTATCTACACATGCTGGATTTACACACAAAAGGGGGAAATTCTACCTGCTGACAGTGCTCGATAACTATTTAATTTTAAAGGGATTGGCTTTTAATTTTTATTTCCTTTTTTTGTTTTTTTTGAAACGCAGTCTGGCTCTGTTGCCTAGGCTGGAGGGCAGTAGCATGATCTCAACTCAGTGCAACCTCTGGGGCCCAAGTGATCCTCCCACCTCAGCTTCCCACAGTGCTGGGATTACAGGCATGAGCCACAGCACCTGGTCTATAAATTTTAAAGGAGTAACTGGGATTACAGGCATACACCACCACACCCAGCTAATTTTTTGTATTTTTGGTAGAAGACGGGGTTTCGCCATGTTGGCCAGGTTGGTCTCGAACTCCTGAGTTCAAGCGATCTGCCCTCCTGGGCCTCCCAAAGTGCTGGGATTATAGGCATGAGCCATGGCACCTGGCCTATGTCCTTTCTACTTTTGTGTTTAGTATCCACATTTCTATCTTTCTAATGATATCAAAAACTTACATAAGAAAAGTTATTGATTAGATAGAACAGAGGTTTTTAAAATTTAAATTAACAATTTAATTAATTTTTTGATAATCATTACCACTTCCAGGCTGAGAGGTTTTTTTAAAGGAGGAATTAACTCCTCCTGTAAATACTCTGAACCAAGGGAAGGGTATAGTTATTTTCCTCGAAAACAATGGAAATGCTTCATATTCTGCAGAAACACAATAATTAGTGGATTTGATTACTGAAAATAGTTCTGGGATACCACTGGCTCCTGGACAAATGTAGTACTTTTTTGCATTACTACATGAGATTATGACTGAGGTATACATTTCATGAAGGTATGGCCAAGGGGCTATGTTGTTCACCACTGCACCTAGCATAGAGATAGGAAATAACCAGGGTTTAATGTTGGTGGAAAGTAAATTAGTTGCATATTCTGACGAAAGAACTGGCAGTGAATATCCATGAGAGAATTTTTGCGCACTTATTTGTATGCAAAATTTCAGTTATCTAGTTTGTGCCCTGTCCTGAGTATTTAAAGAAAAAATATTCTTGTTACAGTATAGCACATGATTTGAAAATGATTGCTAGTCACTTGAGTTTTCCATGTCATTTGTGGGGACATAGGTTTGTTGATTTATGTGCTAAAATATATTAATTGTTTACTCTGTATATAGTCTATGAGGGATACAATAAAAGCCAAATCAGAGCTTTGCAGCCTTTCATTTTTTTTTAGAAGTTCACTTTGCTGTTAAAAGAAAGTTAAAACTGTAAAAGATAGATAGTTCTATAATGAAATTCACCTTTAAAATGAAAAGGAAATGAACAGAGGACTATTTCACCCTGGTCATTTCCCTCCAGAAAATAAAACTTTGAATGTTATTAAACTGTCTAGTATATCTAAATATCACCACTAACAATAGTGTGAAATTACTGAGATTATAAATACTTATTCAACAATATTCCTTAGCTTCAAATGAGGGAAGACCAGTTTTCCTCCCCAGGTTTTACTTTTCATTCATGTGTGATATCACCCTAAGAAAAAAATGGAAAATACATGTCAAAACTTAACTTTGCAGCACATTTTATGCAGTTCACTACGTTTCAATTATACATCAATAAAGATGCTAAAAAACTCGAACAAAAAGAAGAAACGAAAATGTTACTTTCTATGGGACAAGGTAGTTTGTTTGTTTTTTGAGAGAGAGTTTTACTCTGTCGCCCAGCCTGGAGTGCGGTGGCTCGATCTCGGCTCACTGCAATTTCTGCCTCCCTGGTTCAAGCGATCCTGCCTCATCCTCCCAAGTAGCTGGAATTACAGGCGGCCGCCACCATGCCCGGCTAAGTTTATTTTTTAAGAGCAATTTCTTCTGGGGAGCAACAAATTATCTCTCAAATGCCTAGTAGTCTACGGAAGGCAATGGAAAAGAAATTTTAGGTAATTGACACTTTTTTTTTTTTGAGACGACTCTCGCTGTCACCAGCCTGGAGTGCAGTGGCGAGATCTAGGCTCACTGACACCTCCACCTTCCGGGTTTAAGCGGTTTTCCTGCCTCTGCCTCCCGAGTAGCTGGGACTACTACTACAGGCGCATGCCACCACGCGCAGCTAATTTTTGTATTTTTAGTAGAAACGGGGTTTCACCATGTTGGCCCGGATGGTCTCGAGCTCTTGATCTCGTGATCTGCCCGCCTCGGCCTCCCAAAGTGCTGGGATTACAGGCATGAGCCACCGCGCCCAGCCCGTAATTGACACATTTTAAAAGCTTATATTTAGGTCAATATCGCTACTCAATGAAAAAATTACGTTTGGTTTGTGTTATGTCGCAGCTCCATAGCGAACTATTTATTGGAAAGCTTTGTGTGTTTTGCGAGCATCATTTCCAACCTGGGAAGAGAGCCCCACAAGTTTAAAAAAAAGTGTATGCGTGTGTGTCTTCCTACTTGCCCCAAACAGTGTATGCTAAGCAGGTTCTGAAATGCAGATTCACAGTGGAGATATTAGGGTCCGGCTGGCTGTGGCTGTTGAGAAACACTCTTCCTAGAGCTCAGAGTGGGCTCCTTAAAGAGCTCCTCCAAACCCCCAAGGAAAAAGCCTTTCACACTTAACCTCTAAATAAAAGGCATTTTCCTGGGGATTCAACTCAGGCAAGCTCGCCTAGGTATTTTTGTGGGTGTGGGAAGAGGCGTGCTGGAATAAACTCTCCAGCAGTGCTTTTCGAGGTTACGGGTAAATTCAGCACCTCCCTCTCACTTTCCAGTTCCCAGAGGGGTAACCGGCCCCGGCAGCAGGACCCTCCCAGGCTCTCGAGAGCACCTGAGACGCTAACAGAGAGGGGGTGCGGCCGCAGAAAGCCTCCGCCCCCTCCAGCCCCCACCGTCGGTAGCAGCTACGAGGCAGGCGGGAGGAAAGATGATTGACAGGCCCGCTCAGTGGCTGGGAAGCTAGAGGGAGGGACGAAGAGGGGACGGCTGAGCCTTCTTCTTAAAGTGGTTGGGTTGGGCCTCGGGAACTGCCTTCCCCAGGCCTATTGGCTTCCCTGAATGGGTTGTTATGGTAACAAATGACCGAACAGTCCCTTATGAATCGGCCAATGAGAAGGGCCGTCTTTTCCAGCGCACCTCCGAGCCGTAGATGTTGCGAAAGTCCGGGTAGAGGCCGGAGAAGAAGGCGGTGCCAGGACGTCCTGCGGAAGGACCGGGGGCGGGGCTCGTGACGTTACCGGGCCAGCCAATCACGCCTGGTTTTATCAGCGGCCCCGCCCTTTTACCGCACATTTCCCCTCCCCTAGTTCATTTCGCACGACGCAGCGGTTGGGAACACAGACATTTTCGGAGCTGGAGCCGCCACTGCCGCCGCCATTTTGTGTCTGTGGAGAAAGAAGCTTCTGTGGCGGCTGGAAGTGGACGGAGATCACCCGAGAGACGGCGGCGTTTCATACCCGAGGTTCCCCCTGTGTCGTCCCCCATCCCCCCTCCGCGGTCAGCATGTGGTGAAGCCGGAGCCGCGAGAGATCCGGGGAGAGGAAGAGGAGTCGGAAGGGAGGCGGGGTATCCAGAGCGGCTTCAGCTTCAGCTGCGGCGGACCTCGGAGGGGGGCCGCGGCGCAATGTCAGAGCAGACGCCGGCCGAGGCCGGTGCTGCGGGGGCCCGGGAGGACGCCTGTCGGGATTATCAGTCATCGCTCGAAGACCTGACCTTCAATAGCAAGCCGCACATCAATATGCTGACCATTCTAGCCGAGGAGAACCTGCCCTTCGCCAAGGAGATCGTCTCTCTCATCGAGGCCCAAACCGCCAAGGTTTTTATACACCCCGCAGCCTCCTATTCTTCTAATACTCCCTGATTTTAGTGTCAGCCTCATCCCAGGTCTCGCTTCCATCCCAAGGGGGACAGTGTTCCTTCTCTCCAACCCCCCACCCCCCTCCAACTCAGGCTCGGTCTTTGGCCCAGGCTTGGAGCATGGGCCTCTCGGGGGGAGGGAGTGGGGAGGATAAAGGGTGGAGTCCCACTTCCGCTTACCAACTCCCTTTTTAGGCCACCGCATTGTATATCCCGACACACACACGCTTTGAATAGAGCCCTTTTGGGTGGGGGAGACTTAAAGGCAGTTTGTGGTTTGGGGAAGTAAGAGTTAACATAAGCCATTTTAATCCCCTGGGAAGTGGGAGAGTGGGTCTCCCATTTTCCCCCAGCACCCTTTTTGGTAATTGTGTTCTGTGGGTTGGAAGGAGGTGAAGGGGGACCTGGGAGCGAGCTGTTGGTGGGTGGGCATAGGGATTTGGCCCCGAGTGGAGCAGCCGCCTGTTAGGAGCCCAACATGGCGCCTGAAAAGCACATGATGCGAAAGGGAAGAGAGGAGAATCCATTCCCTGCCAGCCAGGCAGCTGCTCACACCCGTCAGCCCCATTTTGGGGTGGGGGCGGCTAGATAAAACTTTTATTCTCCTATTGGAGGGTCTAATTTGTCCCAAAATAGGGGCAAGTGGGGTTGAGGGTGGGGTTTGGGTGGGGGGAGGAGATCTTATCCAACCTGTAGGTGGAGAACTGGCCCAGAGGGTAACAAGTACTTGCAGTTTCTCTGAAAAGTTCAGTCCCTCCTCCTCTTCCTTTTCTCTTTTTTTCTCCCTTCCCTGATAGCGAAGGAGTGTTTTTCTTTACCCCTTGATAGAAGTGGTCCTCTGCCACCTTATATTTCCCTGTAGTCCTCCTCTTCTGTGGATTCATATGGGAGCGATATGTCATTTAAGTAAAGTTACTGTTAAACTTAGTTACAATGAGTTTTAATAGCGTCCCAGTGCTACATTTTATTTTTCAAGCTTGTACTTACGGTTTAGTTTTTTCTAGTTGTTAGTGATTGCAATTATCAGGATGAGCCTCCTTTTAGCAGAGTGAACCCCTTTTTAAAGGCCACTTTAACAACAACCACCAATATATTGTTTAGAGACGGTTTCTGTCTAGTGTAAAACTGAGTGGTCTGACTCTAATAAATGGTTTTGAAATGTGTGACTGGTATTATAAAATTTGTGAATAAAACATATAAAATATGTATTTGTCTTTTTTATTTACCTTTGTAAGGTGTAGAATCTGTTTCCAAGACTTATTTTTATCTACGTGGTTGTGTGTTTTAAACAAAAGTCTTTAAGTGACTTGGGTTCATTCTTCTTTAGGTTCCATCCACTCTTTTGGGTAAACCTCCTCACAAGATACACGGTTTCAGGTGGTCCTTTCATACTTTAAAGAGGACGAAAAGGAAGGTTTTTTTCCTTTTTTCTTTTAAGGGCCTCAACAAGTTTATCATGCTCAGTGTGACAGCTAAAATACAAGTTTTCGTTCACTTTTTCCTGTGAATGTGTATGTAAAACAGCTATTTTTTTTTAAGTATGAGATTTAAAAAGGAAGCATTCCTCATACTCAACATGCTTTTTATTGATACCACAAACATCTTGGACATGAAAACTTAGTTTTTGCCTTGTTGAAGGCTTAACTTGACATTAAATGCCTTAAAGCACTCATGTTTTTAAGGCAAAAACATTGAGTTTTAAAATTAATTACCTCGTATCTTGGGATTTAATATTCCACAGCGCCTAATATTGAGCAGCTCAGGTTGTCACTCAAAAGAACAGTTTCCTTGCTGGTTTTTAATGGATCCAGAAGACCTTCGAGAACCGAAAACTAAATGCTGAATATAGTGACCACATAAAACTTGTGTTTGTATATCGCTACACAGTGATGAAAATAGATGGGCTATTTGCTGGTAAAAGACTGAAATTTTGGGGGCACACGTTTCCTGCTTATTTTTGTAAAGCCAGATTGAGGAAAAGATGTAAAAGGCACTTTGGGGAAACTATCTTAATCCTGGTTGGGATCGAGGGTGAGGGGAGGGATTTTCCGTTATTTGGTAGCAAACTGGCCTGGTTTTGTGTTTTGGAGGTGAATGTTTGTGTCCTTATTCTTTAGCTTCTCTGCGTTACTAAAGGATTCACACTTAATTTGACTCCTCCCAAGAGAGAGCAGTAGCAAAAAATAATACATATAAGGACTTCACTTGTACAATAAAAAATTAGCCTACTTAACAGACTGGTGTTAAAGAGAGCCTGTTTATCTTCATAAGTACCATAATGACTAAAGTGGTGTAAAACATGACATGGTAAGGTAAAGACACAGCGGTAAACCATTTGACATGTTCGTACTTAATATAGTTGACCCACATGCAGTGGGTGAACCCTTTTATTGGACAGTACTTTAAAAGAAAGTTTTCATAAAGTTATTCAAAGGTTTCCTTAGCCAACTTTTGGTCGTAAAGGTGTTATCAGAAGCAAGAGCATTTCCACACACTTGTATGGGCAGTTGGTTTTATTAAATATGGCATTGTGTACTCCAGAACTGTGAGCCTACCCTAGCTTCAGGCAGCTATGGGTAAGTGTTATCAGGGTTAAGATTCCTATACACGTGGGGTGGGTAAATGGGGATAACCTAAGTTTTTTGTTTTGTATTTAAAAAATCATGGGTACTCCTTTGGAGTCAGAGTTAAGACTATTATGGTGTGTCTTAATGCTCCTCAACAAGTCTGTGAACCTGCTGATGCTTTCTGGAAGCTTGCTGTGCCTTCTAAAAGCCAGTGGTGGGTAGGCATTGCCGTTGAACTGGGGCAACATTTCTTTACTTTGGAAAGGGCCACCTGTATATCAGCATCACCACACTGGCTCTGCACAAATTTATAACCCCTGGTTTGTGCATGTCAGAGGAAACTATCGGCGGAGAGTCCAGGCTGTGAAGAAAATCTTCAGGACAAATCCTGGTTTCCAGAGTCAAGTTCAACCTGATTTACATGATTCAGCGGCTGCTCCATCCAGTTTTTCTTGTCTGAGTAACAAACTTGCAACTTCCTGCATGTTGTTGTGCAAGTTTCAGTGTTTTGCCATTGACTTCCTAGGTGAAGTGTTTTTAATTTTTGTTCATTTGGATTATAGAGAAGTAATCCTAGTGATTTTACAGGTAACAAAAGCTTCATAGACTTGAACATATAAAATATGCCTATGGAAATTAGTTTCTACAAGAGGTCTAAAAACTGCTTTGAGTGTAGGCACACCATTGTAAATTAATATGGGTCCCAAAACTGACACTTGGATTACATAAAGTAATTTTCCCTCGCCTCCTCTTTATTTTTGTCACTTAAAACACAGGTCTTTTTACCACATGAACTTGAAATTTCATTGAATGTTAAATGAGTATATTAGGGATTACAGCTGTTGTTCATCCTGGTAATTCTGAGCTTTTGTGTGCTCAACTAAGGATTGTAAGAGTGAGAACTTGATTGAACACTTAAGTTTCATAAAGATTACTTCAAAAGTATTTAGTATCAACAAAAATAGAGGTCTGTATTGTAGGTTTAAAAACTCACTTTTAAAAGTAATTATTTGGTGGTAATTCATTATACTAAACTTCTCAGTTTCTTTTTATTCAGGCTCCTTCCTCAGAGAAGCTTCCTGTTATGTACCTTATGGATTCTATTGTGAAAAACGTTGGAAGAGAGTATCTCACTGCCTTTACTAAAAATCTAGTTGCAACATTTATTTGTGTGTTTGAAAAGGTACATATGCATTTAGAAACATTTGTGTTTTTTTAAAAAATGTGTTCCTGATTAAATAAATACTTGCTTTGTGTTGGGTTTTCTTGGGTGGTGAAATGTTTTATACTTTTGGACATTTATCGTTAGTACCATTTCAAAGAAAGAGGCTGAAGTTAATGTTTTATGTTAGATTTTTAGAACAGATTCTAGGAGTTTACATTGTCCATTTAAGAATAGATGGATTTGCTTTTAGAATTGTGCTTTTTAAAAAAATTGAGTTTGTTCATTTGAACATCTGTTTCATCACTTATAAACCAGGCAAAAAGATCTGAAATCATCAAGAGTAATTAAAATTTCATTGTTTAAATTTCTGGTGTTAGGTAGGATGTTGACTGTTCTCTGGGGGAAAAAAAGCATCATCCCTCAGTGTCTCAACCTGTGATTGGTTCCTGAAACTTCTGTGTTTTTTTGTTTTGTTTTCTGGAAATGTTTACTCTTTTGTTACATTGTTCAAGTATGTTTTAGGTGAATGTTGTTGGTATGTGTCAATGGTGGACCAGTTAATTGCTATAGGTTATTCTGGAAATACTTTTCCCTCCACCTTAGTGTTCAGAAATTAGGCTTATTTTTCATATCTAGAGATTGTAAATTTCTTCCATAACATTGTAACATATGTGGTGGTTTGGTTACAGCAGTATTATGTTGAGGAAGACAAGGGATTTGCTGAGGTAATTCTCTGCCTGTCAGGCTGTATCTTTCACATTGAGCAAAAAGGCACTTATGAGATATTTAGGTTTAAAGATTGTTTCCTAATGACAGTATTTGGTGGTAGTTATATTTTAGTAGATGAACACCTGTGTGTCAGTTGTCAGATTTGTAGAATTGGAATTGTTTTTGGAAGAACTATTATTAGATTTTACATGTTTATTAGAAAATAGTTGCTATTTGAGAAATGTTTTTAAGTTCTTAGAGAAAAGAAATAGTATGTATAGAAGAAATTTGGAAAGCTCCATATCAGATAGCATTAAAATGCTTGTTAATAGAATATTGTAGACATTTCCTGAATACTGCTAACCAGAGGCTATAGTCTTAAGGAGAAGCTTAACCAACCTCTTGGTTTCAGTTTCAGTATGTTCAAATTCACTTGGGTGTTTGGTAGCATACCTTTACTGAATCTAAGTGGGCATTAACATGACAATTGATTAAAATGACCTTATAATAAATAATTATATGAAGACTTAAAATATAGTTAAGGCTTTACTGTCTGTTGTAATGTTGAAAATGTAACTCAGTTTTCACAAGTCCTAGGTTTCTTGATGGCGAATTTTCTTTCTTTTTCTTTTTTTTTTTTTGAGATGGAGTTTTGCTCTTGTTGCCCACGCCAGAGTGCAATGGCGCCATCTCGGCTCACTGCAACCTCCGCCTTCCAGGTTCAAATGATTCTCCTGCCTCAGCCTCTGGAGTAGCTGGGATTACAGGCATGAGACATCATGCCTGGCTAATTTTGTATTTTTAGTAAAGAAGGGGTTTCACCATGTTGGTCAGGCTGGTCTTGAACTCCTGACCTCAGGTGATCCACCTGTCTCGGCCTCTCAAAGTGTTGGAATTACAGACGTGAGCCACCATGCCTGGCAATGGCAGATTTTCTAAAAATTGTTAGGCCATCACAAACGTGAACAGATAAGTTATTGAAAACTAAGGCTTATCAGTGGTTAAGATTTTGTAAATTTCAGTTGTTAAAGTGCTTTCCATACCACAGTAACTTATTCCTAGGTACCCAACCATATAGTATTGCTGAGCATTGGTTAGTGAGATAGTTTTGCCTTAATTTTAACTTTGTACTACTATGTAAATAATTTAAAACATTTAAGCCATCAGGTAATCAATTTTTCTAGTAGTTTTATATTTTTTAGTTTTATATTTTCTAGTTGTTTTATATTTTTTTCCAGAGTAAGAGTAATGTTAAGAATATTATACTAAGCTCTAAGATGTGGAAACGTTTTGTATATAGAAAGGCTCGCCTGGTTGGTTGCTTGCATGAAGGCTAGGTGAAAATGGCTTTAATTATTCTGTTTTTGAAGGAGAAATGCACCTTTAATAAATTATTACTGTTGAATATACTTACCAATGGATAGTACAGTTCTATATGTGAAGTAGAGCAGATTTATATAACTTAGATTTAATATATAAAATATTCTATAGTAACTTAACAAGCCATAGAATTGTTCTGTTGTTCTAGGTGGATGAAAATACTAGGAAAAGTTTATTTAAGTTACGTTCCACATGGGATGAAATATTCCCTTTGAAGAAACTTTATGCCCTGGATGTCAGAGTCAATTCATTAGATCCTGCTTGGCCTATTAAACCTCTACCCCCCAATGTGAATACGTCTAGCATCCATGTGAATCCTAAATTTTTAAATAAATCGGTAAGTTTTAATATGAATAGTATGTAACATGCTTTTAAGTATCACATTTTGAATTCTTTTACAGAACTTAATGCCAGAAAGCCAAAATAGAATATAGTGAATTGGTTCAATTTGAAAAAAAAAATAATATGTATATATTTGGAATTTTTATTTAGAAATGTATTCACCTTGTTTAGGTATTATGTAACATTTAATTTGGCTTTTAAATTCCTGATAAGTTTTCTGTGTGATATTTAGGAATTTGGATAAATTATTAAAGAGTTAAATTCTGTGTGATATTTAGGAATTTGGATAATTATTGAGAGTTAAACTGATAATTTTTATTTACTCCCTAGCTTCCTTTTTAGCTGATATATTTTTCTTAAACAAATTGTCTTTTCTTATAGCCCGAGGAGCCTTCAACACCTGGTACAGTGGTCAGTTCCCCTAGCATCTCCACTCCTCCAATTGTTCCTGATATACAAAAGAATCTTACACAAGAACAACTAATAAGGCAGCAGTTACTGGCAAAGCAAAAACAGTTGTTAGAACTTCAGCAGAAAAAGCTGGAGCTTGAGCTAGAGCAAGCTAAGGCACAACTGGTAAGTAAGGGAGATTGGCATTTTAAATATTTTAAACCTGTGTAACAATAGAGAAGTAATGTTTATGTTTGAATTTTATTAATGTTACTTTTATTAGTAGTGTACTCTTAACTTTTTTTTTTTACAAATCATAGTATATTTATTAGATAATACTTTTATATCTTTATTGTAAAATTCACTTGGTTAAAAACCACATAGGCCAGGTGCAGTGGATCGTGCCTGTAATCTCAACACTTTGGAAGTCCGAGGTGGGAGGATTGCTTGATTTTAGGAGTTTGAGGCCAGCCTGGACAACATAGTGAGGCCCTACCAAACAAAAAAAATTAGCCAGGTATGGTAGTGCATGCTTGTGGTCCCAGCTACTTGAGAGGCTGAGTTGGGAGGATCACTTAAGGCTGCAGTGAGATATGATTGCTTCACTGCACTCTAGCCTGAGTGACAGAGCAAGACCCTGTCTCAAGAAAACCCCCCAAAACAAAAAACTACACTATTTCCTCCAAATAGTTTTCTGTTAGATTGCCATCTTATAAATTAGCATCTTAGTTTTGTTTGATCATTACATTATGTGGACTTAATATTTCAGTCCCAAGATGGTAGGCATGTTGTGGCAAATATTTCTGCATAGTCTTTAATGTTTTATGAGCTTATACTTCATGAGCAGAAATGACAAAATTAAGGAGGCCAGGAAGATTATATATTTCTACACATGAAATGACTTTATACTAAGTTATTTTGCTTAGCATCTGAGCTTATTCGACAGTGAGGTACAGGAAGGCAGAATTTTATAAGTTCATTAATAGCACCACTTTGGGAGAAACTAAATTTTAGGACTTAGAATTTAGCTGAAATGACTCTGATTCTTGTGCAGCTGGAGTATAGTGATTTAGCAATTACTTAGGAGCAGTATGGCTCAGAATCCTGAATAATTAGAAAGAGAAACAATTTTTTTTCATTCTATTTAGAGATTATATTATAAAATCTCAAAAAATACTAGTAAGAAATAATGGGCAACTTAAATCATGGACTTTTTCTTTTCATTGTAATCTCAATTTATACATTAGACGTGTACAATTTAAATATAGTGTTGAGTAAATATATTTATTGAATAAAGCATTATATTCTTCAGTTGTTTGCAATTTCTTGACAATCTTCATGTTTTACAGTGTTGACATGAACATTTATTTTGTGTTTTAGGCAGTTTCTCTTAGTGTTCAGCAGGAAACATCCAATTTAGGTCCTGGATCTGCACCATCTAAATTACATGTTTCACAGATTCCCTCTATGGCAGTTAAAGCTCCTCATCAGGTTCCTGTGCAATCTGAGAAAAGCCGTCCAGGACCATCCTTACAAATTCAGGATGTGAAAGGAACTAACCGGGATCCTCGTCTGAACAGGATGAGCCAACATTCTCATGGAAAAGATCAAAGTCACAGGAAAGAATTTCTAATGAACACATTAAACCAGTCTGATATTAAGACAAGTAAAACTATACCCTCTGAAAAACTAAATTCATCCAAGCAAGAAAAAAGTAAATCAGGTGAAAAAATAACCAAGAAAGAACTTGAACAATTAGATTCTAAATCGAAATCGAAATCAAAATCACCATCACCTTTGAAAAACAAATTGTCTCACACAAAAGACTTGAAAAATCAAGAATCAGAAAGTATGAGGTTGTCTGATATGAACAAGAGAGACCCAAGATTAAAAAAACATCTTCAGGATAAGACTGATGGCAAAGACGATGATGTGAAAGAGAAGAGAAAAACTGCAGAAAAAAAGGATAAAGATGAGCACATGAAGTCATCTGAACACAGACTGGCTGGAAGTAGAAATAAAATCATAAATGGCATTGTACAAAAACAGGATACAATAACAGAAGAGTCAGAAAAACAGGGGACAAAACCAGGGAGATCGAGTACTAGAAAGCGATCAAGATCTCGATCACCCAAGTCTAGGTCACCAATTATACATTCCCCAAAGAGAAGAGATAGGCGGTCACCCAAGCGAAGGCAAAGAAGTATGTCTCCAACGTCGACACCTAAAGCTGGAAAGATTCGCCAATCTGGAGTTAAGCAGTCACATATGGAAGAGTTTACACCACCTTCTAGGGAAGACAGAAATGCTAAGAGAAGTACTAAACAGGATATTCGGGATCCAAGGCGAATGAAAAAGACTGAAGAGGAGCGGCCACAAGAAACTACAAATCAGCATTCTACAAAGTCAGGCACTGAACCAAAGGAGAATGTAGAAAACTGGCAAAGTTCCAAGTCTGCCAAAAGATGGAAATCTGGTTGGGAAGAAAATAAAAGGTATGATGTTAACATTTTAAGTCAAGTGTAATAGTGTATATGTGTCAAAAATAGTGTTAATTTAAAAATTGGAAAATGTTTATTGGGTGCTGTTAGTACTTTTTTCCATCTAATTCTTACATCTCTGTGGGTTAAATACTATTATTATTTCTATTTTACAGGTAAGGAAACTGAAGTTTAGAAAGGTTAACTAATCTACCTAAGGCTGCAGTCCAGGACATGCAAGAATCAGAATTCATATCTGTTTTTGCTGATTGCATATTTCATGCTCTTAATCATTTAATTAATTACTTTTTGTGGTTACATATGCCCATTTTAACCATATCCTTTTGAAAAGAATCTTTAAATATGGTCCTGAGTATTATTTTAAAAAACATTTCAAAGTAACATACTGCTTTTATGGTTTCAGCTTACAGCAGGTTGATGAACATAGTAAACCTCCTCATCTGAGGCATAGGGAGAGCTGGTCAAGCACTAAAGGAATTTTATCGCCTCGAGCCCCAAAGCAGCAACAGCATCGATTAAGTGTAGATGCCAATCTTCAGATTCCTAAAGAGTTAACTCTTGCAAGCAAAAGAGAATTACTTCAAAAGGTAGTTACTATGATTAATCCCATGTCATTATTCTCTTTTGTCTATTTTTTTGGTATTTTTTTATATTTAAAATATTTTATTTCCTTTTATCACCCCTATACAGACGAGTGAACGTTTAGCATCTGGTGAAATTACACAGGATGACTTCCTTGTTGTTGTGCATCAAATTCGACAGCTATTTCAGTATCAAGAAGGTAAACATAGATGCAATGTACGGGATAGTCCTACAGAAGAAAATAAAGGTGGATTAAAAAAGAAACCTCTCTTATCTGATGCTGAATTAACCTACTATGAACATAAAGCAAAACTGAAAAGGACACAGGTTCAGCATTCATTTCCAAGACTTGATCTCTTAGATCCTGATATTTTTGACTACCCTTTGACTGATGCCTTGTTGTCTGGAATAGAATGTGAGCCATCCAAAAGTAAACATGCAAGTAGGAATAGTGGAGCACAGTTTGACAGAAAAGAACAATTTAGTGAAAGAGCAAGACGTCTTTCTCCTATATCTGGGAGTCGTACTTATGCTGAGAATCTTTCACCCCATGAGGGCCGGAGAAGACATGACGAGCAAGTCTCTGCTAAAGGTAGAAAAAGTTAAATCAGATTATGCCTATTGAATCACACAGCAGTGAAGGGAAAATGAACAAGCTAAGTGGGGATGGATTTTTGTGACTGTTCAGAGTACCATTTTTTTTCCCATTTATTTTGTTACTTTTTTCCCTTTAAGGAAAGGGAAGGGAAGAGAGCTAATATTTCTAAGGCCAGTTGTGTGTCAGGTACTTCATTAGGTTTTTTCAATATGTAATTTGATTTAATCCTCACAACAACACAATGAAGTATATATTCTCCCCATTTTACAGAGAGGAAATAAAAGAGAGGTTAAATAACTTGCTCTCAAAATGAAATAATTAGTATGTTGATAGGATGGGAATTTTTTTGTTACTCAGGTGTGTCTGACTCTAGAGGGCATCCTCTTACCTGCTGCTTTATGCTGTCTGTCTGTTCCTGTCCCTCTAATATAGTGAGATAGTTATATCTTTGGCTAAACATTTATATGAAAAGAGAAGATTTTAAGATAACTTTAGATTTAGTGAAAATAATTTTTTTCCTTTTTAAAAGGTGTGCGAGAAGAGCAGAGATCTCCATTCAATGATCGTTTTCCACTTAAGCGACCTCGATATGAAGATTCAGATAAACCATTTGTAGATAGCCCAGCATCAAGATTCGCCGGCCTGGATACAAATCAGCGACTTACAGCTTTAGCTGAAGACAGACCATTATTTGATGGACCTAGTAGGCCATCAGTAGCAAGAGATGGCCCAACCAAGATGATTTTTGAAGGACCTAATAAATTAAGCCCTCGAATTGATGGACCTCCCACACCAGCTTCTCTTCGGTTTGATGGGTCACCAGGACAAATGGGGGGAGGAGGCCCTTTGAGATTTGAAGGACCACAAGGTCAGCTAGGAGGTGGGTGTCCTTTGAGATTTGAAGGTCCTCCAGGACCAGTGGGGACACCTCTGCGGTTTGAGGGCCCAATTGGTCAAGCAGGAGGAGGTGGTTTTCGGTTTGAAGGTTCCCCTGGTCTGAGGTTTGAGGGATCTGCAGGTGGTTTACGATTTGAGGGACCAGGGGGCCAGCCTGTGGGTGGTCTGAGGTTTGAGGGACATCGTGGTCAACCCGTGGGTGGTCTAAGGTTTGAGGGACCTCATGGTCAGCCTGTGGGTGGACTTAGATTTGATAATCCCCGAGGTCAGCCTGTAGGTGGACTTAGATTTGAGGGGGGTCATGGTCCATCAGGGGCTGCTATTAGGTTTGATGGACCTCATGGTCAGCCAGGAGGTGGAATCAGATTTGAGGGCCCTTTGCTACAGCAAGGAGTTGGAATGAGGTTTGAGGGCCCCCATGGTCAGTCAGTAGCTGGTCTGAGATTTGAGGGACAACATAACCAACTTGGTGGAAACCTTAGGTTTGAGGGTCCACATGGCCAACCAGGGGTTGGTATCAGGTTTGAAGGCCCTTTAGTCCAACAAGGAGGTGGAATGAGGTTTGAGGGTCCTTCTGTACCAGGAGGTGGCCTGAGAATTGAAGGGCCTCTGGGTCAAGGTGGTCCAAGATTTGAAGGTTGTCATGCTTTAAGGTTTGATGGGCAGCCAGGTCAGCCGTCACTCTTGCCAAGATTTGATGGATTACATGGTCAGCCAGGTCCTAGATTTGAAAGGACTCCTGGTCAGCCAGGCCCTCAGAGGTTTGATGGACCACCTGGACAGCAGGTTCAGCCCAGATTTGATGGTGTACCTCAAAGATTTGATGGTCCACAACATCAGCAGACATCAAGGTTTGATATTCCTCTTGGTCTTCAAGGCACAAGATTTGACAATCATCCTTCACAAAGGCTTGAATCAGTATCTTTCAATCAGACTGGTCCATATAATGATCCACCTGGCAATGCTTTTAATGCCCCATCTCAAGGACTACAGTTCCAAAGACATGAACAAATATTTGATTCACCTCAAGGACCAAATTTTAATGGACCACATGGCCCTGGAAACCAGAGTTTCTCTAATCCACTTAACAGAGCTTCTGGACACTATTTTGATGAAAAAAATCTTCAGAGTTCTCAATTTGGAAACTTTGGCAATATACCTGCTCCAATGACAGTAGGAAATATTCAGGCATCTCAACAGGTAAGTCTGTTATTCTAAATTTGCGTTGTATGCAGATAACCATTTTTTAATCTTTCTAGAAAGATTTTCAGGACATAGTTTATTGTATAGATTGGAAAGAAGTTTTTAATGTACTCTAAAGCCACCTGCTAAGGAAGTGGGCGTCTTTTGGGGATGAAATTTGCAGCTTAAATCCAAAATTGATTTTAGCTGTTTCAAACCCCCACCTCCAACTCTGCTTTTTTTTTGTTTTGTTTTTGCTTTAAAGCTTTTGAAATATTACACAATTGTGTTTCATAGAGGTCTGCATTGTAGAACTGTTGGGCCCTGATGTGCTTTAAAGTAGCCATGGAACTGATTGCTTGGACTGTTCTTTGACCATGAATTTCATTAACCTGAGTTAAATAAGAAGATCAAATTTTGTCCATGCTTTCACAGTCTGCAATTTTTTTCTTTGTCCTGTTTTTCTACTTTTTACCACCTTTCCAGTCACTTCAGTTAAACACAATTGTTTGATATTAATGTCAGCATAGCAAACTTAGTAGCAAATAGCCTTCCAAATACACTCTGGTTATGAAGCATGCAGTTACCTGTTGGTATTCTTTTACACTTGTTCTGTATACATTTTAAAATGCATACTGAAATAACTTTAAGGTAGCATGTTTACAATTTGTGATTAACTTGGTTGGTTTTGAATGACTACTTTTGCTTGCGTGCTGAAATTCTCCTGGGCTGAGTTTTATTTCTTTTCCAGGTGCTGAGATTTTCTTACTAGGACAGATTTATTTTATAGTAGTAAGATTGTATGGAAGAAAATACAAAATAAGAAAGATTTTAAAAGCACATTAGGAACATTATTAATAGAAAGTAGTCTTTCTATTAATCTCTAATCGTATGAAAAAACAGTTGGCCTGTCTAGATCTATTCTACTGTATACCCTTGAAAGAAATTGACACATACTCTAGAATGGTACTTAGTTTTGTTTCTACATTGCACAGAATTGGTGGGGTTTTTATTATGTGTACTCACCACCAAAAGTCCACATGTATACTGAAGAAGGATTATAAATGGACATTTATTTACATACCAGCAACATGTAGAAGTCCTGCCTCCCTCTGGACTGCAAATACTGTATTTGTCTGCCAGTGCAGTTCTTGCTCCATGGTGGTTCTATTTTTTAACATTCCCTTTGACATCTTTTACAAGACCTTTTACAGGATTACTTTGTAATGTAGCTATAACTGTACACAAAGATAATGGCCAAGCAGGATACTTACCTGCTTGGTAATTCAGATTGCTAATTAAAACAGGCTTTTGATATCTGGAAAACGGGCAAGGGTGAGGAGTTCTGGCCTCAGTTTTGCTCCTAACTACCCCTTGTGATTGTGTATAGGTCATATTGCTCTATGTCAGTTCTTCTATTTGTGAAATAAGGGAAAGCACCAGCAAGGTAAAGTGACTTGTGTAAAGTAACACAGCTAGTTACCTTATGTTTGCGTGGTATCTTACATTTTCCTTTTTGAGGGTTTACTTTGCCTCTCTAGTAGGTACCTTAAACTTTTCAAAGAAGTTTTAACCCATTCTCAGTAACTTATACCTCAGTGAAACGGGTAAGGGAAGGTTTTATTGTTCCTGTTTGTAGAAGACCTAGAAGTGAAGTGACACAGCCAAGTTACCTTTCTAAATCTTTATTTATTTATTTAGATTTACTTTTCTAAATCTAAAACTAACTAAATCTTTAGTTACCTTTCTTAATCTAAGCCAGGCCTTGTGACATCTATGAATATTTTTATGTAATTAGGATGTTCAAAGTTTTACTTGAAATGTAGAAAGTATGTTCTTAAAATTAAGGTTTTTCTTAAAGGTTCTGAGTGGTGTTGCTCAGCCAGTAGCTTTTGGTCAAGGACAACAGTTTTTACCAGTTCATCCACAAAATCCTGGATTTGTTCAGAATCCTTCAGGTATGTACTTTCTGAACTTTGTTTTTCAAAAGACAAATGATTATTGTTTTGTTGAATAGCTAACTTGGTGAATTTTAGGAAATGACAGTTTTGCAAAGGTATATTTAATTTAGAGAAATTTAATCTGACTGATATATTTTTGTTCCTTTTCTAAGTTTATTTACATTGTGGATGACCCTATTTACAGCTAGAGATGGTTAGCGGGGACTTGTAGTCCACAGAACAGAGGGAAGGAAACCTATTGGGTGGAAACTGGGAGGTGGGAAGGAAGGTATGACATCTGTGTTGAGATAGAATGAAATAAATGACAAACCTCAGAAATCTCAATTATTTGATGTTTCGAGTACGTGTTATGATCCAGTAAAAATTTATTAAGTGAATACTGAGGATACTGCATTAATAAAGTTGATTAATTTTTATGTTTTTATGGGGACTCAAATAGCAAAAAGTGGCTTTCCTAGCCAGGTTCACTGATAAGCATCTTTGTTACTATGGGGTGAGGCTTAGTACTAGATAAAAGGACTTTTAAAATGGATTTTAGTTTTATTTATTTATTTATTTATTTATTTATTTATTTATGAGACAGAGTCTTGCTCTCTCACCCAGGCTGGAGTGCAGTGGTACGATCTTGTCTCACTGCAGCCTCTGCCTCCAGGGTTCAAGCAATTCTGTCTCAGCCTCCTGAGTAGCTGGGACTACAGGCGCGTGCCACCAGACCCGGCTAACTTGTCTTTTTAGTAGAGACGGAGTTTCACCATCTTGGCCAGGCTGGTTTTGAGCTCCTGACCTCAACTGATCTGCCTCCTTCAATCTCCCAAAGTGCTGAGATGGCAGGTGTGAGCCACCATGCCTGGCAGAATGAATTTTAGTTTTAATATGTGGTAAATGGGAAGTATATACATTAGTGATACTTGCTTTCATTTCTGAATCATTGAAACAGCTGTTTCAGAAACATGTTTTATTGCAGCATTGAGTTAATCAGTTTACAGTAAATTTATGGAGTTTTCCAAAACTTCTGAAGTAATTAGGAAATCCTAGCCAATATCTTTTTTATACATTAGTTCTTTTTTTTTTTTTTTTTTTTTTGTTTTGAGACGGGATCTTGCTCTGTCACCCAGGCTGGAGTGCAGTGACGTGATCTCGGCTCACTGCAAGCTCCGCCTCCCGGGTTCACGCCATTTTTCTGCCTCAGCCTCCCGAGTAGCTGGGACTACAGGCGCCTGCCACCGTGCCGGGCTCATTTTTTGTGTTTTCAGTAGAGATGGGGTTTCACCATGGTCTCGATCTCCTGACCTCGTGATCCGTCAGCCTCGGCCTCCCAAAGTGCTGGGATTACAGGCGTGAGCCACCGTGCTCGACCAGTATACATTAGCTCTTAAATTGTGTCAAGAAATTCAATTAATTTGGAAGCTTTTAATTTTTAATTTCTACATGGACAATTATGACTAATTAATATTTGTTATTATTATTATTTTGTTACTATAATGAAAAGAGAAGGAGAGAATTTGGGATCTAAAGCCCAGAAGACCAGGATTGGAATCTCTACTCTGTTACTTTATAAATGGGCAGGCTTTAAGCAGGTATCTCCCCTGAGGTTCAGTTTTTTCCTCTGTGAACAGGATATGGGCCGGGCATGGTGGCTCATGCCTGTAATCCCAGCACTTTGGGAGGCTGAGGCGGGTGGATCACAAGATCAAGAGATGGAGACCATCCTGGCCAATGTGGTGAAACCCTGTCTCCACTAAAAATACAAAAATTAGCTGGGTGTGGTGGTAGGCCCCTGTAGTCCCAGCTACTCAGGAGGCTGAGGCAGGAGAATCACTTGAACCCAGGAGGTGGAGGTTGCAGTGAGCTGAGATCATGCCACTGCACTTAAGCCTGGCAACAGAGTGAGACTCTGTCTCAAAAAAAAAAAAAACAAAAAACAAAAACCAAAAAAAAAGCAGGATATGGTAGTATCAGTTTTTTTTATTTTTTATTTTTTTTAGAGAATCGAATGGTACAGTATATGCAAAAGTACTTTGTAACTTGTCAAGTATTATGTTAATGTATTTTCCTTTAGAATTCAGTTTTTGTTTTGAGCAGAGGATTTGTTATATTGGCGTTAGTGGCATGAGATGCTCTACAGAATCCACAAATTTTCTTGTTTCTTTTTTTTTTTTTTTTTGTTTTTTTTTTTTTTTTTTTGAGACTGAGTCTCGCTCTGTTGCCCAGGCTGCAGTGCAGTGACCGGATCGCAGCTCACTGCAAGCTCCGCCTCCCGGGTTTACGCCATTCTCCTGCCTCAGCCTCCCGAGTAGCTGGGACTACAGGCGCCCGCCACCTCGCCCGGCTAGTTTTTCGTATTTTCAGTAGAGACGGGGTTTCACCGTGTTAGCCAGGATGGTCTCGATCTCCTGACCTCGTGATCCGCCCGTCTCGGCCTCCCAAAGTGCTGGGATTACAGGCTTGAGCCACCGCGCCCGGCCTCTTTTTTTTTTTTTTTTGAGACGAGTCTTGCTCTCTTACCCAGGCTGGAGTGCAATGGCACGATCTCAGCTCACTGCAACCTCCTCCCGGGTTCAAGCAATTTTCCCGGGCTCAGCCTCCCCAGTAGCTGGGACTACAGGTGCATGCCACTACACCTGGCTAATTTTTGTATTTTTAACAAAGACAGGGTTTCACCATATTGGTCAGGGTGGCTTGAATCCTGACCTCAGGTGATCCACCTGCCTTGACCTCCCGAAGTGCTGGGACTACAGGCATGAACCACTGTGCCCAGCCTTGTTTTGCTTTTACAACCTTGGGTTCTATGTGTATGTGTACAGGGCATAGCAGTGTCACAGAGGAAATCACAATTATTCCCCTCGTTTGGATGTATTGAATGGGACATTAGGTGTGTCTTCGTTCTTCAAGTTCTTCTTACTCTTACAAGAGGTGTCAGCAGTTTTCAGTGTGCTATATTTAGCTTCTCTCAAGGTTCCTTCTCTAACTGGAAAGTGTAAACATCCCTTTTCTAGTAGGAAATATACCCATGTTCATTTATTCATTCAGACATATATTAGTCATCTGCTGTATGCTAGGATGAATTTAATAAGGTTCATCCTTCAAAGAGCTTTATTTTTAAAGTTTTTTAAAAATTTTTATTTATTTATTTATTTATTTTAAAAGAGGGTGCTCACTATGTAGCCCAGGCTGGTCTCAAACTCCTGAGCTCAAGCAGTTCTCCCACCTCGGCCTCCCAAAGTATTGGGAGCCACCACACTTGACCTCAAAGAGCTTTATAGTATAGAAAGGCTACTGATTTTTTTTTTTTTTTTGGTTTAACAAAAACCACATAATAATGCTAAACACCTCAGTTCCTTACAAATATTAATTCATTTAACCTCATAACAATCTTAGGATTGGTACTTAGGTAGGAACTATTATTACCCTTTGTACAGGCATGGGAAACTGAGGCATAGACAAGGAACTTGATTATGTCATACAACTAGAAAGTGGAATTTCTGGTTAAAATCCCAGGAGTCTGGTTCCACAGTTTATGCGCTTGGTTACTAGACTTGCCTACCCTCAGACATGTGAATAGCTAATTATGCACCTTAGATTTAATGGAAAGTAAAGGTTAAACTAGTGAGCTAAATGTTACTGTAATTGATTAACTATTGAAGTTGATGTATTCATTCATGTATTCAGACATTTAGTTTGAACAGACATTAATTAGCTTACTATATATAAGGCAGTAGGGTAAGTGTAGAGTATACAGTGTCTAAAGGTAGGGATTATGTGTATGTGGATGCAAATTGAATTTTTGCCATTAAGAGGAATTTTTAGTGGTTCAGAACTTTTCTGTAGGTGTAGTGAGATGCATCACAGTGACATACAAATACATTAAAATACTGTTTTCTCTTTTTTTGAGACACGGTCTTCTCACTCTGTTGTCCAGGCTGGAGTACAGTGGTGAGATCTTGGCTCACTGCAACCTCCGCCTCCCGGTTTCAAATGATTCTCGTGCCTCAGCCTCCCGAGTAGCTGTGAGCCACTGCACCTGGCCTAAAGTATTGTTTTCATAGTTGAGTTAAAGAATCACAATTATGGTTGGGCGTGGTGCCTCACACCTGTAATCCCAGCACTTTGGGAGGCCGAGGCAGGCAGATCACGAGGTCAGGAGATCGAGACCATCCTGGTTAACACGGTGAAATCCCGTCTCTATTAAAAATACAAAAAGAAATTAGCCAGGCGTGGTGGCGGGCACCTGTAGTCCAGCTACACGGGAGGCTGAGGCAGGAGAATGGCGTGAACCCAGGAGGTGGAGCTTGCAGTGAGCCGAGCACTCTGCACTTCAGCCTGGGCGACAGAGCGAGACTCCATCTCAAAACACACACACACACACAAAGAATCACAATTATTAGAATAGTGCTTGGAAAAATATGGGACTGGAATGATTCCTCACCAATGAGGATTCCTCATCAAGCAAAACAAGATTGTTAGGCTTATCTAATTTATTCAAGTTATTGAAGCTTTAGTAACCATGACACCTTTTCAGCAATAGCCTGAGCTGCTTTGCAAGGGCAGTATACTTTTTAGCAAAGGTCATAGGAGCAGGTATACTCTGAGCCATCTGATTCATCTCCCTGTTTCAGTTCTGTTATGTCAGGGAGCATTGAGGTCAGGAGTACTTCCACTTAGGCTTAGTGCTAAGAGGTGATAAACTATTTCATCTATATAAAACTACCTTTTCCAGTATACTTAGAAGATGAGGAAGAGAGAATTAGAAAGGTGGAAAGTTGGAGATGGGGTGGTGCTGCATTGCTTGGGAGAAGGGAGCATAAAGGGTCATTGTTTTCAGTGTTTTTTAGAATATATTCTCAAGTCCAGTGTGGCGATTCCTCAAGCATCTATAACTAGAAATACCATTTGACCCAGCAATCCTATTACTGGTTATATACCCATAGGATTATAAATCATGCTACTATAAAGATACATGCACATGTATGTTTATTGCAGCACTATTCACAATAGCAAAGACTTGGAACCAACCCAAATGTCCATCAATGATAGACTGGATTAAGAAAGTATGGCACATATACACCATGGAATACTTTGCAGCCATAAAAAAGGATGAGTTCATGTCCTTTGCAGGGACATGGATGAAGCTGGAAACCATCATTCTAAGCAAACTATCACAAGGACAGAAAACCAAACACTGCATGTTCTCACTTGCAGGCGGGAATTGAACAATGAGAACACTTGGACACAGGGCAGGGAACATCACACACCGGGACCAGTCGGGGGGTGGCGAGCTGGGGGACAGATAGCATTAGGAGAAATACCTAATGTAAATGACGAGTTGATGGGTGCAGCAAATCAACATGGCACATGTATACCCATGTAACAAACCTGCACTTTGTGCACATGTACCCTGGAACTTAAAAATATAATAAAAAATGAAAAAAGGAAAAAGGAATATATTCTCAAGTCGTGCTGACTTGTAGACCTAAATTAAAAGGATAATCTTAGGGGCTTTTGAAATTAAACTAATTAATAAGGTTTTGTCAAATTTACTGTTGGCAGGACATCTTGAAGAAAACTTTGAAAAATGCTTAGTATAATTTGCATCTTTAAGTTCTACATTCACTTTAAGAGTGGTTTTTTTTCTTTTTCTTTTTTTTTTTTTCTGTTAGGAGCACTCCCTAAGGCGTATCCTGATAATCATCTCAGTCAAGTGGATGTAAATGAATTGTTTTCAAAATTGCTAAAAACAGGAATTCTCAAATTGTCCCAACCTGATTCAGCTACAACACGTAAGTGTGATTTTATACTTAAATGTACACAAAGCTTCATTAAGTTTTTGAAATGTATGATGTAATATAATGATATAAGTTATGATAAAGGTCCTTACAATAATTGAATTCGTAGGTATACCTTTTAGTTTTGATTTTTGGTTTATAATGAAATTCTTTTAGATTTCGTAAGATTGAACTATCTTATAGTGGACATATTTTTCAGTTAATTAACATACCTAATGTGCAGGCTTTTTACCAGTAATTTTATGTTAATTTAACTTTTGAAAAGATTTTGAATATTGATGAAATAAATGACTTTTATTATAGATGACTTTTAAGAGAACAGAGTTAACATCACATATCAAAATAAAAAATTGTATTAGGTTCCTTGGCCAGTAAACTTGAGATCAGAAGCACTGAATAGATTAGGTAGATTTCTCTATAAGAATATATGGAGAATGGTATTAAGAAATTTGTGTGTCTCTTCTTAATTGAAGAAGTAAGTGAAGTAGCTGCTCAGCCTCCCCCTGAAGAGGAGGAAGATCAAAATGAAGATCAAGATGTTCCAGATCTTACTAATTTTACAGTTGAAGAATTGAAACAGTATGTAATCTAATTTTCTTTAAGATAAAGAGGCAGTGACTTTAATAACACTGTTACAGTGGACATTGTTACTATTAGTGCTTTCCCTTTCCCTTATCCCTTTTACTGTTTTAACATTGAGGAAGTCTTTTTTTTTTTTTTTTTTCACTGTGGTAAAATATACATAACATAGTCTTCGGGAAGCCTTTTTTAAAATCTTCTTTTAAAATATGTCTGGTGTACAAGTACTTTGGCCAAAGGCCACCCCCAAAAGTCTCACTCTGCTGCCCAGGTTGGTGTTCAGTGGTGTGATCTTGACTCACTGCAGCCTCTGCCTCCCAGATTCAAGCGATTCTCCTGGGACTACAGGCGTGTGCCACCATACCTGGCTAATTTTTGTATTTTTAGTAGAGACAGGGTTTCACCATGTTGGCCAGGCTAGTCTCGAACTCCTAACCTCAGGTGATCCACCTGCCTTGGCCTCCCAAAGTGCTGGGGATTACAGGTGTGAGCCACCGCACCCGGCCCCTCAAAGTTTTCATTTTTTAATTTGTGATACAGAAAACTTAGGGAGTTTAAATACTAGGTATTGATAACTCATGTATTCCTGTTTAGTTTCATTTTCTGTTTATCATTGTTTCTGTATTGATATTCTTATATTTTTGAGGTTTAGAAATGAGATTTTCATAGTCCAGCATTTACAATTAAAATCTATTTTTCATTTATAAGTAATGTTAATTGTGGAAAATTAGAACATACTGTAAATAAAATCAAGAAAACACAACTCTCACTTTATGGATAACAGCTGTTAACATTTGGTGCATATCTTTTCATAATTTTCTATTGTATTATAAAAAATATTTAAAGCTTTTTCTAGTGAATGAATTCATTAATCCTGTGAGTACTTTATAAAAAATAAAACAGCAAATGAGTTTTTCATTCTTAGAATCATTTTTTTAAATTTGAATTGCATACTATAATGTAAAATCATTTTTTTCAAAGTAATACTTGCACATAAAAGCTTTTAATAAAAGATGGCATTCCTTTTTCCTTCACCCAACACTGTACCCTAGAGGCAATCATTTTATTTGTTTATCTTTTCAAACTATTTTTTCTGGCATTTACCCCTTTTTTTTTTTTTTGAGACGGAGTCTTGCACACCTGGCTGGAGTGCAGTGGCACTGTCTCGGCTCATTACAACCTCCACCTCCCAGGTTCAAGTGATTCTCCTGCCTCAGCCTCCTGAGTAGCTAGGATTACAGGTGCCCACTACCACGCCCAGCTAATTTTTGTATTTTTAGTAGAGATGGGGTTTCACCATGTTGTTCAGGCTGTTCTCGAAGTCCTGGGCTCAAGTGATCTTCCCCGCCTCGGCCTCCCAAATGCTGGGATTACAGGTTTGAGCCACCTATTTCTTATAATATACATAATTTTCTGTTTCTTGATTTATCACATCTGGACATAATCTCCTAACTTTCTTTTTTAATTTTTTTTTTTGAGACGGAGTCTTGCTCTGCCGCCCAGGCTGGAGTGCAGCGGCCGGATCTCAGCTCACTGCAAGCTCCGCCTCCCGGGTTCACGCCTTTCTCCTGCCTCAGCCTCCCGAGTAGCTGGGACTACAGGCGCCTGCCACGTGGCCCGGCTAGTTTTTTTTTTGTATTTTTTTAGTAGAGACGGGGTTTCACCGTGTTAGCCAGGATGGTCTTGATCTCCTGACCTCGTGATCCGCCCATCTCGGCCTCCCAAAGTGCTGGGATTACAGGCTTGAGCCACCGCGCCCGGCCAATCTCTTAACTTTCCAAAAGTGATTTAGGCCAGGTGCGGTGGCTCATGCCTGTAATCTCAGCACTTTGGGAGGCTGAGGCAGGTGGATCACCTGAGGTCAGGAGTGCAAGACCAGCTTGGCCAACATGGTAACATGGTGAAACCCTTTCTCTACTAGAAATACAAAAATTAGCTGGGCGTGGTAGTGGGCACCTGTAATCCTAGCTACTCAGGAGGCTGAGGCAGGGAGAATTGCTTGAACCCAGGAGGCGGAGGCTTCAGTGAGCTGAGATCGGGCCACTGCACTGCATCCTGGGCCATAGAGCTAGACTCCGTCTCCGAAAAAATGGGCAGGGGGTGGATATAGCCAACTCTTGTCCTGTCCTACTAACTCCCCTCCATGTAGTTATAAGACTATTTTTTATTATTCAGTATTAATATTGTGACTAGATGTTTATTTGTTGCTATAACAAAGTACCCGTGTTCTTTGCTTTATTCTACCTTTTTTTTTTTTGAGATGGAGTCTCACTCTGTGGCCCAGGCCGGAGTACAGTGGCGTGATCTTGACTCACTGCATCCTCCGCCTCCCGATTCAAGTGATTCTCCTGCCTCAGCCTCCTGAGTAGCTGGGATTACAGGCGTGTGCCACCACACACAGCTAATTTTTGTATTTTTAGTAGGGACGGGGTTTCACCATGTTCGTCAGGTTGGTTTTGAACTCCTGACCTCGTGATCTTTCTGCCTTGGCCTCCCAAAGTACTGGAATTCAGGTGTGAGCCACCGTGACCGACTATTTTTTTTTTCTTGGAGTTAATTAACTGCTCTGTTTGTTCTCTTACTTTGTCTTCTATATATACCTGTTTCTTCCCAAATAGGGAGCCCAGAATTTAAAAAACTTAATTATTTGCTGACCACGGCAAACTTGTTTCCCAGTGGTCTTCTAAGTTTTCTCTTTAGTTATCCATAGTATTATTTCTTCTGTACTTTTTTCACTGTTACACCAGAGTGGAGAAGTTGAATTATTCAGAATGCCAAAGATCTAGAGAGGTGAAATTTAACTGTACTGCATGTCCATCTTGACTCCAAACTAGAATAAGCTAACTATTGCCTTGTTAGCTAGCACAGGATCATTTCATTTTTAGCTAAAAGGAAATAAATAACTGGGTCAGGGCTATCAATAAGAAGATAGGTTCCATGTTGCAAAAGTCACCAAAGTTAAGGTAAAGAAGGTCAATCACATTGTTAGAGAATAATACTGATCTTTGGGTATTAACTGTTTCAGCCAGCTCTTGGTTTCACCATTGTTACGATATGGAAAACTGAAATATTTGTAATTGGCTTTTAAAGGCCATTAAGCCATATTATCAACACTAAAGATTATTTCTTTTTCAAAATAGACGTTATGACAGTGTTATAAATCGACTGTACACTGGTATTCAGTGTTACTCTTGTGGAATGAGGTTTACAACATCACAGACAGATGTTTATGCGGATCATTTGGACTGGCATTATCGGCAAAATAGAACTGAAAAGGATGTTAGCAGAAAAGTCACTCATAGACGTTGGTACTACAGTTTAACAGTAAGTAACCCATGTGCCTCCACAGTATCTTTTAGGCTTAAATTATATCATTCTAAAAGTATATTAATTTTAGTAATTTTAATAATTATTAAAATTTAATGATTTTAATAGATAATTTAATAATTCAATAATTAAAATTTAATAATTTTAATAATTGTTGGACTCTAACATGTACATTTCCTGAATAAAATTTGACCTCTAGAATATAAACAGATTTTTAAAAAAATGAATTTTGAAGATTTTTTTTATTTTTTAATTAAGATTAGAGTGTAGCATACAGGCTTGTTCTAGCTCTAAAATTCCAAGGCTCTGGCACTGTTTTTTGTAAAAAACAATGTATTTGAAACTTACCTTTTTTGAATTAGTAGTTGTAACTATAGAGTTACTGGAAAAGATCTTAATTATTGGTTGTTTTATGTTGTCATTAGTTATATGTCTCAAAGTATAATTTTAAATAATATTAGAGCATAATGTAGAAAATAACGTACCCCTACCTTTAAATGGCATTATATTGAAGATACACAGTAAAAATTTAGAAATAAATGGAATAATCTTTTGAAAATCAACTCCTTTTAAGGACTGGATAGAATTTGAGGAGATAGCTGATCTGGAAGAACGGGCAAAGAGCCAGTTTTTTGAAAAGGTGCATGAAGAAGTTGTGCTCAAAACTCAAGAGGCTGCTAAAGAAAAAGAGTTCCAAAGTGTACCTGCTGGACCAGCTGGAGCAGTTGAGGTAAGAGAAGAACGTTTAAATTTTCTCCCAGTGGGTGTGTCCCTCACTTCCTTTAAGTAAATACTCATAAACATATCACTATATTTATATCCCTGTTTTAATGATTTTAAGACTTCTTGAAAGCTCTACTCTTCAATTTTACTTTTATAATCTAGCTTTGAGTTTCATAACTACAGTGGCCACAAGAAGTGAAATGTTTACTCTTTTTGCTGGAAAGATTGACAGAATCCTGTAAATGTATTTTGAATCATAGTATATATTGGACATTATTCAAACGTTTGGAACGCTCATAAATTGCTTACTCCACTTAACAAAATGTTTGTATATTTTTACTTAATGGGGTTAAATATGGCCTATTATGTAAATTTCATTTTATATGATTATATTTTAGAGTTGTGAAATCTGTCAAGAACAATTTGAACAATACTGGGATGAAGAGGAGGAGGAATGGCATTTGAAAAATGCTATTAGAGTAGATGGAAAGGTAATTTTCATTTCTTTATAAGGAAGTGTTAAGATTAGTATTTTTTTGTTGGGTTAACACATTACTTTGAAAGGAGGGGGTTTGTAATACTTTTTGTTTGATTTTTGGTCGTAATAAAAAAGGTATTGGACTTTAGTAATAGAATGCTTGAATTAGAAGGGATCTTAGCAGTTACCCGGTTCTGTACTCACTTTACATAGGAGGTTGCACTATTGGTCAGTGACAGACCCAGGACTAGGTCTTCTGAATCTAGTCGTTTTTCTCTCCACCCACACTATTTTGATTGTGGATTTATGTTTCATCATCAAACTGTACTGTGCTGAAAACAAAGCAAAGATACTTAAATACCAGGGCCAAGAGTTTTTCAGACTCTTTAAGCATAAGGATGAAAATTTGGTTTTATCCATTTTAGGACCAAATAATTTTTGTCTTCTTTCCAAAGACTATCTTCTGGTTTAAAGTTAAAAAGAAAAATCGTATCAGAATAGCCCACTAGAAATGAATACGTACATATTTACTTTTTTTCTTTTTGCTTCAGATTTATCATCCATCATGTTATGAAGATTATCAAAATGTAAGTTCTTTTTGGTTACTGTATTTGCCCTCATTTGCATTAATAAATTTTGCTTTTCAGTTTTTTTTTTTTTTTTTTTTTGCATCAGAGCAGTATTGTTACTTTAAACTTAATATATTGAACTGTTTTTGTTTTTTGATGTAGCACTTAGGTTGTTCAGTAAAAACTGGTGCCAGAGTGACAGAATTGACATATATGAATATTATTTTCTGTGATATGCAAACAATTAAAATTTTGAAATTTATCATTCCTTGCATTTTATTCACTTGAATCATGGTATCTTTTACTAGTCCACTAGGCCCAAAGAAATGTGAGGAAAAGTGAAGATAAGGATCACAGTGGGGATAGGTTTCTAGAGCTATGGGTAGCATTTACTTTTTTTTTTTCTTCCATCTCTATTCAGCCATCTAAATAGGTATATTCTTTTTGTTGTTTTGAGACAAATTTTCGCTCTTATTGGGCAGGCTGGAGTGCAATGGAGCGATCTCAGCTCACTGCAGTTTCCACCTCCTGGGTTCAAGTGATTCTCCTGCCCCTGCCTCCCAAGTAGCTGGGATTACAGGTGTGCACCACCACACCTGGCTAATTGTGTACTTTTAGTAGAGACAGGGTTTCACCACATTGGTCAGGCTGGTCTTGAACTCCTGACCTCAAGTGATCCACCCCCACTTGGCCTCCCAAAGTGCTGGGATTACAGGCATGAGCCATCGTGCCCGGCCAAAATAGGTATACTTTATTTAATGATCACATATGGAATTTAAAAACGATACGTTTTTGGCCTTAAAAGTTCAAATGGTCGGCTGAGCGTGGTGGCTTACGCCTGTAATTCCAGCACTTTGGGAGACCAAGGCGAGTGGATCACCTGAGGTCAGGAGTTCGAGACCAGCCTGGCCAACATAGTGAAACCCTGTTTTTACTAAAAATACAAAAATTAGCCAGGCGTGATGGTGGGTGCCTATAGTCCCAGCTACTTGGGAGGCTGAGGCAGGAGAATTGTTTGAACCCAGGAGGTGGAGGTTGCAGTGAGCTGAGTTCATGCCACTGTACTGCAGCCTGCACGACACGAGTGAGATTCTGTCTCAAAAAAAAAAAAAAAAAAAAAAGTTCAAATGGTCATATTTGTAGGCTGTTTTTAAAACCAAGTAATGGAACAAATAGGTTTTTAGAGATAATGGGTTGGAGGCATTTTGGAAGGTTTATTTAAGTTGTCAGAAGACTAGTGTTGAGGATCATGGTTTGTGGGGATTTAAAAAATCCTCAGACTATTTGAAATTAGGGTAGTAACAAGTCCCAGGATATATGTATGAGTTTAACATCTATGTAGAGATTAAAATGTAGAAGCATGTCTAATCAACTTTTTTTGGCTGTATAATGTCCTCCAACTTAGCTGCTAACTGCTTAGCTCACTGCTGAGTACATATTGAATGTGCAATATATATTTTATTTTTGGTTGTCTTTATGGCACATTTTGTTGGGAGGCAGGTGTTTCATTTGCATTTGGTTGTGTGTTCTCTTGTCCATACAAGGGTCTTACAAAACTAAATGTCATTTAATGTGAGAATTTTTAACTTTCATCAGTACTCATAGGGCCTTTCATTTTGTAGACATCTTCATTTGATTGTACACCATCTCCCAGCAAGACACCAGCTGAAAACCCCTTGAATATTATGTTGAACATTGTCAAAAACGAATTGCAGGAACCCTGTGAAAGTCCCAAAGTTAAGGAAGAACGAATTGATACACCACCAGCTTGTACAGAGGAAAGCATAGCAACACCCTCTGAAATTAAAACAGAAAATGACACAGTTGAGTCAGTTTAAATAAAATCAGAAAGGTATGTTTTTCTTTTTTAAAAAAGCTGCTGTTGGATCTAGAAGGTGAAGAATTTTTTTATGTATATATAGACATATCTATATAAATTGTCTAGCTGAGGCAGGGCCTTCAGCTATCATTTGGTTAATAAATACATTTTAGTATTTGCATTTCCTACTGCCTGCAGAGTTTCAGGTGCTTGTTGTGTGAAAGTTCTGTAGATGTGTGCAAATTTAACAAAATGAAATTGTATGTGTAAAAATGTACGATTTTTCACTGTGCAACTGTAAATTATAAATAAAAAATATTTTTGCTATTCATGGAGTGTAATATTTATGCACACCATCAAATAGTTTCTGTACTTTTTATTGGGTAAAAAAGGAATTGAACAGCAACCTCAACATAAGATTTTTTTTCTAGTAGCCTCCCACTGATTAAAGAAGCAAAGTTTGAAGTTTCATCCTTCAAAAGGGGGTTGTGAGAGAGCACCGTAGGGCTTTTCTCAAATAGAAAAGCCAGATTTTGAAAAAATTTTAAAGACAAAATAGGACATATTTGCAGATATATATATATATATGAATATATATATACACACACACACATCTCCAGCTATAGAGAACCATCCAGATGTTCACTTTTGAAAATATCTAATGAAGCAACTTTTATTCTTGAACTTGGACACTGATGCCATCAAACAATTAACAAATATATTTAAGTACTAAAGGTGATTTTTTTTGGAAGACATTTTTCAAATTGTCAAATGATTTAATGCAGATGAACATATTTCTATTTTAAGTAACGGGAATCTGTAAGAATGTTCGCTTGAGATATGGTTAACTTTTTTCTTTTGTTGGTTTTGACTTAGATGGACACCATGAGATGTTAATATTCATACATGTAATAAATAGAATGATGAAGAAACTTTGTTTGTATTTCTTTATTGAAAAGCTTTAGAATGTGACTTTTTTGTTGTCTTTCATCTGTTTTTTAAAACATGAACATGGTACTTGCTATGAGCCAGGCACTCTGAGACAGGTTAGTCTTTTCTGCCATTTATTGGACATAAGCATATAAAACACTGAGTTTTATTGAGCACATACTATGTGGCAGGCACTAGCACTTTCTACATATATTTTCTCTGGTATTCACATCCAATAACTATGTGGTAGATGGTGTCCCCAGTTTACAGATGAAATTAAGCCACTCACTTCAAAATTTTTATTAGAATTTGAACGTGGCTTTGTTTCATCTAATTCCATACAATTTCTGCAATTTCAAAAGATACCCCCAAATTGTTAGGATAGAAATAAGCACACCAAACTACTGGAAGGTGGCTTAAGGAAGATACTACAAATGTGGTGATATTTGAGTCTTGGAGGATAACCAGGAGTAGAATCCATACTGATAGGAAGGGTATCTTTGAAAAATGAACAGCAAATGTAAAGGCCTGAAATACTTTGTGCTTTCAAAAGTTGACTTCTTATGGTTAAAACTCAGTTTTGAATAGGATATTATGATGAACCATTAATTTTTTTTTTAGTAGAAATGGAGTCTCACTATGTAGTCCAGGCCGGTTTCGAATTGCTGGGCTCAAGTGATCCTACTGCCTTGGCCTCCCAGAGTGCTGGGATTACAGGCATGAGCCACGTGCCCGGCCTTTATTTGTAAGTAGTGAAGAGCCTTCTTGGTCATGTTAAGGAATTTTTATTAAACTGACGACCAGAGCAGCAACTAGAAATTTTAAACAGAGGTGACATCCTATCTGCATTTAAGTTTTTGTTTTTTAAGAATCAAGTGAATACAATTTTAGAGACTGCTAAATGCAGAGAGGTCCAGTGGGAAAACTGGTAGCCATTGGATTTGAGTTGTAAACACAGGTGACAGCTGAACTTAAGTATATGAACACTGCCATACAACTGAGGTCTGTGAATCCAAAAATGCAGGCAAACCTTCCTGTTGTACATTTTTCTGGGGAAACCATCATAGCTTTTATCAACTGCTTACAGGTATGGAACATTCTAAAAGGAAGGTGACATGCAAACCTAAAAGTGTATCAATGGTATCCACATGGAGAAGAGGGTCAAGGATAGGGGAACAAAGACTGGTAGGTGGGAAGGTCAGAAAGCAAATGGGAAAACCAGCAATGGGAAATTTTTTTTTTTTTCTTTTTTTGAGACAGTCTTGCTATTGCTCAGGCTGATCAGTGCAGTGGCATAATCTCGGCTCACGGCAACCTCCCCCTCCCAGGTTCAAGTGATTCTCCTGTCTCAGCCTTCCAAGTAGCTGGGATCACAGGCGCCCACCACCTCGCCTGGCTGTTCTGCATTTTGAGTAGAGGCGGGGTTTCACCATGTTGGCCAGGCTGGTCTTGAACTCCTGACCTTAAGTGATCTGCCCGCCTTGGCCTCCCAGAGTGCTGGGATTACAGGTGTGAGCGGGAAGAAAATTTCAATGGACAAGATAGTCAACAAAATAAAGTCAAGAAAATATGTAAGATTGAGAAATACTCTGTTGACCCAAGAACAGCTGAGTATGGGTGCCAACACCTGGTGCAATGGGTAGTGTGGATAAGAGGTAACAAAATACTAAAAGCTATTTTTTTAAATGAAGTTTAACTCCATAGATTAAATTGTAGTTAGACAAATAGGAAAGGCATTAGCATGTTAAGAGGAGCTCAGTGGAGAAATGGGTTGAAGATGGAGATGACCAGTATACCAGTCTCAAGGTTGTAATGAGATAGCATCAACAACAGCACAGGAAGGGCTGGGCAGTGGCTCATGCCTGTAATTCCAGCACTTTGGGAGGATGAAGTGGGTAGATTGCTTGAGTATAGTTCAAGACCAGCCTGGGCAACATGGTGAAACTCCGTCTCTACCAAATATATGAAAAACCAGAGGAACGTTGCAAAAAAAATGAAATCACAGGAAGGATTAGCTTTGGAATGGAGGTGGGCCAGTGTTCTCCAAGATGGCCACTAGTATTTACAGTTGGGATTGAGTTCAATTCTTATTTTCTCTTTGAGGTAGGAGGCCAGAGGTAAGGCAGTGATCCAGTTCTGCCCCACATTTGGCTGTGCATTAGAATTACTTATAGTGAATTTAAAATGAATTTTAATACTAAATTTAGAGATGGGGCCTTACCATGTTGCCCAGGCTAGCCTCCTGGGATCAAGCCAGTCTCCCACCTCAGCCTCCCAAGTAACTAGATTACACGTGCACACCACTACACCTGGCTTAGAATTAGTGAATATTAAGAGATTCCTAATCTTTGGAGAGTCTCATTGAGTTGATTCTCATCCAGGGCACTTCTAGTATTTAAGAAGCTCCATAGTTTTTTCTAACGAACAGCCAGATCTGGTAAATAATTCAGAAATCAGCATCAGATCAACAGCATCCCCAAAGATAAAATAGAGTCAATATATAACACTGTTAGCTAGAATTAGTAATCTCTCACCATAAAGTGCAGTAAACTAAAGGAAGCCTCAGAAATGATGGAACATTTTCTCTTAAATTGAGTTGAAGTTTTAGAGAACAAATAAAAGGAATCGCATATGTTTCCTAAAATCTAAAGATTTCATTAAGTATATATACTCCTGGTTTTACTTAATTTTCCCACTGAAAATTTCCAACTTCGATGCTTTGGAAAAAAAATAGAAAGCAATCTCATTGCAATTCAGCTAAAAATAAGCTTTGGGAAGAAAAATAATTATATATAAAAAAACATTCTCATATAACAGCTTAGTATATACATATTTTTTATATGACTGACCTTACAATTCAGTACTAAGTACACTAATGGAGGTTTATACAAAATATTCAGGAAACTCTAAGGAAGCATCTACCATGCTGCAGGTGGAAAAATGTAGCTGACACTGGTAAACTGGAGGTAGAAATGGAAAATAAAGACTATTATCAAGAAAGATCTGAACTCTTTTAGAATTGGGAAGTTTTTTCCTTATCCTAAATGGGGTCAGCTCCCAGAGATAATGGGCATTATGTTGAGCAGGTGGGGAAGAGTAGCTAAGAGCCAAAAGGTACCCATGAAGTATCCCAGTGAGGATTTGGGAGTGAGCACCAAAGGGAGAACAAGAATGACTGGGAAACAAGAGAAAATGGCATATAGGCAGAAAGAAGTACAGACTGTCACCAATATCCACTTCATTTTTTTTTTGCCTGGGGTTGGCCCTGCTCCCTTCTCTGAAACGAGATGTAAAAAGCTGATTTATGATCTCCTGCTTTATCACCCCACTTTGGAAATACTGAGGTAGAAGTGGAGGACTAGTCATACTTACTAACTGGAATCATACCTTCCTACTCGCTAAAGGTTCCAATTCTTGAGAATACTGAGATGACCACTCCAGGATGTATTCGGAACCCTGTTTCACGTAAGAAACCTCTTCCATAGTCAGGCACTTACCTTAAAATCCTGTGCAGTCTGGATATTGTTTATCAATGACTTCTTGCTAAAACCAGTGTGCTTTTCTTAGCTTCTTAATCTCTTCTGGACTACACTCACTTTATTGTTTTTGAGACAGAGTCTCGCTGTGTTGCCCAGGCTGGAGTGCAGTGGCGTGGTCTCAGCTCACTGCAACCTCTGACCCCTAAATTCAAGTGATTCTCGTGCCTCAGCCTCCTGAGTAGCTGGGATTACAGACACCCGCCACCAAACCCAGGTCATTTTTGTATTTTTAGGAGAGGCGGGGTTTCCCCATTAGCTAGGCTGGTCTCAAACTCCTGACCTCAAGTAATCCAGCCTCCCAAAGTGTTGGGATTACACGCGTGAGTCACTGTGCCCAGCCCACACTCACTTTAGAACGATCTTTTTTTGCTTCATGTGATGGCACATGTTTTTCTCTTCTTCTGTATTTTTACTTAGGATTAACATTTTAAAAATCAAATAATGCAAGTATAAAATATAGTCTCCTTCTATACCCTCTTTCTTGGTCTATAAAGTGACTACTGGGTTAAAATCAGTATAGACCCTTTCCAAATTAAAAAAAAATTAAAAATTTAATGAGATCACATATGTATTGTTTTGCACCATTTTTCATTGCCTATACCTTACAACTCTTTCCATGTAGATTAAGGTACACAGATCTGCATTTCTACCACTGTGTAGTATTTTGTATGATGACTGCAGCATAATTTAGCTATTCTTTTACTGATAGATATTAAAATTTCTAATTATTCACAATTACAAAGTTTTATGGTGACTACCATACATCTGAGCAAGTTATTCTGAAGATCTCACAACCAGTTGGTTCATGGGCAATGTGAATTTGAAATTTTACCATGGTTAGAGCTGTTAGGGTTATGCTAGCTTCAGAGTTGGGAAGTACTCCATCTTTCTCTATGCTTTGTTCCTGGTGACACTTATTGGGGACTGATTATAACATTAATAATTACCAATTTATTAAAGTTTTTTGACTCTTGAGCCAGTATTTTGAAACTCGTATTTTCCAAGAAAATTAGCCAAGTGAATTTTCTTTTTTTTGAGATGGAGCCTTGCTCTGTCACCCAGACTGGAGTGTGGTGGCATGATCTCTGCTCACTGCAACCTCTGTCTCCTGGGTTCAAGTGATTCTCCTGCCTCAGCCTCCTGAGTAGCTGGGATTACAGGTGCCTGCCCCCATGCCCAGCTAATTTTTATATTTTTAGTAGAGATGGGTTTTCACCATGTTGGCCAGGCAGGTCTCCAACTCCTGACCTCAAGTGATCCACCCACCTCAGCCTCCCAAAATGCTGGGATTATAGGCGTGAGCCACCACGCCCAGCCAAATTTTCAGGATTAGTAAAGGCTGAACATTCTTAATCTGAAAATCCAAACTCCTAAATGCTCCAAAGTCTGAAACTTTTTGAGCACTGCCATGATGCAACAAGTAGAAAATTCCACACATAAATACTTAACGTAAACTTTGTTTTATGTACCAGATTATTTAAAATGCTGTATAAAATTACCTTCAGGCTTTGTGTATAAGGTGTACATAAAACAAATGAATTTCATGTTTTGTCTTGGGTCCCATACCCGAGACATCTCATTATGTATATGCAAACATTCCAAAATCCAAAATCTGGAACACTCTGGTCCTAAGCATTTTGGGTAAGTGGTGCTCAATGTGTATGTTACACAAAATAATTTGCTTCTGATTTTCAAAGTCTCCTTCATATCTGTACTATGTCCTTCGCCCTTACTTTTTTGAGACGGATTCTCGCTCTGTTGCCAAGCTGGAGTGCAGTGGTGCGATCTCAGCTTACTGCAACCTCTGCCTCCTGGGTTGAAGTGATTCTCCTGCCTCAGCCTCCAGGGTAACTGGGACTACAGGTGCCTGCCACCACCCCAGCTAATTTTTGTATTTTTAGTAGAGATGGGGTTTCACCATGTTGGCCAGGATGGTCTCGATCTCCTGACCTCATGATCTGTCTGCCTTGGTCTCCCAAAGTGCTGGGATTACAGGCGTGAGCCACCATGCCCGGCCTGTTTTTTTTTTTTTCTGAGACAGTGTCTAGCTCTGCTGACCAGGCTGGAGTGCAGTGGTGCAATCACGGCTCACTGCAGCCTCAACCTCCTGGGCTCAAGTCATCCTCCCTCCATGGGCTCCTTTGTTTCCAGTATCATTTTCTTTCCTTTTCTTCCTCAGATTTGTTGAGTGTCTATTTATTGTTCTTTTCAAACACCAGTTAATTACTATCATCAATTTTATTTTCTATTTCATTAACTTCTGCTTTTATTATTTTTGAGACAGAGTCTTGCTCTGTCACCCAGACTGGAGTGCAATGGCACAGTCTTGGCTCACTGCAACCTCTGCCTCTTGGGTTCAAGTAATTCTCCTGCCTTAGCCTCCCAAGTAACCGGAATTACAGGTGCACGCCACCACACCCGGCTAATTTTTTTATTTCTAGTAGAAATGGAGTTTCACCATGTTGGTGAGGCTGGTCTCGAACTCCTGACCTCAAGTGATTCACCTGCCTCAGCCTCCCAAAGTGCTGGGCGTGAGCCACTGCACCTGAACTCTGCTTTTATTTTTAATTCCTTCTACTTTTATTTTGGGAGATTGTACTTTTTCTGCTTCTCTGTTACCTGTTTCTGTTTCCTCTTCTAATCCTTCCTGTTATGTGTGTATCCTTTAAGGATTTGTGACATGCTGTCTCATTTCCTCAGTAAATTTATCTACTACATATTGTATACTGAAAAAAATAAAACCTTTACCATTACTATGTAAGTGGCTATAAACACTATTAATTTGGAGTCATAGTGGGTTCCAATTCCTCAACTCCTACTTGTGTGATCTTGGTCAAATCTGAGCTGTTTCTTCGTCTGTAAAAATAAAAATAACAATACACATTAGGTTGGGTATTATTTGCAAATCATGTATCACAGAAACTGGCCCACATGAGTAACTCGATAAATGCCTGGTATGCAAAAGGCCTCAGCTGACCCATTTCTTGTTTTGTTTTTTCCTTTGAGGCAGAGTTTTGCTCTTGTCACCCAGGCTGGAGGGCAATTGTGTGATCTCAGCTCACTGCAACCTCCCCCTCTCAGGTTCAAGCGATTCTCCTGCTTCAGCCTCCCTAGCAGCTGGGATTACAGGCTCCTTCTACCACGACTGGCTAATTTTTGTATTTTTAGTAGTTTCACCATGTTGGCTAGGCTGGTCTCAAATCCCTGACTTCAGGTGATCCGCCCGCCTTGGCTTCCCAAAGTGCTAGAATTACAGGCCACCATGCCTGACCCAGTTGCCCCATTTCTAAAAGTGAGGGGATTAGGACAACTAATCCCAAATTCACTTCCAACAGTGAAAAACTTTATCTTCAGCCTATTAGTTCACCTGCCTGACAGTCAACTGATCAACCCACCCACTCACCCACACAACAGTGACTAAGCC